>NC_046616.1:7051046-7651046 GCF_900324465.2 Anabas testudineus | reverse complement strand
ACGATAACACACACACACACACAAGTAGAATCATTTGTCCACTTGTAGGTTTGCAAACTTCTGGGGTGCCATAGGAATTTTTTGGGGCATGAGCATGTCGGGGGATTTTATAAATGGGTCACAAAAAGGAATATGTTGAAATATATACAATAATTTGTTCCACATATATATTAAAATAGTTGTTGGATTTGAGTTGTTTGTCCTCCAAAACAATCCCAACAGAGCATACTTACTGATCTGTAAACGAAACTGATAAACCAGAGACACAGGAATCCTATTTCAAACACAAGTGTCCTATATATGAAGAATGATTTTGTACATGCCATAACATGTTGATGCTTTGATCATTGTTTGTGCTATCACCAGGAGATGCACTACTCAGGCCTCAGCCGCTCAAGATGCTGCCCTTCACCCTGAACAGACTGACCATCTCCCTTCAGCCCTCCCTAGAGAAGTTTGAGAGCCAGCTGCTGCAGCTGATCAATGCTGACTGCCACAACACAGTAAGGCCCTTCATCCATAACATGCACAGCCTTGATAGTTCATGCATATGACAAAATAGAGCAATAACAGTGTTTATCATGAGAGGTGGGCAACCAACAAGTATAAACACTCATTAAGCAAATGCGTCTTTTCCTCCTCTCATATCCATCCATCCTTTAAATGTACAGTATATGATGCTTACAATGAAAAAACAAGGCACTTTATAGTTGATATAAAGGTACCTACACAGTCCAGATAACATGTCATCCTTCTGAGGTAACAGTTCACTACACTTCTCAAATTAAAGATGGCCATGACGGCCTTGACAAGCCTCTGCCAAGATTATTTTTTGTAGCCTGATGGTTTTCTTTATCTCACTTTACGTTTCTTTTGCATACAATCACAATCCCTTTACAGCTGCCACTGCAATTTAAGGCACATCACCTCCCAAACTAAACCAAAGGGAGTGTATCTGTTCTCTTCTGCTTTTCTTGTCTATGAAAACCCAGACCCTATTTGACAGGTCCAACTATAGACTAGCAAATATTTGTACAGCAACTTTGCACGGCTCTCTGTCTAATTAGTTAAGCCTAAGTGAAATATATAGTAAGTGGATCTAAATGGATTAAGTGCCAAGTATTTGCTTTGTGGAAGTACAGGTAATTAGTGGCTTATAGCACTGTAAGGTTACTTTTGTGAAAAAGTAATGGTTTTAGTGTTTTACAATCATTAATTTAACATAAGTTATTATTCTTTACACGAACACTTACTGCAAAATGTAAACTATAAAATGAAAACACTGAATTATACTGAAAACAATATTTATTATTCACTGTTAATTTTTTGGCTTTTTAGCTGAAAGATAAAGCTCTTAACAGGGAAATGTACTGTAACTCAATAAATTTTTCCCATTCTACCATTCAAGTTTTTATTTTTATTTGTGACATGTTCTTTGAAGGTTTCCACAACCAGGCTAAGTTACATAGATTAGTTAAATGTTCCCGACTTTTAGAACTTCAGTGGTAGTGTGTGACGACATTCTCACGTTTGTAAGAGGTGTTAATACATGCAGAAGTCAGCTTGATTGCAGCTTTTAATTAACGTGTGTGTGTGTGTGTGTGTGTATGTGAGAGAGACAGACAGAGAGAAAAAGCGTGTGATCTGTGTGTGACCTTTAAAAGTGTGACTTTAGCTGGATTGTCATCAAGCTGTCTCAAGTGATGCTGACACCTCACCTGCCAACTCAGTTTTACCGCAGCGTGAGTGAGTGTGTGTGTGTGTGTGTGTGTGTGTGTGTGTGTGTGTGTGTGTGTGTGTGTGTGTGCGTGTGTGTGTGTGTATGTGTGTGTGTTTGAAAGACTCCATTCTAGTGTGTCACTGCTTAAATTGGTATTGAGACAGAAACGCAGTGACAAAAGTGAGGAGGAATGGGCTGGCGGATCAATGTACAGTGCAGTATGACATGAATCCTTTATGCTTGCTGCTACTCTGACATATAGTCTTCACATAATCTCTCTATAAGTATTTCTATTTTTAGCCCGACACGCTAGTGTGTGACTTCTTTTTTACCGTCCACTTTCCCAAATGTATTAAACAGCCCGTGCCCTAGTTGATACGCTTTTCATGTAAACTATTCTGAGATTTATAGAGAGACACTCCGTATTCCATAACTTTATAGCATGCTTTAATGAGCACCAGGCTAATTTAAACTGTGGTCTTGAAGCTGTCCCTCTCACTGTGACCTCCCAAAACACTGTTCACCTTCAGGGTTGCTTGAACATGTGTGTCTTTCCCAAGCTGAGTGAAGCCAGAGGCTACATAACCTCAAATGACCTGTAGCAATGTTTCACCTACATGTAAAATAAAATCTATTACCCTTGATGAAAGCGCCCAAAATCTTGTCAGAAATTATGTAACATCTTGGCTTGTGATCAAAAGACTGGGGAGAACAGAAGATGATGAAGAGGAGAAGAGGAGCAGGCGAGGACCGACGCCACGCCGCAGGCAGAACAAAACGCCTTAGGCTGATTTAATGAACTGAGAAAGACTCTGGTAACAAAGCTCCAGGAAGTTTTCATTTGTCCTAAAAGAAGAAAACTCACTCAAAGTAGGACTGCCCCTGTGGACGTGGTACTATAAAAAAGACAAAGGAGGTTGAACATTTCTGAAATAGGAGGCATCTTGCACATTGCTCTCTGAGGACGTGAAGTGTGGCTGCACCTTTGAATCTGCCAGCTGAGTGCCTTCTCCTTATCATAATTAGGCCTGTACCCAGTGTAACTGATGCAGTGCAAAGGAATGGGGTTTAATGCACTTGGCTCACATCAAATATTCATGAAATGCAGGTCTTCGTAGTGATTGACGATCCAATGATTAAATGAAATAGAGTGCGACTGGTTATAGACCCCATAAGTCAGCCAAGACAGAGAATGCACAGCGGTTAAACGAGAGATTCATAAACTTAAGAAGCCTCAGAGTTGAACCTCTTTTTCTCTCTGTTTCTTCTCTTTTGAAGTGATACAGAATAGTAGGAAAATTGGACCAAGCTCAACAAATTGACCTCCAGGAGACACTTAAGAACAGTGTGAGGGACACAGACTTGTTGCTGCTTCAGTATAATCCGTTTATCGCTTGTGGGATATCAACTATCATAAGTTTTTAATCATTGGGAATCATTTAATTATTGCACCATATGTGCAATGTATGAATGAAAATACTGTACGCATCCTTCCAATATATTTTTCTAATATTTTCTTTTTTGTATACTTGTTTGATAAACAAATGAACTATGGGAAGTGAGAAAGTACTGAGAAACAGACTAACACATTCTTGGGTTTTGGTCTTTAATTTAATTTAATTTGTTGACAAGAAGAAAACAAAAAAAGAATAATGCTGGCCTTGTCCTTAAAGGTTATGATACTGCATATCTGTATCTGGTTAGTATTCATAGTAATAGTCAAAACTAAACTATAACAAAATGTTCTCATGGTGGTGTATTATCTGCAGTGGATGAGCATGGCATGTGTTCTTTTATGCTTGGTGACGTGGTATACAATAGCAAGCAAAAGCAGCAGGGTGAGTGTGTGTTTGACTTAATTTTTTTGGTTGTGAATTATGGGAGTGTTTCAGCAGTAGGGCAACAGTGATTTATTGGTGGAAGCGCTGTGCCAGTTAAAATCTGTTAAGGAGTAGGGGAGTGGGAGGATGAGAGCGGCATGCTAATGATGCTGCCACTGTTTCTTGCCATAGATGACTCACTCTCAAAATGGGGGAGCTAACATCCACTGTGTGGGTAGCAGCACATACGCACAAACACACACATGCATGTTTTGACACAGATGCAGATGAACAAAAATCAAAGTTGGAGAAGGTGGATTCAGTCGGACCAGTATATCTCTGATAAGCTTCCACAAAAAAAGACAAAAAAAGAATAAAATTCAGGTTCTGCTTCGGCTGCTGTGTTATTGATTGGTCAAAAAATTATAGCTTAACATCCAGCTAGTGTCTTCTCAATGACTATTTGAGAGAAACTCACAAAAAAGAGAATCTTCCTTTGTTTGCTGGTTTTCAAAGGTAAGACACACATGCCAGAGTTATGTAACAGACTTGGTAATTGGCTTATACAACTCATGTGGGACATAATTTCACCTGCTTTCTCTTTCTCACGACTCTCTTACTCGTTCTCTCTCTCTCTCTTTCACTCACACACACACACACACACCCCTTGAGATGACAGTTACCATCTGTAGAGTTATTATTACCTTTTACAGCAGCCTACACGTTGATTTCACAAAGTACTGACATGAAAACTTATTGACGAATAGCTGATGGCTTTTAATGGTGTGAAGCAGGAAAAAAAAAAAACTTTGCAAAAGCTATGAAGCACCAAATCCTGGTGTCTGTACCTCTTCTTAAAGAGCATGTTTTATAGCTATTACAGCCACTGTACAGTTGCTAACTGTGTGTTAAAGGAAACATGAATGGCAAGGAGTGAAACTGTGTCAGATTTCACCCCATAGTTACATACACCAGCAATTCTTGTGCAATCAGTTACTATAGTTAAGATTATTGTCAAGTGAATCTCTGACTCTTTCACTTTAATGGTAATTTATTTCTTGAACTTGGATTCTTCTACATGTTTTCTTTCAAATATTAAATCCAAACTATTTAAATCCTACTGCCCTTTGCAACAAACAGGACTTACAATAGCGTAAAATGCTATACGTGAACAAACATCTCTGTTGTATTTGCCAATGATGTGGGACACAGTACTTTTCGGCATGAAGGTAATGCTGCGGACACTCTGTATGTATGGAACATTTTCCACAAAATTGCTGTGTCAAACTACCGAAAACAAAATGTACTGAGTTCCCTTTTAGCTTTTATGGAAGGGCGGGGGTTTCCAGGACTCTAATCAGAGCATGCTTCATTTGGGAATTGACAAGACAAATAGGCTTTGGTTGTAACTTTATGGTTTTAGTGGTTGAAGGGGCACCATGAGTTGACTGTGGGACAATGAAGATGTTTGAACTTCTTCGGCAGATCAACAGATTTTGGTAAATCAATTGTGGCCTGTCAGCAGCAGATTTTGTTGAATGTATCCAAATGTAATATGTAAATTGTTAAACAGTGTCTGAAACCTTGTCTCCCTACAAGTTTGAGAATCAAAATTGGAAGAGGCAAACATTTATGTTACATTTACTATGTAAATGGTAAATGTCGAGAAAGCAAGAATTACCAGGTGTTTGCTCAACTATTACTGCCACTGTTGTGTGTACAGTGAGTGCAACACTACAGATGTCTTCCAGCAGAGAAAGTGTATGAAAGTGTACATCCCCATTTAAATGATTAACTTGAGCAGCAGGCTTTTCACCCCATCTCCAATGTTTTAAAAGGATTTGAAAATGGTCCAGCTGTTATGAAACATTACATTATGGTTTGATCTTTGTGATATTGTAGATCAGTAAGTTAAAGGGTTTAGACTGTCTTGTATTTTTTATGTCAGGAAAACTGAAAAATTTAAATATCCTCTAGTCCAAAGCCTAAAAATATTGTAACCACTCTGTGTAGATACTGACTTTCAGTATGAATTGCATCCAATATTACAATAATAGTGGTAGTAGGAGGCAGGTTTCCAAAGCTCATACTAGGACTTCTGACCCTGTTATTGATCAGCGCTATGAAGCCCTGTCACAACCATTTATGAAGTCCCTACCCAGTGAATACAGGGTCAAGACCCATGTTCTGTCTTGAGCTTCATATGTCCCTGTTGGAGCCATTAAAGAGATCTCGCTCTCTCGGTTCATCTCCTGCCCTTTGAGCACAAAGAAATAACCTTCAAAAACTAATTTATCCTCCTCTGAAAATCTACACTCATTTTCTTCAAACTTGCACAATGAAGCTGCTGCTGCCTGCTTTCCAATTCTCTCCCAGCTGATGTTATTTCGAATTTTGCTCTGAATGACTTTCTTTCTTTTGCAGCCGTTCCATTTTATTCAAATGACAGTGTCCCCAACTAAATCAGTTTTGCTTACTAATATTTCATCTTCACCCTTCTGTCTCCCATTGTCTCCCGCAGCAGTTGAACCGGTAAATTGAATCTAAGAGAATCTTTGTTGTTAATATTTGACAATGGTAATGCCATTTTCAGGTGTGAATACTCAAGTGAGGAAATAATCTTCCACTTCTGTACTTCTGAGGGGTTTTTTTTTGTCATTTTCTATTGGATTGAAATTCAGATGAGAGAAGGAAAAAAAAAAACACTCTTCAAAATAAAAAAGGGAAATGGAATCAAATACAAACCCAGCAAAAGTGCTACAATCCACAGAAATGCATTGCCTGTATTTTCTGTGGTGTTTTTCTCAGCAAGATAAGATATGTTTTTCACCACAGTTATCTTTGACTTGCTGGTCAGGACTTTATCCTCAACACAGATTTCAAAGAAATTTGGTCATTTTTTTCTCCTCCAGAATGCTGACACGGTTCGGTTGAACCCCCAGGGCCATGTTGATAGAAAATCGGCTTTGCATCACTCCCAATGCAGGAAATAGATGTTTAAGTAGACTAGTTTAGTTTCCTTTTTACAACGCCCACACAAGGGTGACTTGTCTAATTGGAAGACAAAAAAATCCACCACCAACTCTTTTCTTTCAAAGCCCTGCTTTTGTTTACTCTGTTAACAAAGCTCTAAACAAACTGCCTCCAAAAGCATGCAAATTAGTCTTTAATGATAAAAACAGTATTTAGGCGAGTTACCTCTTGAGAGCTCCCACTTCCTCTAACCCAGGTGTCAAATGTACATTATCACAGCCAAAGGGACCGTGTTTGTTAGACAAAGTGGCATTCCCGATGAGGCAATTCTTGGAGCAACATCTCGGGCAATATCACAAATATGACATGAAAGCATGAGAGAACAAGCCTATGTGTGTGTGCGCAAAAGAGACACACCCATGTGGCACCGGTGCGCTCATCACTTGGCAAAGTCTCTCTTCTGTGACTCTGGAAATAGAGTATAATTTAACTTGGGGCCATTTCATTGTTCCCTTTAAGCTTCTTACCTCTAAAATATTCATATTTCAGGCGAGGGAGGAAGAAATCTGTGACGGCAGCAGACAGAGGTGAGAAGTAGAAGAAAGAGGATAGCATGGAAGAGAGGTGGAGAGAAAGAGAAACTGACAGAGTGAGAAAAAAGAGCAATGAAATAAATGAAAGAGAGACTGGGAGGAGGGGAGGTAGGTGAGGCGATGCAGAGAACAGAAAGCAACACTTTAACTGATGTTCTCTTATAAACAACTTTCCTTCTGTCTTTATTTTTTTGCTTTGAAACACTTCGTGGCAGACATGTCCAAGAAAAGACAAAGCCATTTTTCCAGCACTGGCTGCAGTGGAGCAAAAAGAGCAGACAGGCTGTGCAGGAAAAGACACAATCATAATTATAATCTGGCTGTCACTGAAAGCAATTATTTACAGATATCCTGTCATACTGTACTTGCACTGTTAGCTGCCACCTGCCAAACAGAGATTTTTGTTGGATAGGTTAATTTAAAGGCAGTGTGATGTTTTACTTAGAAACTATACATAGCCAATACACCGGTTATAATAAATACAGCCAGCCCAGAAAAATCTGACATAAAATAAGGTAAAAAAATATTCAGCCCAAAAGATATTTCTGGGCACATATTATTTTTAGCTCAAATAAATATGCTGTATATCCATTGTGTTAGTACATAATTCTGTGGCTTCAGATTCCTCAACTTTTTGCACTTTATTGTGTTTTTGATTGTTGCAGATTGCAGTTTTTAAGAATTGTGTCTTTTCAGTTCAGTTTAGTACAGACTCCAGTAAAGTTCAAGACAAACCAGGAAGAGTTGTGTCAGTTTTTGGTGTTTGATAAAGTTTAAATCTAAGACATGTTTTTACGTTGTATTTAGCAATAAGCTTACTGAGTGTAGATGTGTAGGCCGGAAAAGCTAATTTATTTAAGATTCAAAAAACGTTATTAATCACAGAGGGAAATTTGTTTTGCCTCATTACATCTGCTCAAAAAGGAAAAAAACACAGTCAGAAAAGCAACTACACCAACACAATACAAAAATAACAAAAATAAAAAAAAAGACACAAAGAAAATCTAAAGATGGTTAAAGTAGCTCTATAATAGTCAGAATGCATATAAAATTAAATCTACAATGCATTAAATTGTGCCTAAAGTGAAGAGCTCTGAATACTCTATTTAATAAAATAAAATGTGCACACCTACTGAAATATAAATGAATAAAAAAGTGGAAGTAAAAATATAAAATATATGTACTTTGTCAACAAGATAGATGAAGTCCTCTGTTTTCCTTATGGCACTCAGGCGGCAAATGTTAATTGAATGGAGCCTTACCCTATGTGATTCAGCTGGAAAACATTACGTAACACTCCCAAAGGCAAATGAGAGCTGACACAATTCAAAGCAGGCTATACATAGAGCATTACATTGGTGAGTCACCACATCTTCTCAAAGGTAAATAAAAAATAAACTTCTAAAAAATGCCCAAGAAATACAGTAGATGAGGCCTTCTGGGTATTCATTACGGAAACTTGGCATATCAGCTCTGCCTGGCTTCTGTCCTCTAGTTGCTGGTGTTGTACAAATCTGTTACCAACATAATCTTTCTCACCACAAAATACAGCACGAGATGAGAAGAGATGTTTCACTGGAGTTATTTTCTAAAAGAAAACGAGGGATAAGGAAAGGCATCACTTGAGGTTATGACAAGAACTCTAATCTCACATCCACATCAACGAAAGATAAATGCACACTGCTGAGCACATATCGGCCGTTGCTTGTAAATAAGAGAATGGGTGAAGTTAACAAGGTGGAGAGTAGATGGTCCATAAGCAGACAGAGAGATGGAATCATTCAGTGCAGAGATGTATGAAGAAAGGAGCAGCGAGCAGCGGTGTATGTGGGCTGTACAGTAGCCAGGCAGGCTGGGCTGCTGCTCCTGCTGTTGCTGTTGTAAAAAGGAAAAACTGAAAGCTGAATTGATATGCTAATTTGATTGAGAAGGTGTGGGTGGATATGGAGAAGGTTTTAAGCAATGAGCGGGACAGAAAGAGAGAATGATGAGAAAAGAGAGAGAAAGAAAGGGAGAGTGGGAGTGAGAGACGTGACGGAGAGAGGGCAAAGAATACAGAGAAACAAATGGCTAGGAGTAGGACGAGAGGCAAGCTCAGCGTGGCTCTCCAGGGTTGGAAAGTTCACAGTCAGTCACTTAACAGTTGTCAGTCAACAGACAGTTTGCCTGCATTTTCTCTAACAAATAATTCTGGGTTGCACCTTTGTGTACAACCTGTGCAACTGCTTTTTATTTATTTATTTCTATTGATGTTGCTGATCCTGAGGATTGACATTGAGGCTGATGGAGCCATATTTCAATGGATCAATATCATCTAAAATAAAGCTGATCTAATGCTGATCCTCATGCTCTTCTGCCATCGTTTACTTGTCGGGGTCTTAACTTGTCTTACTCCTGGAGTGCTCCCCCTATTCTTGGTTGATCACAGACGCGCACAGTACGGCTGAGCAAACAGGAGGTTATGTTTTAGTTGAGTCTACCACAGTGTTCATTAACCATACAGAATGTGCAACAGAATCTGCCAGTAATGGAGACAGAATGAGCAATTTATCGAACAAAATAAACTTAATGTCTTCACTTTAAAATCTAATTAGTAAAGTCCTCTTTTCATTCCCAAGCTGGTATAAAATCTTACTGTAAATGAGCTGAAAACAAGAATGAAAATTTGTTGACTATCTGTGGACTCCCCCTCTCAATCAGTCACCTGAATCAACTATTCAGGTGAAGTATCAGTAAACATTAAAGGACTCAGTTGTTAGCATGCCAAACGTGTAAAATCTCAACTCATCAATAGTGTGGAAAGAAGTGAAAGATGAGTATTTGACTGCTGACAGTCTATCCATCCCATCAAACTGTCACTTTAAGAAGAAGAAAGCAGTATGTTGAGATTTTGTTTTGCCAAAGCCCTAGGTGGCTTCACCAGAGTTTGGAAGGTGTTCCTGTTCAGTGATAAGTGATGTCGGGTTGGTCACAGATTTTGATGGATGGTTAGTGTATTATCTGTTTTTATAGTTTCTCCTCTCTTCTCATTGGTTCTCAGAAACAGCCAGGACCAGATGGTACACTCTGGACAGTGGTCATCCAGGAAAGGAGGCTTCATGTTGGGGTTCACAATGGCTGGTGTTTCCTTGACAAGCCCCAAGTGGTGGTGCTGGAGCCCTTTGCCTCAGGGGTCAGAGGACGAGCAGACAGTTCGTCCAGGCAGAGCACCCTGATCAAGGACAGGTGAGCGGAGGAAAACACATATACTTTAAAGAGTGAAGCTGTAACTGTGGGCCACAGCACATGAAGAAAAATTTTGTTGTCAGACAAATTTCACAGATGTGACAAAAATATTTTGGTGACAGCTTATTTTTATGTTTTTCATCATCTTCTCTAGGCGCTGGTCATTTTGAGTGAGCCAAGTGATTTTAAAGTGCATCCAGTAGAGTCAGCAAAACTGTATTTCTGAAATATTCTCTTATAAATTTCCTGCGAATTACCTGGGAGATGTCTGAAAATTGCAGACTTGTATGTTATTTTTTGCTTGTGTCCGTTTTCTTCATGTCTTTCTACCTTCTTACAACCACAGTATAAACAATCTTTCATATTTTGCCCTCTTTATTACCTGTAGTGGGTTAATAGGAGTATTGTGAAAAAACTGGAAATTCACTCCAGTGTTGCTGAATAAGGCAGCGCTATTATGCAGCCTCATGGTTGGTTGTTTGATTGTTAGAGTTGTCCTTTGGTATTGACTAGAGTAAACTAGACTTAGTTTAAAAATGACTCAATGCAGCCCTTCCTTTACTTATGGATTTACTCAGGTGTAGATTTAACCACACATGCAGACCTGCATGTGGGTGACAAAGGGTAATACATCTGATTCTTTACAAGGCATTACTAAATGTTTGATGAAAATCACGTGAATCATTATAATATAGCTACTGTCACTGAATAATAATTTAATCAAATGGACACAAAAACATATCTGCAACTGCATGTGTTAGCAGACTAACAACATTTTTATCTTGTAGGAACAAATATATCATGCTTTTATTTGGTTTGTGGCTTTGTATGTTGTCCATTGACCTTGCTCAAAGACCAGATGCTATATACCTGATAAGGCCTCCAATGTTCTAACCCAGTCCCAGCCTCATAATTTACACCCTGTCCCATACCAATACACGCTCATAAAACAGCCTTGCAATACATTCCAGTGAGTGCTAGTACCTCATAACCAATCAAGGAGATATGGCTCATGCTGCTTCTGCCCCTGTTTTACTGAGACACCATGATACTCAATAGTAAACTTGTCAACATGGATCTGCTAATGTAAGGTCAGGAGCATGTGCCTTAGATCAGCAGTAAAACCATTTATGATTGGATGGTTTTAGCATGTCAGACGCTAATGTAGTAAGTCGTAGAAGAACCTTAACTAGAAACTCGAAAGGAATGACCAAAACCAAAAGGTGTTTATGGTTTAATTGCTTCCAAAACAATTATACAATAATAAAATAAAAAAATATTTTACTGATGTCCTGAAGCGAAACAAGAAAACACAAAATGACAAGGCAAAAGTTATTATCCCCAATTTGACTTTTTTGCTTTTACCTAAGGGAATCCAATGAACATGGCTAGAGGTAATGGAACACTTGTTTGAGAGGGGCTACTCTTGAATTCTTGGTAAGAAGTAATTTCACCAACTCACAAAGAAGGAGCTGGTTAAAGGGGAATGCTAAACTGTCACAATGTCTAACGTCTAGCTATAAATGCAAGATTTAAAACACTTTGCAGAGGTAAATAGTCAGAGATGAGCCAAGATGGGGATGAGTTGCAGAAGTCTGTCCTTTGGTGAAATGACACTAAATTTGAGCAGTTTGAGAACATGGATGCTGCAGAGGAGAAGAGAGAGAGGCCTTCAGCCCTCTCCACAGTTAAGCATGGTGGTGGGAGCATGATGCTGTGGTGTTTAGTTGCTTCATGCACAGGGAACTTGTTAGGTCCATGGGATCATGAAGAAAGAAGATTATGTTTACATTTTGAAGGATAATGGAAAGTGGTCCTTTCAGAATCTATATCTTATTCCAATTGAGAATCTGTGGCGGGAGCATAGAGTTAATGTCCATGCTCGATAACCACACAGTTTGTATAAGCATGAACAATTTGGCATGGAAGAATGCTGAGTTCCCTTAAAAGACGTCCCAAATAGGAACTATATGTATACATACAGTATATACAGTATTCCTAAATGTAAAGAGATATAGTTTATTCTCTGATAGATTGGAGCATGGCTGTAGACCTATTGTGTCATTTCTTACGGGTCCCGGTCCTGATTCCTCCACTCTAGCACCATCCCACAGTAACAATCTAGCTCAAAATTGCTCTGCAAGCTGGGCAGGTTATAAAAACAGTTGTTCTCTGTAAGCACAGCGTTAGCAGCTCACCTGAGAAGGTGGGCGGGACAACATACTCAGTGAGTGTAGCAGGCCAAAAGAGATGGCCAGTTATACTTCACCAACTCTTGACATCAACAGGTATAGCATTTTGAAAGAACTCTCCAAAATAAAGCGTATGAATGCTGAAACCTGCTCACAAACCATTCACTATTAACTGGCATGCAAATATGTACATCTCAAGCTTTGGGGCTCTGGGCCTGTGAGTAATATAGGCACTCAACTTAACAAGATATATATGTGACATCAGACCATGAGAAGCATAATATGACCCCGTTAATTACTGTCTGGGTGAATCAGCGAGCACTGAGCAGAACAATTTTGGGTCTATTTCAGTAACATTGTGCAGATGCATCATCCCTCTGACTTGAACATTTTGTCACTGCATGATGAGGAAATAGTGTTAATCCTGTCACAACAGATACACACTAACGCTTTTCTCCAATGCAAAATCTACAACACTAATATCATAAGAAATAATTCTGGTATATCTGTGACAGTACAATACAGTGTTAAAATAATTCAAAAAAGAAAAAATAGAGATTTTGTGGTTCTATGGCTACTGTAAAATAATCAGCCTTTTTAAAAAGCTGTTATTCCAAGTTTTCATATTATAAAATCATAATTTTAATATGTTTCTCTGCTCTAAATTTAACTTGCCTTAATGATGTCCACCATAAGGAGTGTGAAGGCATGTGTTTGTGCTGACAGTACTGTCTGCAGGTACCTAATTTCTTGAAATCATAATGGTGTGTGCTCATATACTGTCAGTGGCATCAGTGGCGGTAGTCACTGCATACACAGAAGGGGTTTTTATGTTTTTCTTCCATACCTTCCTGTCAGTGAAACAGAATTTGTTTAAGTTATGGCCCTCAATATGACTAGGTGGGATATTTTGTTCGGTGTAATGAAATGATTATGCATGGGATTTTAAAATAAAGTTATCAGACCATTTATGAAATAAATATATACTCTAAAACTCAACAGATCACACATTAACCCCCCCACTATTTATCTTAATCAAAATGTATTGTTTGCTATTTCACATGAGAGCCTAGCTGATGTGTGATGATATGAAATATTATATTGCTGTCTTACTTGCACGAAGAAGCACAAACATGCAAATGCATAATGAACACAGTCACACTAACCAACAATCTGTGCTCAATCGCTGTATTATGTGAATAACAATAGCTATCATTATAATCTAAATAATTGCAAAATAACATTATATTTTGCACTATTCTGTTTTCTTACAAGAATAAAGTTCATGTATAAAAACAGTTTACTATGGTAACAGCAGTGTAGGCAATAATTATGATGTTTGCCTTTGTTTGGATGCTGCCATTGAAAGCTGCCAATTTGTCTTGCTTGTGTTATACCCAGTGCTTGTAGACAGCATAGAAAATGAGAGAAATAAAATTTGAAGCTTGCCTGTTCCATTCTCCAGAGAGTCCAAAAAGTGAAAAAAGAAAAGGCGCTTGGCCCCACCTCGTGACACGCCAGCACGCCACAGTATGCTCCCACCTATGGTGTATGCAAACTGTGAATGACGAATACCAAGAGTGCTGTTCCACTGCTCACACGGGAGGCCATTGCTTGCCAGGAAACATTTAGCAAGCAAGTGCAAATTCTCCAACACAAAAATTAATTTCCCTTTTAATAAAAATAAAATCATGTTAAGTGACATAAGTAGACCCTCAGCGTTTTAGTGAGGCACTGTCGTTTTCCCTAATCATATCTTTAAAGCATGTAAGTCGCGCAAATAACAGACACAGACATCTTTCACACATTTATGGCTTCATTATGTGTGTGTATATCTCACTGTCTCCTCAGCACTGCAACGTCATCCCTTCCTCAGATGTTGTCGCTTCGCAGCAGCCTGGAACTCAAGCTGACCAATCACGAGGCTTTGGCAGTTGTCTTCCAGCTGGAATATGTCTTCTCTGCTCCAATTGGGCGTGAGACAATGGTAAGATTTACGTGCAACCTAACACAAGACTAACTTGAAAAATCACATCACTTACTCTGAAGTTTTAAAACTCAAATGTCCTTCACAATAATAGATGTAGAAAGACACACACACACACACACGGCTGTCCTCTCTTCATCCCACCTTTGTTCTCTCACTCCATCCATCTCTTGCCATTGCCTCCCAGAGGAAATTACTGAAACCATTCTTGGCCACAGGTCCTCTGTAAACAAACAAGGCTGAAGGAAGTATGGATATAAGAACAGAAATGTGAGATTGAAGTAAGGAACCAGAGGAGAACAGGTCCAATCATAATGTTTTGACCTGAGCTGGGAACTTGCTCATCTTCCCTGTCTATCCACATATTTGGTCATGTTGAGGTATTGCTTACATTTGGGGTTTTTCACAGATAACCTCAAACTTCTTTGGTGAAATTTCACAGAGAGCTGCGGTTTCAGTGAATAATTAAATTCCTTTTGAGAAAATGCACTTAATATGTTTTTAGATAGTTTCATCTTGGAGCTTTTCTAAACCTGTGTCTAAGTGCAAATTGTAACCTCCTGAAGCCAAGCTGTGACTTGCGATATTTGCTTTAAAAATGAGATAAACTTGGCATCAGGCTTCAAAATTTTGCCTGAACAATAGTTGACATTTTAAACTCTACAGTCTATGGGCATCACTCAGTACTGCTGAAATGCAGCTTGAATAGACACAGGAATTTAAAGATGCAACATGTAAGAGTGGAAATGGAATATCATATTCATAACATTGTTGTCATCGCTGTCTAAAGACCTTCTTTACCTAAGAATGAACCTTTTACATCTACACATGGAGTGGATCCTTGTTTATAGAGGACACAGTGTTATTCTTGAAATTCTACAGTAGCCCAGGATGGACAAAGGAAACACTGACTCTTGAGAGGAAATTTCACATTTTCAAATTGAAGTTACAGCACGAATGTGGTTGAAACTACAGAGCCTCTGGGGAAATATAAAGAATAATCCATTTTATTTAAACTAAATATGTCATGCTTCTGAGATGTGTTGTACAGCAGCCAAATCTTTGTAAAATAATTAAATCTATGGTTTAAATTAGTAAATAGCATAGTAATACATGATCATGAAGCAGGCTTTCTGAGCAATTTCTTACTTCTTCCTCTACTCAAAAAGCTTTGAAGCTCAAAGGATTTATTTAAATTTCTCTTTTTTAGACATATCAACACCGAGCTAAAGTCTGTGTCTATAAAATTATCAGAATTTTGACATAATCTCTGATAACATATGAGTTTGGGGCTGCCTGACATTTGAAGTTGATCAACCCATTATGCTAATTTGTTAATGCATTAGACAGATGCAATAGAATAATTTGATCATTTATTTGGTCTCTCTGGTGTATTTGAGTAAGTTTTTGTGATGATGGAAATGGTATTTGGGAGGGACGTCAGAAGGTTTTCAAACCATGCTACTGTGTGTTTTTAAAATGAAATTCTTTAGCATAGAAAGCTGTAGCTTCATGTTGTCATTTAGCTGAATCCTAATTTGAAGTCCTGCCATGTCTTACCTCTGTCTATATGAATTACACAGACCAGTAGCTGGTCTGCAGACCAACACAGTCCACACATCCCCAGGGAAGTAATTTCCAGATTCAAGCTGCACTACTTAACAACCGCTCATGGCATGGAAAACCACAGAAAGACCGTGGTAATTATGTGTGTGGGTGAGCCTGCAACACTTAATGCATGCCAAGGCTGGGCTCTCATTGTGTTACTGCGCGTTGTCCTTTATACAAACAGGGGTCATCAGATCACCAATTAAAAGCAGCAGAAAAACAACCAGCCACTCAGTTATCAGAGTGCCACTGTGCATTTGCATTTACGTATTAATTCACTCATTTATATCTTTGCAACCACTTGACAGCCAATCACTCTGTTGTAAATGGACAGTTTCTCCCTGTTTTTACCATAGATGACTGATTATTCCACAGACTTGTTGACACATAATGGAAATTGTTTAGAGAAAAAACTGAAGAGATTGTTTAAGAGATTGAAACTGTAGTGATGAGTAGCTCACCATCTTTGCTGCATGCAGTTTACCCATGTAACTCTGCTTTACTGCTTAATCTTTTATGAGGGAAAAGTCAACAACTATAATTTTCACAATTGAGGAGCTCTTTGCCTGTTACCTGGAAGTTGCAGTAAACAGTACTTATGATTCAATCAAATAGTATTAAATAGTTATGCTATCAATCTCTTCCATCCCACATTTCTTGTCTACCTCCCTATTGGCTATAGATGAAATATCAGCCCCTGTGATCTTTCCTCTTTTGTCACCACTGGAACAATATTTCCAGTTGTAAACAGTGTCAACATGTAATGGGCAGATTGCTACAAGGTTATATGCACTATTCCCAACTTTGTGATCTTTCCTATAACAGCTACCAGCCCAGTAGATGTACAGTAATAGGAATATGGATCATATCAGATGTCTGCTGAAACTGTACCAAGAACGGTGTGATAAGACAGTTTACTGTACATGTGTCAGCTGTCAGAGATGTGATGCTCTAAATGTGTTTTAGCTGTGTTGAGCTAAGGTGTGCCTTCAGGGTAGCCAGCTGTATGCTGTCAATAGCACTTGACACCACTTGACACCACTTGAGAACTCCAAATGTGAATATTCTTGTCTGTTTGCCACCACGATTGCCTCTAAGACTTTTCAGGCCCTTGTGGAAAGTTCCTGGTTCTTAAACCTGCAAAAATCAATCAAATTGCTTTTTAAAGGATTTTAAAGTCACTCAACTTGGCGCAATTGAATTATATTCTTGGAAATGCACTCTATGTAATCATGTCAGAAAAATGTCGATACTTAAAACATGACTATTGACCAAAGTATCTCTATACTTGCACCTTATTTTATACTGCTGGATTGTTATGTGGAATTATGGTATTTAAGATAAGATAAGACTTTATTGACTCCAGGATGGAGAAACTGTGTTGCCGCAACAAACAAAATAGACCAGATAAGAATGCGGAGAGAAGACGCTACAGGACAGTACAAATAAGTAAAGCTACTCCATAAATCAGAATTACAAAGACATAAACAAGGAGTAGTGCAGAGTAAACAATAGAAGAAATAAACTAAATTGAAATTCGAGAGCTACATACAGCATGATGCCCCGTGTACATAAACTTGAATTAATATATGTTGTGAAGAAGTCACCAACATATCAACATGGCAACTCTGAAGACAAACGATATCCTCTTTGACTTTTACATTAAGTATGCAATTGGCAGACACTTTTATCCAAAGCAACGTAAATGTTACACACACCAGGAGCAGTTTGGGTTCAGTGTCTCACCTATGGATACTGAAAGTCAAAGAGATTGTGATTTGTCTCCTTGTGCCCTTCAGTCTGCATTTTATGCTGCACCTGTTTAAATCTAGTTTTATTTCACTAGTTTTCTAGTTTTCACATCTTCACATCTTGGTTATTAATGCTGTTATTAGACACACACTGAGTTAATTCATGAGTTTCTTGATTTTTTCCATGTTTATAGTGATCATAATGGTGCAAATTTGTAATTCTACAGAAGTTGTGGCTGTAAAAAGTCTGTTTTTTTTACAGTGTAGATGGTTTGAGAGATACGTGAACAAAACCATGTTCTAGTGGAAAAACCTTTCCTTAACAGAGGTAGAGGTGTCAGATACAATCTGTCTCCCATTTTCTATGTTGTCCTATCATCCATCTCCAGCAAGATTAAAACCACTTCTTACACTCGCCAGGGAGACCACACCTAACAACCCCATTTTGGGGGTTTGAGGGGTTTTAGGAGTGGTGACTGTTACATCCTATGGCTTCTCTCCACTCACACTTTCTATTGTCCCCCTAACAAGTCTATTAAAATCAGATGAGAAACAAAACCTCTCTGGAGGACACATTTATGATCTCTATCCAGTCTTACTCTGACTGAATAACCTACTGGAATGGACAGTGAAATGATTTGATCTAAGTCCATCTGTCATGACTTAATTTCCAGAATCAATTAATGTTATTCATTTTAAACATTTTAACTGATAGCCAAAACGTCTAATATACATTTGTATGTGTATATATACAGTATATATATAAAGCTGCACAGTATATAGTATTCTGAAACAAGTAATGTTTTACTTCAGTAGCAAACGCTCCATGATTGAATTTGACAATAAGCTGATTTTGCAGTGTGTGCAGTAAAAAAAAATGTTGAGTGTTTTGATTTTTTGACTGGCTGTATGTGGCCATTAAAGCTGAACATATTAGAGAATATCTGAAAGTTATGTAGGATTGGATACAGGATAACAGAATAGTATAGAGTTGTATGAAATGTCAGAGCGACATACAGCTATTGAGTGAGTGACACCTGGAGATCATCACCAGTTCCCATGTTGTTCTGCCGCTGATTGTATACATTGCCACTAGATGGTGCTGTGTAGTGCAACTTGAGGGAGCACTCTCTCTGCCTAGATGGGGATACAGTCTGTCTCACTGTTGTTTTTCTCTCTGATTAAATAGAATTATATCTTTTGATGTATTCTGAGGAGACTGAGGTGGGTGAAAAGAGTTTTTTTTTTTTTGTCAAAATCCCTTCTTTCTCAAAATATTACCACAGCAATACAGAGGCACCCACTTCTCGGAGACTGCTCGTCTCATCCTCGTTGTGCTGAAAAGCCAGACTCCCTCTCAATTTAAGACAAAGAGCAAGAATGGCCTCCTTTTACAAAATTGCCTTGCCCTCATTGCCTTTGGTTATGGAGAAAGAAAATCATGCAGTGTCGTCATTTGTCCTCTTTTTTTGTATTTTTGATTTTAGTTATGATTGGTTTGCTATGTCTTCTCTCTCTGTGTCGCATCCTGTCTCTCTCTCCGAGCCTTTGAGCACACTTCTTTCATGCTCCTCAGCAGCAGTCAGAAGGATGGAGATAACAATTTAAATGAAGGAGGCCGGGGAGAGCAGAGGAACTGGTAATTTGTCTGATAGACTGTTCTCAGAGGGTGTCTGGGGTTGACGAACTTCACATAATCAACTTTTCTTGCAGTCAAATACACTATGTCTGCTTTATGTCTATCGTTGTGTTATTCTTGTTTTTTGTGTGTTTTGCTCTTCCTCTTTTTTATTCTTTCTCTTTCCCTTCCTCGTCAAGGGCTCCATTGTATTACCCACCATTCCTCTCTTATGTGCTTATGTCTTGATGAGCTGCACACAGGATAAGTCTAAGTCCATTCCAGCCACATTATTCCACATCACTCTGTTGCCTGTTGAAGAAGAAACTTTTATAAGAACCTGCAGAAAAAAAAGAATGCATGGTGAAAGTATTTTTGAGCGTTGCAATTAGTTGCTCTACCCACTGCTGTGCTAAGTAATTATGACAAAATATAGTATTAAGATGATGGTAGTTTTAATTCCCTCTATCTCCCACCATATTATTACTGTAATTACCTATTTATGTACTAAATTGATTCGTAGTACGGGACATGACATTAATTTGGCACGTTATCCCGATATATTCTTACATGTAGTTAATTATTTTTACACGTGGTTTATTTTTCAAACATTTAAGGAATCTTACTCTGAGGTTTCTACCTCCACCTTAAAACTGAGGATGAACTATTTACTGTAGTACACTTTTACACAGTACCTAAATGCAGTTGCAATACAAACTCTCTAAACTAAGCAATCCACTTTCTGAGATATAAAGATCAGGTCATTCTTAATGATGAAGATCATCATTAAGAGGGACTCCTGGAACCTCTGTGACTGATTACCAAGAATAAGTGAAGTACCTTTCTGAAGGTCTGCTATAAGATGTTAATGCAGCACTACGAACAATCCCGCCAGCCAGCTGATATTTACTACGTCAACAGTGATCCTTGAGATGATTGGCTGATAAAATAAAAAGGATGAGCACCAGCCATAAGGAGCAGTATCCTCCATGGAGAAGAAGGTGGAGAATAAACTGTAAACTGTTTTTTTTTCCACTGAGCCATCCAAAGTGAACTGTCAGTGGCAGGGTAACAACATGAGAGCAGACCCACCAAGGCTTGAGACTGAGCAATACTGGAAAAACATGTGGGGGAATGAGGCATCAGATAACAACAGTACTCAACGGCTAGTGAATCTGAGCGCAGACCAGGCTTCAATAACCATCACAGTGTCTCAGTGACAGCTAGACAAGGGTCTAAAGCAAGTAGCCTACTAAATTGCTTCTTGAAAATTATATGACTTATTTGCAGGTGATGTACTAAGAAAATTTGTGTGATTGACAAAAGGTCCCAACAAATGTAAATTCGGACATACAGGAAGAAGTATTTTTTAATGGAAACATCATTCCTATAAGTTTTAAGAAACCAGGAACTGCATAAAGGTCTCATTTGTCCTCTGTGTGCAGAAAGCAGAGTTGGCAGATCATATCAGGGGCATAATGTGCACCTGTATGTACATCCTCTCTTACGCTGAGTGAATTATACACATGGTTCACAGGCTCAGTAGAGTGTTGTCGGTTTTCATGTCCTGCAAAACAGCTAGCTGATTAAAATAGAATTAGTTGTGTGGGGCATTGTGTGTCTATGGCTCAAAAGTGTGTTTGTCAGAGTGAAGAAGTCTCACATTTTGCTATGGATGCACCAAATGTTGGGGCATGATGATGTGCTGTAGCTCCCCACCCATAATGCTGTAGCTTGTAGCTCACCCAACACCTCCAAAACTGAATCAAGCCATATGTTTGTATTGTCATTCTAGATATATTAGCACATCACATTGCATGTGTATATGCATTTTCTCTATCCTGTATTTTTTGCCAACTTGAACAAAAACATCTCACTTTGCATATTTACAAAGACAAAGGTGCTAAAGCCACAAGCCTCAAATTTGCATGAGTTCATGGCTGCACGATTAGTGCTTCTGTATTTTGCCATCACATTTTGGCTAAGTGACACCACCTTCACAGCATTTATTTATTTAGGGAGAACTATTGCCTAGGCAATGAATTAAAGGAATTATCTTCCTGGTTATGGTCTCACATTTACTCTGAGCTCCTCCTCATATTGGTGTGTTTGTGCATGGTGCATGTTTATGGTTGAACAAATCTGAACCATGTTTCCACCATGTTATTGCAATCATGACTAATTTGTTGCTGAATCATGTGTGTTATGTTTGTTGGTTCTATCTGCTCCAAGGAGAAATATCTAGTGGTTCTTAAGTGTAAGTGTGATTTTTTTTTTTTTTTTTTTTTTTCCATTGGCTAACAGACCTTATAATTGCTTTAAATAATTATAACAGTGCACAACAGAGTACTCATACAGGACAGAAGAGCAGTGATATTAATAAAATATTTTGACCTTTTTAATTGTACCTCCTTAACTTCCTTGATATACTCAACTATTTGAGAAGTGAAAAATGGTATCCATCGTAGCCCTTCATGCACTCTGTTATCCACTCAGAAGTGTAAGAGGACGCCTTCCACACTACATGATTTACTCACTTGAGAATACTTGGGTCATTGACAACTGACACAAGGCAGCGGCGACTCGCCTAATTGTGGCCTGTCAGCACCAATTTAGCCCTGCTGTAACTTCATCCGAGACATCTCTGCTCTACTCCTGCTTGCCAATCCCCATCTCTCCACAGCCACCATAGCTTGGTACTGCTCATCAATTGAACCATGTAATACAGTAGCAAATGGCTTAATGCAAGGTGATGGGTCTTATTGTTGTCTGCCTTCTGCTGACAAGCACTAGCTCATCACAGATGCTGAAAAAGGATGGTGGTCCGAGGGAAATCAAGGCAGGAGGTGCTGATAGCCCACATGGCTTTGTCCTTTTCTCAGGAAACAATTTGTTGGGAGGTGTGACAGCTGCAGTCATCCAAAACACTGACAGAGGGAATGAGCAACTACTTGCAGGTCACAGCCTCAGAAGGATGGAAGCAAAACAGATAGATGGATAGGCAGAGGAGAAAGGAGGGACACATAGAGAATAGATACTTGGTTTCATGCTCTGTCTAACTGCTGTTATGCTTCTGAGCGTCTGTCAGACACGAATCACATCCTTGAAACAGTAATTGGTGACTCTCTAGAGCTGCTACACGACAACAAACTTGTTTGCTGAAAAAGGATGTTGACTGTTTTGATACATGTCATGTACTGAAATAGGTTCTCCGTTTGAGCAAATGGACCAGTACACATCCAGTAATGAATGTGTCTCCCACATCATATTTTTGTGTTGTGTCACCTTTGACCCTTACTGGGCTTAGTGAGTGGCACAGTCAATTACCGAGCGTCTGAGTAAGTGTTACCATTAATGCATGACCTTTAAATATATTCACTGATTTGCCCTTTACTGAGCTCTCATCTGGATATGCTGAATTCAAATTGGACAACAAGCCCATTTCTCATATCCTATATAGAGCAACATTACAACTCAAAGAAAAGCTTCAACAAAGAAAGTGAGAAATGTTGGTTCTCCCCTGTAAAACACACAAGGAAACATTCATGAAAGTTTATTTTTAAGGGAAAGGGATCTCAAGCACTTGATGGCTAGAGATAAATAGAAAGAGAGTTCTTCCAAGATATTCCAAGATAAAATGGCAGCAGCAATGTTCTAAACATAAAACCACCAGCAACTGTAATAATCCACTTATATTATTTAGCATTAGTTAAAATTCTTAAATAGGCATGTGATTTGTATTGAACAAGCTTTATATTATTTAAGATGTAGCTAACATCATTCTTTAAATTATCTGTTTATTCTTTGCCTGATAACGGATGTCACCAATAGTGGATAGAATGTAAACATTATGTGGTGCAGAAAGCAGCCGGCAACATGGCCAGAGGGGCTAGCGGCTGGGTTTATTAAAGGTGTTTGAGTACAGCTTCTCCCCTGTGCCATAGAGAGTGTTGTTTGGATTTTAATTGGCTCACCGTCATGCACATGCCATATAGATTGTTGTGTGTTTTTCCTGTGACTTCCCTTAAGTGGCTGTTCCTGTGTGGCTCTGTGCATTTTGTTCGTCTGTGTGTGCATTTGCACCGTTACTGTTGTCTCCTGCAGGCTTTAATGATCTTGGCTGAATGAGAAGCATCTTGTGAAGCGCTCCCCAATCACATGCTCATTAAAATGCTGTCTTTGCAATGACACCATCCCCTGAACTTATGAACTTTCCTTTGGTCATAGTTTCCTCAACTACTATGTTATGTGACATGTGAATAAAGAATCCTCTCACTGGTGGGGACCTCATTCTCAAAGAAACCAGCTATATTGTTGTTTTGTTCTGATCTGAAATGTCATACAAATGTTAATTAAATGTTAATCAAACATCTTAAGCACAGTGCTTTCATCAGGATTTGGAAGTGATATATTTAGCTGATTTGTGGCCTATTTCAGAGGTCATTTCTCCCTGGAGGCCCCTTTCCTTTTCTCACAATGAGAAGAGAAGTTGAGGATAAGGCAAGTAAGGCTACATGCCGCAGAGACAATATTTCGCCTGCCTAATTAAAATGAATGTCAGCTCTCCCCCCACTGAGAAGTGCATCAATCTCCCCCTACGATAGGCCCAGAGTGAGTCTTACCCTGTCAGTGCCTGCCAGCGGTGCCATCCTTCTCCAGACAGATGCATCACCCTGGCAGCTAGAGAGGCAGCGGTGATGATGTTTGCACATGTAATGGTTGCCATGTGGGTGCCAACCTCAGACTCAGCCCCTGCTTTCAATATAGAGGTGCTCAGCCCAGACTTGAATGATTTTCATTTAGAACAGCAGTTGCATAAAGTGGTCAGTGTCGCTTTGGAGCCATCTGAGGCCCAGGGTGCTGTGGAAAATTCTGTTTTCCACTGTTCTACAAAAAGTAGCATATTGCAACTAGTGCAGCTAGAAAGATCCACCTTTTAAAGTGGAGATAGAGAGAGGGAGGGAGCGAGAGCCAGGAAGGGAGAGAGAGGGAGGGAGAGAGGGAGGGAGAGAGAGGGAGGGACGGAGGAAGAAAGGGGGAGAAAGTGAGAGGAAGGGAATTTGTCATAAAATATAAGTCAATAGTATCAGCATCTCTTTTGGGATGAGGTCTGGGCTCTGACTTGACTACTCTAAAAGGTGTATTTTGTTTTTCTGAAGCCGTTCTGTTGTGTGTTTTGGGTCAATGTCCTGTAGCATCAGCTGACGTACAGAGATTCTTGCATTATTCTGAAAAATGTTTTGATGCAGTTAAATTATTGAATTAGCAAACTTCAGACTGTTCTTTTTAGGAAGCAGCAGTTTCCTTCTTGGTGTCCTGCAATAGACACTCTGCTTATTCAATGTTTTACCTACTGTGGACTCATGAAAACTAATTTTAGGCAGTTCCAATTCCTTCAAATCTTTGCCTGTCACTCGGGGTTGTTTCTTTACCTCATTAATGGTTTTTCTTTACTATAATGCCTTTATTATGCTTTACTGTTAGACAAAGGTCATCAGAGTAAAACATTTATACTGCTGTTGTCCTGCCTTTGTCTTATTCCTTATTGCCTTTCTTATTCAAATTTGAATGTGCTATGCATGGAAATTAAGTTTAGGCCTTGTTAGACAAATAGTGTAGAACTTGTCACAGTAACTCATATTTCTTCTTATGTTTGTTTGACAGAACATATATGTGTTAGCTTGGTTGAACCTTACATGCTACTGTGTGCAACTGCTGCTTACTCTGTGTTAAATGTGATGTCACATTGCTTTTGCAGAGCAGATAAATACTTCACATTTAGAGGAGCTTTGATGTTCTGTGAAATGTAGTCATGCATCAAAGATGAACATTTCACCACACTGTTAATGTGAGATTATTAAGGACAAGATATGTTGACATAATTTTAATGGAAAAGTTGTTGTTGCACATTTACGTTCAGTAAGTGATTTGGCAGTCGTTTGTCATCTTTCACATCATTATTATTATCTTCTGGTGATTTTAATTTTCATCTGAAAAGGTATCTACAATCTGCTAGTCTGATGGAGGGTTGATAATGGTTTCAGCTACTTCATATCTACTGGTCTCTGTTAAATGCATCTTTATTATTTTAAATAAGCAAATTACTGATGTTTCATCCACCAGACTTTATTAACTCTTATGTCTACAGGAGAATCTTTCTTTTTATTTGTGGTTACTTTCTCTGCACTGGAAAATCTATTTCTATTGATTGGGATTAAAATGAATGCTTATCCTAGTGCAAGTTCAACGTTGTTTCTAGTTTAGCAGGTAGTGCTCAATAGATTAAGTAGTATAGTTTAATGGGTTTGTAATGCTAAGGTTCTCAGCTACTATTAGATAATTAAACAAAGTACAGCTCAAACTCATTATTTTTGCAGGTAGGTTACCAAAGTTATTACAATTCACTCTGAGAGGAACGTATGTCTGTACTGAAAATTCATGTCATTTTACTATGTACTTAAATTGTCAACCTCCTGATGGCACTAGAGGAAAAGCCAGGACCTCACCAAAGAGATTGGGATCATCTGGGGTCTTTGAACCTTTGTTTGTTTGATAGTTCAATCTCAACCAACGGGGTGGATAGACCAAGTGACATTAACATTTGTGCAAGACTAAAACCTTCGTGGCATAAGTCTAAACAGAAAACTTGCCTGAGCGCTGAACATGCCTTTTACGAAGATCTCCTTGACTTTTTGTCATCAACAAAGTCAAAGGATCTGAGACTGAGCGCAGTTCTTCTCAAGTCTGATTTGGCCTTGATGAACAAAATAGAGCACAGTAGGCTGCTGGGTTCATTTGGGCTACTTGTGCAGATGGATGAAAATGTCAGTGGTTTAGTGCTCTTAAGTTAATGATCTTGGTGCATGTTCCCCTCACTTCCTCCAGGGCCTCTCATTTTGCAGAATAAGTAGTGGGAGCTTTGGGCTGGTGCCTGTCACAGGGTCTTGGCTGAAATAATGACTTGAACAGCCCAACAGACTGTGGTAATAGTAATAACTGTCAGACTCCGTCTCCCATCAATGCTCACATCCCCCTAATTTAGGATTAATTCCTGCTGTACTCCAGAAAGCCCTGAGTTGCTGAATATCTCGCCATTCTCTTTCCTTGTTCCTGCAAAATGCTTTATTCCAGCTTATCACAAACTTTTATATTTGGACTTATTAGGAAGGATTAAATGGGCATACCAACAGTAGACCTGAATGAGTAGCCGTTTCTCAAATTTGTGGTGTTTTTCTTTTATATATAACAAGAGACCTCTAAATGCATTTTCAGTCAGTAAGTGGTGGTGGATTTCACTGGTTGTGTCTCTGCTTCCAGTTCCTCTCATCTTCTGGGAAATGCAGTTTCAGCTCTCTTTGATGTGCAAAACTCTCCATCTGCCACCTTTTTTATAATTTCCCATCTTCTTTCTCTTCCTTTCTGTCCCCCTAAGTTTGATGACTACTTTTCTTGCTCCAGGTTACACATCAAGATCTTTGTTTTCACGCTGTAGTATGTTTGAAACAGACACACTGTTTTATTTGTGTGGAAATGCTGCAGTATTATATTTTAGCACACTTCTAAACAAGGTTGATGGATTCTTCCCCTAGAAAACGCTTTGCCAGTTGGAGCAATTATGTGTGCAGTGACATTGCCTGTTATTGTTTTCAGTTCAGCTTTATGAAAAAGTTTGCTGCTTCCTTGTTTTTGCCTTAGGCTACTGTTTCTATTTTTCCTCCCATGTGCAAAATTGAAACAAGTGCTTGGTTGCTCTCAGTGAAAGTTAATGGCTCTTATTTTAAATAGAGCCTTTAACACTGGAATCAACAGTGTAATCACACTTTGGGGAAATTAGCTATTGATCATTTTGCCGTGTCTGACATAATGACCAGTAGCATGGCAAACGGTTCTAAAAGCAGCTTTTATTTCAAATGGCACACTTCCTGATTAATTCAAATGTTTCCTGCCCAAAACAGTGCAAGTGCAAAAAGTCATACTTCATTTCCACAGAAATATAACATCATTGATTTGATATCTCCTACTTGTCACCAGCAGGCTTTGCAATTGATCAAGACTCCCTGAGTTACTGTGGTGCTCCAAGTGAGTCGATGTGTGTGTGATCCTCTAGGCAACTTTCTTCTCACTGCAGGGTTTATACACCAGCTAACACGCTGTTACCACAATGAACTACAAGCATGTAAGTGCCACAGGGGACTGGGGGTCACCCAAAATATGAAAAATTGAAAAATATGTTCCCCACCAGTGTTTGTTATGGTCAGTGAACAAATGCCTTCAATACCTAGAAGAAAACAAATTGTATCCCACTTATAGTCAGTGTTAAACAGAACTCCTGCTTCATGTTGGATTATGTGTATGTTTCCCAACAACGGTGAACATACCAGCAAGTTTAAACCTCGGGTCTACAGGACAGGTTAAATATACAGTAAGCTGTTTAGTTACTGCTGTTTATTATTCTATCTGGTGTGATATATTTGAGTTTTGTTTAATCAATCATCTTTTTATAAAGTTTCATAAAGTGCTGTTGACTGTTTATGTGTGAATTATATATCTGGCCTTGAATAAAAACATTCACTCATTCTCAGGTTTCTCAGACTGAAAGTTTGTAATGAACACTGAGTTTTGGACAGATACAAGCTTTTTCCAAGGCTGTAGGTGCCCCTCTAGAAAAGTCCTCTGATTATTCATTTGTCTCTCTCATTCTGTCAGAGCTCAGCATGTATTTTTTCTCCTGAATCAGTCCTGCAACTGAATCTATGCGCTGAATAATGCAAGAAGTGAGGGTTGGGTCTTGTACTAGATAACTCATTTTGCTCTTTCGCTCATGTTCTGTGGAAGACCAGACATGTTATAGATAGAGTGCTCGAAAAAAAAAAAAAAAAAAAGAGAGAGACAGATTAGATAAATTGTCTCACAATTTTTACTGGCTACTTCATGTGCCATAAAATGATCTTTCCCTAGTTGGATCATTTTTACAAAATCATCACTTTGAAAATAGACTTGTTTGATTTAATGTCTCGTATAAAGCATGTTATTAATTCAGTCTCATGAGATGGAAAAACAGGCAATGCCTCACAGGGGAATATAGTGCTATCTATTTTATGGCTTCTGTATATTTCTGGAGTAACAATTCAAAGAAATAGCTGTTAATGTCTGCACTGCTTGGGGGTGAAATTATAGCCTGAAACAAACTTGAGAGGAATGGATATTGACCTGCATGTGGGGCTGCTTGAAATATGTGAATCTTTAAAGAAGCCTTTGTAGATGTACATAGTAGATATTTTAGCTTTGCTTTGCTTTTTAAAAGGACAATACTGTATGTCACACACAGGTAACAGCAATAAGACTGCATGTTTGGAATTGTTGTTGCAGACAAGGCGATCACAGACAGGCGACTGAATAAATACGTAGGTGAAACTAAGAGCTGAAGAAATTGCAGCCGTGCAAGTTTACAGTATTTGTGATTTTATATCTAGGCCTGTGTTTTCCATTAAATAAAGAAAATATTCTGGTTTGACTGCTATTAAACAAGGGGCTGACATGTCTTTAACCTTTACACCTTTTCACTCTTAGTCCCTGCTGCGGTGCACTATTAATTGTAGCATTCAAAATGTCAGCTCCATTAGCCTATCTAAACACTTCACCTTGGGCTTTGTTAGAAGGTAACTGGATAGCAAGGTTACTTTGCATAACAACCTGACATTTTGAAACTACCCCCAACAGTAAAAAAGACAGCATGGGTTGTTGGTTCAAAAACCTAAAATGATCCGTGTTTTTGTTTAACGGACAAGGACCTTTTGTGTGAATGCATAATGACTGTTGTCAGACAGCAGCAAAGGTGGAAGCAGTGTGATGCTGTTATTGGCCCACAAATATCTGACTGGGTTAACAAAGGGCGTGACGTCTTGTTTTCTGTCAGTCAAAAACATTCACTCAAGGTTGGAAGGTTCTGTAATTAGGAACTAGACATAAGGTTTAAATGAATGTCGAGCATACAGTAGTTTAGATTCTCCTGTTTTACTAATAAGTGTATTGTGTGGTCAAACTTCATAAACACCAGATGGAAAAACTAGAAGTACTGCATTGTGAATGTGTGCCAAAGCCAATGCACAAGTTCAAATGGACGTTATACCTCTGACATATAGCATTGATGAGGAAAATTACATGCAGTTGACTTGTTGAACAGAACTGGTACTTTTCTATTCTGCATAAGCACCTATTCATTCTTTTTTAATGTGATGCTATGTATTAATTGTAACCTGGTTGTTAAAGATGATCTTTAGCCACTAGCGTCCTGAATATTTGACTTTTATTGGAAAATGAATCAAATTTATGAAAAGCATCGATATTTACTCTGTTTACCCATCTTCATAAGGACTCCTCCACTTTGCTGTGGCATGCTGGATATTAACGCCAGGGTCAAATCCTAATTCAAAGTTAATCACAACCTGTTGGCTTCAGCTAGAAACTCATGTTACTGCCAAAGCTTTTGGCCATAACTGTACAATGCTGTTAATGAAAAACTGGATGCCACTCTGGGCTGTTGGGTTTCTGTGGGCAAACAGTGCTGTTGTTTTCATCCTCTATACTCCTTGTGGAGCTTATTGTTAATCTGTTTTTGTCCATTTAATTTTTGGATTATTGTCTTCAGCCCTTTGTCTCTGGCTGCTGTCTTTACAGCTGCTGGAAGAGCATCTGGTTTTGAGGACAGTGACAGCTGTATAGTTTGAGTTTCAAGTCCTTCTCCTTTTGGCTGACAGTATTGCTCCCACTGTCTCTACTGCAGTATGCAGACTGTATTTAGCAGTGTGCAGTTTCAGCTTATGACAAACCTATTTGAGACCTGTTTAGAATGATTTGATGATCAAAATCTGCTGTTTCATATAAATAAAGGGTTCTGAGAAGTTAGAAGAGTTACTTAAGTAATGCACAGCAAGAACATCTGTCTGCGCTTTCCTTTCAAGATTCGGTTTTCTATAATACCACCCAATGGGCGCTGCATGACATAAAATACGATACTTACATGAATAATGACCCATAGTATTGGATTATGGTATTACATGTAAAAATTGTGCTCAGGGGAGTTGTAAGCATTGAATGAATCATTATAGTCTCCACTTTGTCTTGAAACAATGTCGACTAGCAAGCTCCTTGTGTATTCTGCACTGTCCTACCTGTGATTGATTACAATCTTCAGAAGCTGACCAGCTTAATAATCGATTCAGCAAAACCTCTGGGTCCCCTGTGGATGATTTAATGTTTTAAATCATACCCAGGATTTACTGTTCCTGAAGTGGAGGTTCAATAGAACTGACTGTAAATCATGATTAGACACAAGAAAGCTTCTCCTAAACTGTATCTGTGATCCTGTATTTAGGTCAACATATAGACCATATAGACCATCTGTAGTACAAGTCGAAGTCACTTCAGTATAGTAGAGTTTTATAGTAAATGTGACCTCTTCTCATATTGCTTTCTAAATTATTCAAATACTTTACAGCCCACCATTGAGTCTGATTAATATGGTAAATGTAATAAATTATTTAAGTTGGCACATCCATAATATATAACTGTGCACTTTACCTGTTATGATTGGTCTGACTAAATCCTAGAAACGCAGTAACTACTAGTCTGCCGTCTTATAGAGGGTACATCGTTGTGCTATACTGTGAGCAACTGTTCTCAGAGTTCCTTTAGCTGCATAGCAGCAACCATGTTTCCATATGAAGGGGATGGTATGGAGAAATATTTACTTAAAGAATATCAAAATTCATGGTGTCTTTTGAATATATAACACACAAACAAAACTTACTACAACCCTAACCATTTTAGCAAAGCCTAACAATGAAGCCAATATTTTAAAAACAGAAATGTTTGACTAATTACACTACAATGAAAGGACCATATTTAACTTCCCTAAGTCTGTTGTGCCAACGAATGTGCTGCCAGGATTCATCAGGCTTTTTCCTGTTTTCATGTTATTTGGTAAAGTTTAATCCTGTATTTCTGCCCTGTTTTGTCTGCGCAGCCACAGAAATTCCCCCATAGTTTCCAATAGCCAATTTATAATACAGATACACACAATGTGCATTTATTAAAAACAGCTATTTAAAATATATACAATCAGTTATAATTGTAATTTTCTCATAAATCAATACTCAATGATCCATAAGAAAAAAGTGAAAACATGCCTTTAGAAACTTTTTCATTTATTTATTTATTTTTCATTTCAATAAAGACTGTGCCCTGGCCAGAAAGTATAACAGAGCAGGCGGTGGCAGCAGGGGGCAATGACAAACGGCCTTCACAGTCTATAAAGAAAGTCACAGAAACACATTCTGTTACATTTCATCCCAGTTAAAAAAAAAAAAAAGTCATTAAACCAAAGTATTCGTCTTGTGCTCAGTCTCCAGTTACTTCAACCACAGTATGTTCTTTAGACTATTAAAATGCTCCATAGGGTGATCTGTGATCACCATGTTAGTGTCTTTGGCTTAATCTCCACATTACTGAATTAATTTACATGGACATTTTGATGTCCTCGAATTTTCACACTGGAAATACACATGTTCAAACTCGAACAGAAATGGAGGACTTGAGAAAAAAGTCGTCATTGATCTGGCAGAGACAGCAAACTGTATGAGGACTAGAACTTTCTTTTAATAATAAAAGATGAATCCAGCCATTGTGACTGATAAATGTAACATTGAGAGCCATCGTAACATCACATCATTCATTGGGTTAAAAGAATAAATCCTCATAATACAAAATCTGAACACCTCCAATTAGACAAAAAAGGTCAAGTTGTTAGATCTGTCTAAACTAATGAGCTGTAGATTGTACATTGTATATTGGATGAGACTTAAACGTTTCCCATCAATCCCTGAGGTCTTCCAGTTGGAGAACAACTGCTGTGCTTGGCTTTCAAAAGCTCCAGCTGCCTTGATCTCATGACGTTATCATTGCCTATGTTTACATCATGTCAAAGAAAGTTGGAATCCAGTTGGAGAGAGTTCCATTCTCTTGCTCATACTGAATGAGTCTTACAGTTCATGAATTAAAATTAGAATTTAAAAATGATTATCTGCGAAAGCCTCGAGCACATGAACACACTGTTTAACCATTACATTGTTGACCTGAAACTCTTAGTAGAGCTCTATGGTTACTGCTCATGCACATGGTGGAAATCCTTAGATCCTCAGAATTACTTTGGCAAATGAAGTGATAGAATTATGTTTTGGTAAAGCTAATTATAATTTTTAATTCTTTTTACGTGTATTACTTCTTCTTACTTCTTTTAAGTCCATTAATGCATAATCAATTTGCAATGATGTGATCTGTCAAATTTATCAATGCCTTACTGTAATTTTATTTAATTAAATACTACAAAAGTATGTAATTATTACAGTGACACAGGCCAGATCCATATTCTGACCATTATTACATAACATGGATGATTGTTTGTTTTTATTGTTTTGGTTTAACTTTACCGGCATGTGCCTAGTAAGACTAATTAACACAATAGCGTGTTTTAAAGCCTTTTCACTCATGTAGATTAAAAAACAATGGGTTGTTTTAAAGGCTATATGTAAATATTGGCCTAACATTATAGTTATAATTATTATTTTTTTAGTTGGGTTAATCAGTGTTGTTTCCATATAAGAATACATTAACCGACACTGACATAATTATTCTTATGTCTGTCCTTTATTCTATTGTCAGTTGTCTGCCACCTCCACATCCCGAGCGGCCTTCTTGCAATGTCTCCGTTGGGGGATTTGGTGCCCCTTCCAGGAGCCAGCGGACTGGAAGGGGGAAGGCATACTGCTTGTTCTGCAAGGAGGTGCAAAGCCAAACCCTCACGGAGTCATGGTCTGTAGCACGGAGATGTCTGCCAAAACTCAGAGCCCCACGCCACTCTCTGCTGCAGGCACAGCTCAGGTAACACAATAGCACAGAGGACAGCTTTGTCAAAGGAGCAAAATGTAAAAGAATGCACTGGGAAGTGTTTAGACAAGGTGCCTTTTTCAGCACCTTTCAGCACCTGCACAGATGTTTCCCCGAGGGCAAAAACTTTCACAATGTCAAAATAGTTTTTCATGGATTATTTTGTGCATTAAGATTTTAGAAGTTGTCTTTGTTGCTGAGCCCTCATGCAGTTCCTGGACAAGGTCAGAATACATCATCCTTTAATAAAACTCTGCCATGTAAATCTTCGCTGCAGGTTGCATCACACTGGTAGACAAATAATTGTCTGAATGTCACAGTTTATAAGTGACTTTCATGTTTTATCAAACATCTTAAAGGGTGCAAAAGTTGTCATCTTGTGATGTGATGTGATGTTTCTAAAATATTTCAAACCTTTTTCTCTCGTGGAGGTCTCAGAGGGAAAAGATACAATAACGTTTTGGATGTCGTCCAGCCTGGAAAAAACGGCATCCAGTCCAAAGGCATCTCTGAGGATAAAACAGCAAGATGTGCCACGTCAGAGACGATCACCCTCATCACCGGGTAAATATCATTATATAATTAATCATGACTTTTCAAGCAAACAACAATTACTTGAAGAGAAATAGAAGAAAGCTGATATTAAGAGTTTTCCTCCAAGGAGGTCAGGGACTCATTACTACTCACAGCTTTAGGAGGACCCACATTTTTCTTTACCAAGATTTGTTCATTGGACCAGGAAGTGTGTGGCCTCTTTTGGGTAATTGTTAGGTGGATATAACTCGAGTTTGCAGCAACACCCAGGTGTAATCAGCCAAAGTTCTAAACAACAAACTATTTTGTCCTCTGCATATATTCCAGCCAGCACCTCTGCACTGTTATCTCAATGGCTCCACCTGCTCTCTGCATGATTAGCACGCTTCATGATTGGGGTCTAAGGGGAATAAAAGCATAAACTCCAAGTGCTGGGAGAATACTTTGGCTGTCCTTTAGAGCTTCTTTGTTTTGAACAAGCCCTATTTGGCATCCTCATGAGTGGATCTTTGACGTGAAGTAAACAACACATACTTCCTGTAAATTCTGACTAAAATGTGTTTTTAATGGTAAATGCTGATACAGATATTTTTATAGTCTAGTCTGTGATAGCCCAAATTATCTAGGATCTCTGTCAAAGCGAAGTCAGTTTGATGAATGTTTACATGTTTGTTTCACTATCCTTCTGTTTGTCTTGATTTTCTTTTCCAAATACATTTGGCTCACTTCAGGGTTGTCTGCTCCTAAATCAGGTGTTTCCCACTTCATTTGAGTCTTATTAGCAATGTTGCTGTGTTCCTAGATCTCAGTCATTTATTTGTTGAATACATTATTATCAATAATTCAAGTAATGATCAAACCTATAAAAATGAGTTAAGCCATGCCACAATTATCCTATAGTTTTATTTTGTATAGTAAAATAAATCCATAATTCCTAAAATGCAATTAAAGCTAATATGAATTGACTTGAACCTTTTTTTATCTATTACAAAATATGTTTATTGTGTAAATAGAATTTAGAGTTTAGTGCCTGCAACACACTCAAAATAAAATATGACAGAAAATATTCAAGTTACACTGTTCTGGATGATTTCAGAATTAAAAGGTTCATTGGTAACAGGTGAGGGTAACACAAAAGAAGCATTCACCAAAGGCTGTTCTGTGTTTGGACGTCTATGTTTCCATCCAGACTGCTGTCAGTGAAAGGTGCAAAAGTCAGTCAGTCTTTTTTCCATTCTACATGGCTCAAGCTAATTGATTAGTTGAACATTTTAGTTTTTTTACTAACCCCCATCAACATGTCAATGTACAACTCCCATTGACTTTTTTTTATGTTTTTGTTAATTGTTGTTTATCTGTCCTGTTTCTTCCTAATTTCTTATTAGATCCTCAAAAAGTAGCTGATATACAGTTTGAACATAGATATTCTTATATTATTTATGGAACACAGTGGACATTATCCGTGATAAAATATGCCGAAGTTGAGTATCTTTTACGTGCTTTTTAGTTTATTGGTTAAGTTTAGTATGTTTCTTCATAGATTTTCATAACTATTCACTACAAACGTCTGCAGAATACAGCTTCTAAGTATACACCAACAATCTGATCAGGTGCTTTTTCATCACTGATCTTTCTGCATTTACACAAAAAACATACTCCTCTAATCCAAATGCTGCAAAACACAGGTAAGCTACACTTTGTAGTGCACCTCTACACCTTCAATGTAGACTCACATGCAGCACCTAAGCTACTGCTCTTGCTCTGCTCTCTTGCAGCCCACACTACAATATAAGACTTTACTGTGGGTTACTGTGGCATTTTGGGACATTTTGTGTGTTTGAATTCTATTTATCCATCCTTTGAGAAGTCTCAACAAAATGTTGTTTAAAAAATACTGTGATGTAGAAACAGAGATCTGAGAGAATTCCAGAGACACTTAATGGTTTGAAGCAGACTTCGAATTAGTGCAGCAAAATGCCTTCACTGTGAATTTTTAAAACATTTTTGAAGCATTACGCATTAGCCACTGATGCCACTACGCATATCAACTGTTCTTTGCTTTCTATAAGTGATGTTATTCAGAATGTGAAAATAAACCTGAACCATGTCCCTGTTTTTTAGATTTTAATTGGGTTATCAGTTTATGCTGCTGAAATTTTCTAACAGAAGCCTTTCTACCCCGTTGTTCCCAATTAAGCATGACCGTTCCGCGATTTCCTTCCAAAAATAACTCATGAACCCCGAGCTTTAAAGAGGCCTCCCTCTGAAACGAAGTTCTGATTAAATATTCTACATCCTGCTCATAGCCAAAGATAAATGATGTGCCACAGTCTGCATCTTTTTATTGAAGCCCAAACTGCAGATTTGGTCTGTGTTTGTTAGTGAATTAATTAAAAGTGCAGTAAACACTACACATAGCCACTCAATCCCTGTGACAGCAGAAAGAAGTTGAGTGGACTCCAGTCGTATACTCGATGATTTCTTCCTTAATGATGCTGTTAACTTATCTTGGGAGAGAAGAATAGTGTTGATTAGGGCCTACTTCATGGGTGTGTAGAGAAGGCTATTGGCAAAGTCTATTAATGACATTTTAATCAGTGCTCAAGTGTCCTCAGAGGATCGTCCAAGTAGCCTGAATGATTTGGGCTAGTGTTCTGAGGAGAATTATATCATGAATCTCTGTCATTCTTTGATTTCAACACCTTAATCATCCTTGAGTTTGTTTAACAAAGGGCGTGTTTATGTGTGTGTATGTGTGTACATTGACATGCCTGTAAGTGTGTTGCTTTCCGTTGCAGGTAGCTTATTTAGATGAATATGAAATTCATGGACAGTCTGAAATATGTGATTCATGTCTTCAAGTTATATATTTATTAAGGTGAAAAGAAAAGCGTTTCGTAACCTTGGAATCAGCAATTTGAAGCTAGATGCCAATCCTAGATTCTCACGATACGAAACCTCTATAAGTTATTCATGATGGATATCAACAAGATTTAGGGGAGGGGGATTGTAAAGTCCAAATATTTTCATTAATCCATTATTTAGCTGCAGAATCCTGACTGTTGTGACCATACAACACTCTCTGTTTCCAATGATTAGGAGAGCATGAGAGGAGGAAAATATGTTTGCTGTCACAGATGCTTCTTAGCGAATTTTAATGATTTATCATCTTTACATATTTAAACTCATTTATCCTCAATCCCTGGTGTCTTGTGCAGGTATAGATGCATTTATCCACCTCTCGTACATCTACTGTATTGCTCAGCTGTCAAGAAAGCCTGTCATCAATCACGTACAAAACAATTGCACAACAGTTCAGCTAATGAGGGGAAACACATTTTCCTTCGGCTCAAGATATAAAACTGAGAAAACAGACAGCCCTGAAAACAAAATGGCTGCCGGGGGTAATGCCAGAGCACATTTGTGACAGGGAGCCAGCCAGTCCCGCACCATGTCCACTCTGTGTGCATGTAGTCTGAACAGATGGGAGCTACAGTAAGACACCCCAGGCAACTGCAGCAATTTCCAAAAGGCCAGTCAAACCCAGCACAGAGAGCGAGAAAGAGTGGGAGAGGAGGACAAAGAGATACTGGAAAGCTTTTCATTTCAGTATTGCCATGGCTACCGACCAAAAATCTTAGAAAGGATTGTAAGACTTTAAACTCAGTGTGAAATCTACGTAAATCCAACAGTGCCTCCTGATCTGAGCGAAATTGGATAGATTTGTCACTGACTGTAAATAGTTTTGGTTTCCCACTGCTGAGTGGAGTCATTTACTTTACTGAAGTTGTTCAGTGCACGTTGTTACGGTATGTTCTTCGATGCCCCCAGATGCCACCTGACTGCAAATCCAATTAACAGGGCAGCAATCAAAAAAGATTCCATTTTATCATCAATTTCAACTCCTTTTCATGAGGTGATATTCTATTAAATGTCTAACCACACATAAAGATTAAAAGTACTGCCGAGTATGCAGAGCAAAGGGAAGATGTTACGATGTTGTTAACTGCTTGTTAAATGCTGAACTGGAGTTATAGTGATGAACCCTCCAGCAAGAACAGCAAGCCAACAATTTACAAGTGAATACTTTATAAGGTGGATTCAGTCTGTATTTGTCTTTATCTTCTTTTGTTAGGTCAGAAGCGTATTTCACCAGCTTCTCCTCCAGAATCACCTCAAGGCCCCGGGGTAAGGCACCTTTTCACTTACTTAACTAAGTAATACATGCAACTAAACCTGAAATCCTAGAACAGTTAAAAGGTGAAATCCCAACTTTTTACTAAAAGCATACCTACAGAATGCACATTTTAGATATCTTTTGTACTCATACATCTCTCCAATGCAGTAGCACTGCGGTCAGCATCTCCACACAGGCTCACAGCTCAGCTCCAACTTACCTATGCGTCACCGTAATCAAGTGCGGAAATGATTCATAGATTAGGCAATCATCTGTCATTTAAAGATGCATTAGTGGATTTTTTTCTTACTTCTGCCCACTTGAGACTCGCTGAACAAGCTGAAAACTCCAATATATCATCATCTAAGTTGTTATGGTTGACAGAAATGTGCTACATTAAGAAACAAGGTTGATGGTAGCATCATCAGTTTGTCAGTGGATCTGCATTTAGATTCTTTCCTAGCTGGTATCTACAAGGAATGCATTCAGTGGGCATGTAGGTTCACATGGACCATAGGTTCTGCATACATGATAAAATAAAGTAAAAAAAAAAAGAAGCTACTAAAATGTCAAAGTTTAATAAGAAGAATGACAGAATCAGAGGGGCCCCTTAAGCTGTTTACCCTACATACATACATACATCTCCATTGCAGTGCTCTTCAGACAACGATCATCAACCTCAACTAATCCGCTGTCACGCTGTGTCTGGCTTGTCAACAAAGATTTAAGATCAAGCTCATATATATTTTTAAAAGTCTGGAAAAATACATTATCTGCCCTAGATCTCTCAGCAATAATGTGATTAGGAGGCATTAATGAAGTGAGACAGTGTTTACAAACACTTGAGATGTATTTCTTTTGCTTTTGATTCACCTGTATAAGACTTCAGAAAGATTGGGTCTATTGATAATGCTCTGCAGCCACAGGTTTACTGAATATAGCTTAGCACATCGGTGAGTGTGTATCTGTTGAATATGTGCGTGTGTCGGTCACAGAACACTTAAATCTCCTCAGAAATCTAAGAAAAATAAGTAATGAGGATGTTAATCATACCTTTCTGCATCAAACCAGATTAAATGTCACAGTAGCATCAGTGAGTGTAGAGGCTCCCAACAGGCAACTGATACAACACTGATCAATTCTGTAACTAAGCAGCATGTTTAACTGCACCATAATCATCTATCCATCATATCTAAGGTGGGCGATGAAGTATGACTCATATCCCATTCTTAGTACAATATCCACATGGACCATATTCAACACACCAGCAGTGCGTGCTGCTGTGGGTCTATTTTGTGTGTTTGTCCCTTACCATCATCACTCAGTCTGAGTGGAAGTGCCAGTGGAGGCTGGGAGTTGTGATGGATGCTGCTCTCTCTTAGGATGAGGCCAGGGACACACACACCACACGCAGCAACACAGACCCACAGAGCGGAGGAGGAGAAAGATCAGCTCTGTTTCAGCGTTAGCTCTCTGGGCCAAAATGAGCCACAGTCTCTATTGTCAACTCATTTTAAATTGAACCAACAGGGGCAGGGGTGTGTGGGAGTGCTGCACCCATGAACTCTACAAACTGACCCTCATTTTGATTCAGCAGCCAGGGGCGGTGGAAGCCTGCAAGTGGGCAGCCCCACTAGCTAACAAGAGATCCAGTCCAAGAACATCTGGTCTACCAGAATTTATGTATACATTTATATATGTATATGTTATGACTACAGATAAGTTCTCTTATGTCTCTTATGTCATATTTCAAAGGTTTCAAAGTTTCAATCCAAAGACATTGTCCCAAATAGAGAAATAAAATTTGCACAAAAAGGTGAAACACACAAGACTGAAAAAATGACATTTGATATATGATTTGGAAAGAAAGGAGTATGTAAATTTAGAGTGACCACCAGAGCCACAAGGTGCAATTATAGCATAATAGGTCTTCAGCATTTATCATTCAAGTATTATCATTAGCTTTCCTGACAGGTAAGTATGTGGAATAGAAGCGAAGATGGATGTGGACCTGCAGACTGACTGGGTTTATTATTTTCAATGTAGTTTATATTTAAGGATGAATGTTGTACAATATATCGGACTCCTCAAACGTACTTAAAATAATTATATCATAATTTCAAATTGGTTATTTATTGCAATGCTTATTTTAAAATGCACAAATTAATAGTTTTTATACCTCATTTAACAATTTTTCAATTGTGTAACACAGTATTATGGGAGTTTTTAATGCTCTTTTAGCTTAAAGTTATCAGCTTACAAACACCACTTTCATCCATCTTGTGGCCTTTTTGCAGGAAATGACCCGTACATTCTATTATGCACACATACTGTATTCCTGAGCAAATGAGTGTGTAAAACAGCAAAACAGCAGTCATCAGTGCCCCGACTGCTTGGTGTGTGCACCACAGATATCTATCTGATGCCTGTCCAGGATTGTGCATAAAGGAATGAAACAGAAAACACTGTGTGAAGCCGTGCCACTGCTGTTGGCAGTCACCCTACAATTCATCACAACTCTAGTGTGGCTGCAAAATTCACACAGTCTCTCTGTCTTCTACTCTTTCAAAGACATTCTTATGAAAATACCCTCAGTTCAGTCCTAAAATGATTTTCCCTGTTCAACATTTTTTTTCTCTCTTCAACATGGCTGTCAAGTGCTGATTAATCAATGGCATCCTTCTCTTAAATGGCTCTGCTGTACACTCCGGCTCTGTCTGTAGGCATTGTTGGATCTGACAGCTCTCTCTTGCTTGCATAAATTATTGATCCTTGACACTCTCAGTTCGCCACAGTGTAGAATGCTAAGGCTCCTGTGATATTTATAGCCAACATTTGGGAGAGCAGCTGAGTCTGTTTGCCTCTGTTGATGATGATTCCTTGCATCAGGCTGCGGTCATGTTTCAGGGTCGCATTCTGTTGACCCAAGTGGTCTTGTGGTCCACGGGTTGGAGGTTAGGCCATGTTTTCAGTTTGTTGCTGGCAGAGGGCTGTTTGGCAGCCGGTAATGGCACATCACAACTCTAACGTCACACAATCTGCCTGTATACTGCTTTGACAATTAAAATTTACTTGTTTCAATTCTCAAATCACGTGTTGATATTTGTTGTGCTAATGTGAACTAGGAATTAATAAATTTTGGTAATACTGAACCATGTAATACTACTTTAGTTGGGGGTTGAATGCTTGTTGCTAAACATCTGTTAGATACAAATATATTTCTATAAAGGACCTTTACACACAAGGCACATAGTTACATTAGCATGGAGAATTTGTAGATGTTTGTAGATGTGTAAACTGTAGTATTGTTTTTGAAAGCTGATGCAGAGCACTGAGTTTTCACAGTTTCACAAGATGTAGAGGTGTTATTGCACCTCTCTGTAATATGTAAGATCAAAATACACAATTCATTTTGATAACTATTCTTTAAGGCATACATAAAGAAGAGCATCTTAGGTCTTCAGCCTTGTACATTTCTAGTTCTGACATAGCAGCTTATACAGTACTGTGTATTTCAAGTCATGGTCATATTAACAGTTGTTAACAATCTGCAATTTGCCCGAATTTAATGTATTTGAATGCTTTTTTTACTGACTGTGTGTTTGGCCAGTGTTGTTGAGAAAAACTTTGATGTATACAAAAGTAATGTCAAAGTGTCTTTGCTGTTCATAAAAGAGCAACTGGTTGGGATCATGGATACTACAACTTCAGTGTTTGTATAGAAGATGGTTGTAATATAAAATGGTCATAATATGGGCTTGAAAATTCTAGTATATGATTTATGTCCTTTAGTTTCCTGAGGTCAATTAGCTGTAGCCTAAACACATTACCTATATACTCTAAACGAGTACTGGCATGTTCTCATATACGTTGTATTTATTTCTTTCCCTCTGTTGTCAGGCATATTTTAGGAATAGGCCCATTTTACCCATTTTTGTCATCATTCACGCACAATTATCACTTATGCTTACTCACATCCAGCTATCATTGTTCAGGCCTGACTTGCACTCCCCCTTTCTCATGCATCTCTAATATTTTCCTCTTTTGTGTGCTTGACTCCTCCACCTTTCATTCTCAACATTTTATTCCAGTAATCTCTTTGCCTTTTTTTCCTGACGTTCCTCTTAATTCTTCTCCAATTCAAACCACACCTGTGTCCCACTTTTCTTTCTTTGAGACACTCTTTCAGCTTTAGTCCATGCCGTCGTGTCTCGCACAGACAAACACACACAGTCATGTCGACACAGTATAGGTGGACACTTTTTGACAGAGTGTCTTCCCCTAAATTTAACCATCATCAACGTCAGCATGGACTTTTAATGAGCCCTTTGATGTTGACCAGTCAAAATGTTCTCAAAGCAATATTATTTATAGTAAAACCCTTCTACATAGCCATGCAAAGAGATGAACCTCAGATGAGCACCAAACAGCAAAATGAACATATGTGACAGCTAAATGAACATTACAGCATCTCACAAACGGAAACAAAAGAAGAGACTTTAGCATATATTACACTAACATATAAAACCTTGGACACTCTCACACACACACATGAAGGTCTCATGAAGCCAGAATGTGAGCAGATGATCTTCTTGGCTGTCAGGGCAAACAGGCTGAGTTCAGAACATTGGCAGCCACAGCAATGCCACTACTAATTGCCTCATTCTGCGTATTCTCTTGGTGTGTGTGTGTCTGCATGTGTGAGATTTTCACACACAGAGGGAGTCTGGTGTCTTTCACACCCTCTGGGTGCAGGACGTGGTGACGCAATGTGAAATCACATGCAAGTGTGTGTGAGTAAAATGTGTTAGCAATTCTTGTGCGGAATGACTTGTCACAGCTCACTGGTCCTGACATTTTAGGACATTTTGAATTGTGAAGATTTGTTGACCAATCCTGACCAGGAAGCCAAAACAGCTCATTTTAGGGGTACGCCTACACCTATCATAGTCTTCAGTCTGTGAGGGAACAAACTGTGGAATATGCATCAGTTTGAGATGAAGATATCCACTCTGATACTGTGTGTAAGTGAATCTATTCACTTTGGTTTAAAATATGTTGCTTCACCTCCATTTCAGTGACTAGTACAATGCAGCCCAACATGTTTGTCACTTTCAGTGCACAGCATTTGAAACTTTAAAAAGAAATATTCTGATGCTTCTTTTTTAGCTGATAGACTTTATAAAATATGTAGTAGATACACGCTCCTTCCTATCTTATCTTAATGTGGCCATGTGATTAATGAAGTCTTCTGACACAGATTCATAGAACAGCACTGACAGTACTGTGTACATACAGTATTGCGTCCTAAAGGTTTTAGAGTAAGGCACCTAGTTGATCTACTGACATTCATGGTTAAATTTGTAAAAGGAGGAAGGGAACACTTGCCGTGTTGTTTTCATTAATACGTTTTGCAGCACTGCAGCAGCAGGACACAGTAAAGTTTGTTACTTACTGAAGTTTTGGAAGGACGATCTTAGCATTATTCACAGTAACACACTGATGCTCCCTGCTTACTAGTTGAATATTGCTATGAAGCAGCAACAGTAGGTTGTTTCATTTGCATCAGCAGTAAAGTACTACAGCTTTGACACAGGCATTGTAAAGAGAAGGACTAGAAGACAGTAAGACTGTTATCAGCAAAATACAATTAAGCTGTATTACATGCATGCCTTGTTTCCAGTGAATCCCTTGAGCATGTGAAGGCTTTATGAATCCAACACAAGCTTGAGGGACACTAACACTGAAAACTACTATAAAGTTGTCAAGGTGATCATAGAAGGGAAATACATTAAATGGCTAATGCAGAAATATGAAGACGTTAAAAACATCCTAAATTGGGTAATTACTACGTCTTACTACTTTAAGTGGTTGATAAAGCACTGTGGCCAATAACAAGATCATTTCTATCTAAGTTCTATCAATAATTTTGTAACTTGGGAATACTGTATGAAACTATAGCACCCACAGGAAACCAATTAAAAATAAAGAGAACATTTGAACTCCTTACAGGAAGTCCCCAGTTGAGTTTAGTGGGTTCCTTGCTGTGAGGAAACAGTAGTATCGTTAAGCTGCTAATAAGTGTTAGGTTTAACTGGGTCACGGGCACATTTTCAGAGGAAGGATACTTTCTTTCTCTGATGCAACATCTTATTGTGGATGTCAGATTGTATTGTTTGTGTGTTCTTGCCTTCACTTTCTGGGCATGATGACCCATCCTGTCTATAGACAGTTGGTTACTGTTATTCCAAACGTCCAGGTTAACCCAACCTCTTCATCCTCCCTGACCTGCTGGTTGTTTCTGTCACTACAGTGAGACTGCACAGTGTTCAAAACCACAGATCTTTTAAATTTTGTGAAGATCCCAGTCTTTCCGTGGAGACCAGATATGTCAGGATGCATTTTGGAGAAATGTGTATAAAATGATTTATAAGACATCTGTAATTTTTCCTTTTGATGAAATGGTATCATCAAAAATCTGGAGTTTTTCAGTTTAAATATTTCACTCTGTGTAAACATCATACATCTTCAATGAATAATTTCAGCCATTTGGATACATAATATATATAAAATGCTGTCAGACAGTCTGCAGTAAGATGGAGACCAAATCTCTCCTTATTTTACTACATCTGCTAATGTGTTTTACTTTGGTGGGTAGTAAACTAAACAGGTTATTATGCTAGCATAGCATTATGTCTATTGACTGTAACATTACACTTCCAACTGAGCAGGTGTCAACCTTGTTTTCTTTATAGTGCAAGTGAAGGGGACATGATGTTCATGTGTCTGTGGATTAGAATTCACTGTAAAAGAAAGTCCTCTGTCTTCACTGATAGACCTGTTTGCCACTTTGGCATAGCCCTTATAACGAACAAAAGCTACTTTTAAGGTTAAAGCTGCTTTCTCTTTTGTGCCAAGTCAAACCTCTTTGAAAGCAAAGGGACACACAGACAAACAGTTTTGAATTCGACTTGCCGGGGGACGACAGCATTAGAAGATTGTAGGTGGAGAAGCGGGTGGAGTGAGAAGGGCTTATAAGTACTAAAGCAGCGTAATGGTCTGTTGCTGTCATCTGAGACGGCACATGTATATTCCTGAGTGCCATTGTTCATAATCATAATAATAACAGCAAATCATTTGCATTGTTTCTCTGCAGCTCTCACTGTCTCAGCTGGCAGCTACTTCACGCTACCCGACCATCAGCCACTCCAGCTCAGCGTTGCCGTGGCAACAGTCGTTTCCCTCTCTGCTCCATCCTACCCCTTTGGCATCGGCCCACCAGCTGTCACATGTCGTAAGATTTCCACCCCCGTACGCTCACACACACACACACACACACACACACACACACACACAAAAGAAAACACACACACGACACACACATAAACGCACATGCTGAATGTTAGGCAAAAGGGGGTCATAGACAAACAAGGTGCACTTTCGAACACAGCAACACTAAAACACATAACATGGTACATGAGCCTTTTTTTGCATTACCAAGAATATGCAGAATCATTCACCGGAGTTTAAAGACTCACTCACCTTTATAGCACTTTGCTCTCAGCCTCATACTCATCGAGACACACACATACACACACACACTCAAACCTCTAAACTGAACTCTTTGTTTTTCAAGCTCCTGAAGCTGCTGGAGGTGTTGAAACTGCTTCTTTTCATCTTTATAATCAAAAGAAACATTATTCTTTGACTTGGCTTTTTTAAATCGTTCCACAAAAGGGACTTCAATTTTCTTAAGGTATCCAGTATTTCACATAACCTCATGTTTTTCCTTCCGGGAAAATATGTTTAATCTGCCATGTCTACTTTTATTAATGATTTACTTCTTTTTTACACATTTGGCACTCTCATTTCTGTATCAAACATCCATTTGCAATGGATTCTGTGGTCTTGTGGGGTCACAGCACTTGTATTTAATTTCAGACCAAGGTGAAATAGTTTTAAAAGTATTTTAAAATAGGTTAGTGTAGACAACATAGCACTTCAGGCAGGTCAAATCCAATGTAAACAGTTTAAGCAAATGCTGTTTTATCTAGCTTTGTCTAATTAAAAGCGTATACTGTATATCCCAGCGAAGTAGCACAGAGATGGTAATAGAATTGCAATCTATCTGGCTGGTTCGCCTCACTAACAAGCTCTATGCATCTAAATAAAGTCTTCTCGTTGCAACCAGGGAATAGCAGGAATTAGGAAGTCAGCTATACTGTGCTGATTTTAATAACTCTGCTGAATATTTCTTGAAATGTGAGGGTAACCTGTCCTACTCCCAACTGTAGGCGTAAGCAGAGTCATTTTGTCTTTGAAAGCTGCCTTGTCTTTGCTAATTTAGACCGTGTTCACCCACAAAGATGCATATATTTGAGAATCAGCACACTACACAGTGGAAAGTGGTAAAATCTCACAGAATGGGAGAAATCATAATGCTATAATCCTGGGATTAACCCTGAATCTTTTTCTGCTTATCAAAGTCAGTTTGTGCCTTCTTATATGATATGCAATATGTTTCTTTGATGTAGAAAAAAACATCATCACTACGTGTATTGCTGGTGTTTGAGCATTATAGGGATTTGTTTGACTGCTCGTAAACAGTTTAATTTCACTCACATGCTAAAATGTTGGATAGTGCTGTAAACCATTTTCTCTCTTTAACAGAACAGGAGACGTTTGTTGCCCTCATTCATGTCACAAATCAAGCAAAGTACCTTTTGCTGGAATTATGTTAAGGCTGCAGTGAAAATTTAGTATGTCATTTACCCGTTTGACTAAATTGAAATGCCCCTTAGTGATTTTAGGACTAGAACATTATGTATTTTTGTCATTCACTCATCCTGTGAAGTCTCTGTGGCCACCAGGCTGCAGCAAGGGAATAACATCTAGTAAGATACAGGTCTTAAGACATTAATCGAGGCCATGGATGTAACTAATGCTGAGATCTTGACCTTGTAATCCATCTTTGAGTGTTTTCCTGAATGGTTCTAAAAGCAAGTCACATTGGCAAAAATCTCTGCAATTCCAGGCCACTCTGAGCTGAATTGTTCAAATTAAAGCAGTGGATGCTGGCTTTATTTGTCTAAATTGATTGATTGTCTGTATCAGATGCCCAAATCACCTTAAGGAGGACAGCTAATGGTTCTGCTTTGCGTTTTTCTGGACATCTCTCCATGTCGTTGCTTGACTCCAGACACCCTGTGAAAGAAGACTTAATTTCTGTTGCATGAAACCACTGTCTGCTTCTTTTTGTCATTCAAAAGTCACCACTATAGTCAAGAACTGGAATGTAGACCCACAAGCAAACTGAGAGCTTTGTCTTCGTTCTCAGTTCTCTCTCCACCGTGACAGTATGGTCTTTACTCGGAGTGTACTCTCTCCAAGTCAGCAGAATGATTGCTCGAGGCAGCGTGATGAACTGGGGGATTTGGACAGCTCTCTGCACTCTGGACTTCCCAAGTCTGAAAGTGTGGGAATGTCAGTACACTATATTCAGTCATTTAGCTGTTTCCTACCTTTTCTAGGCTTTTTCAATTGTAATTTCAGTAACGGTTATTAAGTCTCAGCAGCTTATCATGTGACGTGGTACAGTAAATATATGTTTCATTCATCATGCTGTCCTTGATTTTCTTACAGGATGTACTGTGGCCTTTCTGTCGCGTGTGCTATGTCAGAGCTTTGTTGGTCAGTCCACCTGCTTATGCCTCAGTACAGCTAAAAAGGAATTTGTTCATATTTTAACTAGACAGCAGTAGCTTTAATGGCTTTCTCCCATTTTTCATGCACAAAATCCATATAGCTTAAGCTGTGAATCATAATGCAGGATTAATCCAGGAACGGTGGATCAGACTTACTGGAGATAACAATATAGTGGGAAGCACAATATGGCTAAAAAAGGCACAGTTCAGTTTGGTTTTGACTCACTAGGTCATGCTGTGGAAAAACGTCAGTGTTTCATATCATATCATCCATACCACTGGCTGTCAAAAGTTGGGAACATCCTGTATTTTAATATTTAACATTTAACATTGCTTCTCAAACCCTGAATTATGACATAGCTTAATGTGAAATGAGAAAATGATTTGTGACATTTGTTAAGATCCGTGCACACTCCCAAATAATATTCCATCCGATATTAAATGTTCACAATTTAAACTGGAATTATTAGTAAAATTAAAAAATGTCTTTCCAGGAATTTTAGAATAAACCTGTGTGAATGTAGTGTGATATTTTAAAAGGTATAACACATTTTAGTCAGCTACATATTACTTTTGAAAAATCAGTTTTTATCCCCACTGCTTGCAAAGAGGAGAAATAGCAACAATTTATTTGTCTGCTAGTTAGAAACAACTTGTTCAATTAGGATGAACTAATTTCCTTAATATGAAATACTTGAGATGAAATGTATAGAGAGAGATGTGTAGTTTTTATAAACCAGAAGTATAGAAATTTAGTCTTCATTTTATAAGAGTTAAATCCACTGAAATCCAGGTTTCACTTGGTAAGCACTTTGCAGAGTCATAATGGTATATGCTAAAAATGGTGTAACAGGAAAGGTCATACAATGAACCACTCAGTCATATCAGTTATACATTCACACACACTAACAGCAGTAACTTATATAGAAGAATTATTGGATGTTTGCTGAACCCCTGAATGTGTGGGTGTGTTCTTTACGCCTTTACACCCTCATTTGTCTTTGTCCATAACCTACCTGTAAAAGGCTGTTACTCGCATGTCATCACACCGCTGATGACAGAGGGTTCAGACAGTCAGTCCCTTCAACATGATGAGGTTTCTACACAATGCTTTGGTGTCCTCTTAGGTTAATATATTGCAGGCTCTTTGATCAGAGGAGGATCACAGATGTGTATGTTCTATTTATGTAGTAGCATGACTTTGGTTGAGGTTACATTATTTCCAACCTGTCTGATGGAAAGTTCAGTAATGCACAGTCATGTATGTCCTCTGACAGGCCAGCTGAACCATGCGCATATATCAAGGACCAGAAAAAAAACACTTGACTGGAAAATGGCATCATTAGCACTCCATAGCTAATTATCTGTGCTAATTCCCCTCCAGCTGCACATCTGTCAGTGACAATGAAGAGCGGATTACTGTTTACAACAAAAATGTAGGAATGTTTAATTGATTCACATTAACCCTTGTTTTTCTTCCTTGTCTTGGTACTTGACATCATCTGCTGTTTAAAAAGCGTTATTGTTGTCATGGAATTACAAATTATATGAAATTCTACCTCCAAGTCAAAACATAACCAGTAAGTTGTTGGTGTCTAACTTACTAAGAAATGGAGTTGTTAATACAGTGCTGTTATATTATATCATGATTAAAATAATAAATTGACTGCACTGATATTTCACAGCAAAATCTGATCGGATTCAATGTTGGCAGATCCCCAATATGCCCTAACATATAACCAGAGGTGCTTGGTATACCATATGTTAAGGCATGATGTGTCTATTGAATGAAATTTCATGGGAGCAGGTCACTGGAGTTTTCAAAGTTGCAATTATTTCAGTGCTGAAGAGAAACTTGCATTGTATGTTAAAAAGCTTATACTATCTGAGCTGATTCATCTCCTTACAATCTATCTCACATATTGTTCTCTTCGGTAGCTTGAGAAATTGCGTCGTCACACCTTACCACTTTTTCTTGGTGATGTAGTGTCTTCTTGTCAACTTTATTTATGGGGTATTTTAACAAACAGGTATGTTTTTTACAGAGAACAATGGACGCGAGCAGCTAAAATTCAGTGTGGTAAAGTGGTGTACATAAAACATAACACAATGCAACACAGACGAAATGTGCAGAGAGGAGGATGGGTGTCAGATATTAAAATTCAAACCAACATACTGTAAGTAATGATTTTAAAATTGTCGAGACAGCTTGTAAAGAGTGATTAATAAGACAAGGTTACACCGTCTGCTTCAGATGCCTCCAGGTTTTCCACGTCACACGGAAAGAAAATATCAGAGCATCATTTCTGAGATTCACATCATCCTGTTTTTCTTTGGCTACTAAATTCACAGTGCTTAGCTACAAATAAATTAAAACCAAACCACTCCTGCAGCTTTAAATACGTGAACACACTATACTGATAAATCCTGTGAATTGATATTTTTATATCTTGAGATCTTTATACATTTGAACTAAAAACTGTCCAGACTGTCCACCGCACTGTTTTATCCCATTTTGCTCTAGGCCTGTTCAGCTGTCAGCAACATCGCCCACCTGGAGGTGGACCTTCAGAGGGAAGGGGCGCAGAACGAAGGAGACCAGCTTCAGGAGCTGCCCTTCACTCCTGTCCATGCCCCTGTCATCACTCTGGGGATGAATGTACCAAGGTGAGTCCTTGATGTTGCCTGTGCCAAATATGGGCAATGGTCTATTTTGGAAATGTTTTTTTTATTCTATTAAACACCTTTAGGACAGTTTATGTTGGAGCTGATCCTGTATGAGGGGCAAAGAAAGTACCACTGCATGTACTGCACATACTGTATGTTGGTGTGGGCATCAGCTGTGTAATATGAATTGCAATAAAGGGGACAGCTGTTGTGAAAGGGTTGGCACTGGCCAGTGTAATGATAGATGCCCATGAGCTTTTAGCTTTGAAAATCTATTAGCTAAATACTGACTTAAGTGGAATCGAATTGCTGGTTTATGTCATATGTATAAAACTAGCCCAGTCTGCTCAACAGTTTGTAGTTTTGTTAACGTTTCTATTGCTGCACAGAAGGGTGACCCGAGTGCTACTCTTATGTGATAGGAGACAATATTGAATAAAGTCACTTTAAAGATCGTTTTAGCATGTTACTGTTGTATCTAGTCTGGTATCTCAGTGTAAACACTAGTAGAGGCCCTCATTACCATAACTGTTTGCTGTCTCGCTATCTACAGAGAGATATCGATGGGCCCCCTAATTGGCAGCATGTGTGCAGTGAGTAGAATAGCGGTGTCAGCTCAAAGCCAATTTAAACAAATCCTTTTGTCAGCCTTTACATCTTGCTTTGGATGATGGTCTCAGCATTGTTTGTTGCGTGTATTATTATATTCAGCTATATGGAAAATTTTAAACTTTGTTTCATTGGTACTGAAGCCTATGAAATGAATTCACAATACACATCATGGCTAATAATAGAAATTGGAGAGGATATCATAATGGCAATGGTAATGCAGCCAGGTCTGCTGAGGCTGTACACCAGATAATGGGCACAGTAACTCAGAAACAAGGCATCGTATTAGTATAGAGAGTCTGTAAATAAGCAGCTGGCATCAAAACAGTTTTCCAATCCCAGAGTTTGGATACAGACACGATGCTTTTCAGTTCAGTGGGTTGAAACATCTCTGCCTCTTCACTTGGAGCCAAAACATCTTTCTGACTGTTGTCAGTGTGAAATGACCCACTTCTTTGAGAAGAACAATGAAGTCTAAAGAAGTTTAATTGAAGTTGCTCTGCATATCTGATTGAGCCCATTTTGAAATAAAAATTATGGCTTGAATATTAATCTACTGGGGCTAAATTAAGATATAACTCTGAGCAACTGAGAAGAAAGGAAAAGCATGAAATTGACACAGCCTCAGAGGAAAAGCCAATCAACTGTCTCCTTCACTGTTGCTTCCTCAGTTACTTTGATCAAGTCTTCATTCTTTCACAGATTTGATGCAGTGGCCTTGATTGTTTACTGGACATGAGCAGCGTTACTGTTTTGATAAGCCCAAACATTATCGTTCATTTTCCTGTGCTTGCACTTAAGCCAGCCATCTGTGCACTGTGTTTATCATACCCAGAGTGTTTGGTGTCAGCTTTGAAAGTATAAGTTATGAATGTTACCACAGTTGTGGAAAAACAGGTGGCCACTATGATTAGAGATAACTGCCAATTATACCTGAAAATCCTGAGGGAGCACTTTGGCGCCCATTCTCTCTCCCATGTAAGCATCCTCGTGGTGCTGCTGCTTGATGGATATTGCTGACATCCTCATGCTGTCTAATCATTGTTTTGTGACAGTTTTGTAAAGTTCAGCCAAAAGTTGAAATCCAGGTTCAGTTTAACATGATGAAGTGATTAAATCTCCCTCACAATGGCACTGATCCAAGTTAAACAGTGCTGTGTCTAAAATGATAAAACAGCATAGTGTTCCATTCAGATCCAAACATTTTTTCTGCCTCATTTACAGACACAAATCACCCAAGTGAGGCTGGTGCAGCAGGGACTAAACACATTACCTCCTGCTGCTCATAAAGCATCAGGAACAGCTTTCACCAAAGTCTTTTCAGCTTGGCAACTGTAAGATTTGCACTCATGAAGCTGGAACTTCTTGCTAATTTTGCCTTTTTCCTTGTAGTTCCTGCTCAGTCAGCTCCAGGAGCTCACTAGCCCACCTCTTCTCTGCTGGCTTCCCTGAGATTGTGGACGGTAGTGGGGAAGTGGCAGAAGTTCTGGACCCCACAGAGCCTGTGCCCTTTGACCCCCAGCGTGAAGATGCCGACATTCTACAGGGCAACCTGGTGGTGATTCAGTTTCTGGCGTTTACCAGGTGAGGCCTGCTGAGCTGCTTACTACTGACTGACAGCTGCAGCATGTTCTGTACAGTGGATTTTCTGTTGTCATAAAGATAAATAGGTAGAGAGCTTTATTTGACAGCAGTTAACGTCAACACAAGACTAGAGTAATCCAGTCCTGCTTTACAATTAAATCAAAGATAAAAACACAATAATGCTAAAAAGCTTGTTTTCACTGTGGTCGCCTCGAGGGGAAGGTAGAGAAATGGCAGGTCAGGAACACAAATACCACACTGAAGACTCAACTACACAAACAAAACATCAAAAATACAAATTATTATTGACATATTGGCTGTGTATGGACAAGAATCAGCTGATACTGTGTATAATTATACAAAAGTTATGATTCAGTATATTGCAATATTTTATGTAAGGTGATAACACCGAACATAAGGATAACATGGGACTTTTCAAAGTTTTAATGAAATCAGAACAAACCCCTCTCACTTGACAATTCTTCTCTCCACCAGAAGAAATTCAAGAATTTGAAAGTGTGTTACTTCACAGATCAGTATAGATTTAGCCTGTAGCCTGTGTTAGAGTATAAAATATGTGCGGGCACAAGTGTTACTCTAAATTTAATTATTTCTATTTCTGGAAATGTCACAATTGTTGTGTTATAATTGCAAGAGCAGTCATTGATTTGACAGCAGTTTACCAATATCTTGCTGAGCACTCTTACTGTAACTGTATACAGGAATAGATACAGTAGATCTTTCTCTCGAGCTTTGTCTTTTTTTTTTTTTTTTTATGTCTTGAACTGCAGCCAGGATTTCAATACACTTAAATCAGGCATGAAGTCCTGCCGCTATGATCTACTCGAGTACAAACCCATACACACAGCACACACACACATTTGCTCACAAGTGCAGAATAACACAAACACATTTCCCGTCACTAAAACCCTGGAGCCAGCGTCCCCTCTGTCAGGGGCTGACAGTGGAGCGGGTTGCTGAAGGACGGGTACAAACGCACCACTCTTTGTGTCCTTCTATCCTGTCATCAGCACTGTCAGCAACCCAACTCACATATGTTTTGTTCATCATAGACTCATCGCCATTCTGCCATTTCCTGTGCGCCAACATAACACTCTTCAGTTTCTTGCTGATGCATACTACTTTTCTCAGAGCTATGTATGAATGGATTATTTCAATTCACCCTGTATGTAGATGAAACTATCAGGATCTTCCTAGTAAAAGATGCCACCAACATCATGTAGACTCACATCATCATCAGCATAAAAATATGGTTTCCTTACTTAATTTGGTGTGTTGTGAAGGTATTAAAGCTTCTTTTTTAAGGCTGCCTTAACACAGTCTGAAGAGTGACCCGAAACCACACACTCGATCATAAATTGCGCATCTCTGTGACTTGCTGTAGAGTGGGGTGGGGGGTTACCTCATAATTATGACAAACAGGTATGACAGGCAGGGGTTGAGGCAGCAGTAGCAGCACTTAGGTAAGCAGGGAGCCTGTGGATAGGCAGTGTAATTTCTACCTCTCACCCGGGCGCCATAATTATCAATCTTGTCTGTTTACAGAATGAATATTAATGCCGGCTCCTCTGTGAAGATGGAGCACGGCAGCATCTTTAACAGTGGAATATCAGAGCGTGTGACTGACTGGGAGGTCACACACAGCTCTCTTATTAGATTCCACTTTGAAATTTCCAGCTCTGATGGCCGCCTGTGGTCACAGGAGACCTCCCAGAACTCAGTGCTGGTTTTCAGATGCGTTTTCTTTAGTCTTTCCTCATTATTAAATACCCAGTGTCCGATGGCTAATCTAGTAATCATACAAAAACAGAAAGAAGCTCCTCTGGAAACAGGGAATCATAGGAAACAAATTTAAAAAATGAATGAATAAATACTTACTGGTTAACAACCAGATATTCCCTTCACTATCAAATGTGTAATTCCAAGTTGATACCTACTCAATCAGTAGTCCTAATTACAGCCACTTATATGATGTGATTTACCCCCTGAAGTTCTAATTGTCATTTTTAATGTTAGGCTTTTACTTTAAGTGCCTGTAAAGCTAAATTACCAGCTCTGGCGGGACATACAATAAATACATATTTGATTTCTTCCTTCCTGAAATTGTTTATAATGATATTTTTAATCATTCATTTTTAAAAATGCATACCACTGGACTTCCCTCATAGATTGATGATGTGTTAAAGGCATCACAGTCAGCGTTTAATTGATCATTTGTAGTGTAATAAATCAACATAGCGTTGCAGTAGTACTTTTATTCTAATGTAATGAATGCATTTGTCTTTTCTCAGAATACCAATGACAGGTGTTGGTCCTGATTGGCCTGACAACATCTACTTCACCTTCCAGTTTTATCGCTTCCCTCCAGTCACATCGCAGCAGCTCAAGCTACTGACCAGTGACAAGGTTCAACACAAAACTAGTGATCCGCTTCCCTGTGTCCTGGCCTCCATCAACAATGACGGCACTGTCAGCTCTGGTAAGGATCCACTGCTGCAGAAGGATAATACTGTATATTTCCTCGCTGAAATGTAAAGTCAAGCCTTCAGATGACTTCTGTGCATCGCCTCAGTAGATATTTATGGTGACTAAAGCTCTTCCTAAAAGGTTTTAGCTTCTGGTTGCACTTTGAGTATGTTACATTCAATCAAGAATATTTTCCCTGTTCATTTTACTAACAACACTGCTATTGACAGAGAACCTCACATCAAGGTACATAGTTTATCTAGATCTTAACTAGAAATGTTTATGCTTTTTGGTGCGTTCATGTCAATGTTGAATTGTGGGAAACAGCATTTCTGCAAAGAAAATTTGCACTGTATGTCTTATATATACCCGAACTTTGTTGTAAGTCACTGCCACTGATTGCAACTAGCGGGACTATTGTATATGTGTTTGTGGTTCCGGATATAAGCTAAGCTGTGATTAATTTTACTGCTCACCAGGTTAACATTGCACAATCAGTGTCTACAAACTGCAAACTTGTTCCATGATGCTCCGTGATGTTGAGCACTGAGGCACTTCTTTCATTCAGCCGAGCGAGCGCTGATTGATGTTGAGTCTATTCTTGTAGCAACTAATGAAATGGAAGAGATATTACAGCTTCTGACAGAGCGTGATATTGAACACACAAACAACCCCCACCACCCGACCCCACCCTGTTCCTACGCCTACCCATAGTCTCCATTCCCCAGACACACACTCCCGTCTCCATCAATATTTCTCTGTCTTTCTCAGTCTGTATCATCTACAGTGCACTTCTACAAAGTCCTCCTACATTCAGACAGATCCGTCCGTATAATGTCTCCTATAGCTGCGAGCCTTTTCACCTTTTCACTAACAACAGCTGAACTTCTTATTTGAAGGATTAGGCATTAAGGTAATCATTTAACACTTGGGTCATTCACTGCATATCTTCATATTTTACCAGCTAATTGTTCCCTCAGTTTTCAAAACCCGACTCATCTGTTTCGAGCAGCTTTACTTGCTGAACCTCAGAAATACTGTTTATGTGCAAATAAGAGCTCCCTTTATTGTAGTTTGCCTAAAAGAAACTAAAAACTAAACTCATTCTGCAGAATTGCTGCCGTGACATTAAATTAGCTTTGTGTAATGTCATCACAAGCAGATATGAGAAAGGTTTGGCGGTTCTCGTAATGTTTGTTCTAATTACTCCCAAAATTACAACTTTCATAAACAAAATGTCAAATTACAAACAGAAGCTCAACAAACAGTTACACCAAGATTGTGTGTATCAGATTTTATAGGAGAGATTGTTTCCACTAATGTAACTAGAGGAATACAAAATGAGCAAGTTAAGACAGAAATGAATCTTTACTTTGCTTTTTATTTCTGTGCACTTGCTAAAGCAGAAAAAACAACAAACAAATTGCGACACTGTTACGCTTTTAAAGTCAAAATGGAGACCAAACCACAGCTAGGAGTGAATGACGCACACCTTTTTTAACAGTAAAGTGACTATTCCACCTTGAAGAGCAGAGACAGTTCATTGACAGCGTGGACTTTGTATGGGTGGCTTAACTGAAGTCACTGTGCTGCAGTAGATTTACGGCCTTTGGGGTCAATCTTCTGCTACAGACTTTGAGCCTTTCTGTTTGTTTGCTCTCAGTCGTTTTGAAGGTGTGCCACCCACAAACTGGCAAAATTATGTTCTTTTTTTATGTTCTTCTTTTTCCAGTGGTTGTCTTCATAACCTCTGACAGTTTTATCTGCTCCTGCCTCCTGCCTCCGTGCTTCATCGCTGTGATGAGCTGCAGGTATTCAGTGTGTATTATAAGGAGGTATCATTTGTTTATTTATTTTTTTTCTCAGTTAGTGTTTCCTCCGTGGTGTATTCCACTCCGTATTCAGTCTTGTTATCTCTCAATTTATGAAAATGATTGCAGAGCCAGACTATTGAGTGTCATTGCACCGTATGTTTGGCTGACATTTATTTTGACGTGTTTCACTTGAACATGTGGGACAACCGGCCTCTATTTGTGGATTTGTTAAACAGAACAGGAACTAAAACTATATCTGAATGTCTTTGACCAGATTGATGTTGGTGTTGTTCGATTACAGGTCATAACTATATATAGACACTGAAAAATGACGTGTGTTTAATTTCCCTTTAAATTTTGTCCCCAGCTGGACAAATTGATGTTAATGTAAAACATTGAACACACTGTGTACTGGCAGTTTTAGAAGCTCAAGCAGCCATTATTTATATGATTTAAGAAAGGCTGCTTTTATATAGCCCTTTTCAGACAGAGCTCCTTACAATGTGCCTCCTGTTCACACACACTTCTGCCGCAACCTGTAGCTCTAGTGTGTTGCCTAAGGACACTTTGACATGAGCCGGCAATCGACCCCCTTACCCTGGAATTAGTGGATGACCTGCTCTACCTCCTGAGCCGCAGCTGCCCCACAAGTATTGTACAACATCAGTGATCCACTCACTGCTCTCTGGTCATTCAGTATGGGCGTTTGACAGTAACCTGTATGTGCAATGGTGACTGTTGTAGAGAGGGGTCAAGAGGGAATATAGAATTTGAATTTGAGCTTCAAAGCTTCGGCACTTATTGTGATTCACTGCCTTGCTGGGTGAACATTCCCAAGAAACACTGTTGGTCACTAGGTCAGACAATTTGTTTCAGTCAAGCTATCAAGCCACTCAAATCACATTTTAGGTCACAATGTGGTTGCAAAAGAGAAACATCCCAGCTGTGTCCTGATTGATTGCCCATGCTATGTCTGTTCTGCAGGTAGGAATCATCTTTCTACACATATGTGATTTGTGAAACCTGAAGATCAAAATCCAAAAACATTCTTTGTACATTGGCATAGCATTTTTGAGTTGGGGTTCCAAACATGCTGCAGCTTTTTTTTTGATGCTAAAGATGTGCAGAAGTGCAAAGACAGTCTTAATTTAATGGTACATAGACCAGAAGACAATCAGCTCCTTTACTGCCTTACCCTGTCAATGTGGCGGTAAATGTTCAAAGACTTGGGAAGTTGTGAGTCAGTTTGGCATCCTGCTGTTTATCTCATGTATCCGAGTTAGCTCACACAGCTATTGAAGTGTTCTGTCTTAACAACTGATTTTTCTCAGGCAGTTATTGTGGAGGCAGTGAAAATGGGTAAACTGTAGGTGGTAACAATTAAGAGAATTCACCAGTGAGAAAAGGAATTTTCAATTAGCTTTCTTTGTAATCATTCGGATTTTGAAATAAACTTTTTCTCTGAATGCGGAAGTGGGACAAGCGAGAAACTCTGAGTAACTAATGGTAACAAGAGATCAATATGTGGATGGTGTTATGGGAATATTCCTGTATATGCCCCACACAGCCAGGGTCCACCCACACAGCTGTTTACATTAGCTTCCTGATTAGAACTATTCTCACGACTGTGTGGGCGTCTACAATCTGTGCTCATGTCTGTGACTTAGCAGTTGGTTGTGTTGCATCTGTTAAGGTGAATTCAAATTAAACAAAAAGCTAATCTTCTGCTTTTAACAGAAACAATGTACCAACTGAACAGATTCTTCCTGTAGTCAGCATCGAATACACCAAACGTGTGTGTTGGACAAATCATAAATACAGTTCTTATTATTTTCCTACAAGCGCTGTACTTTTTTTTGTGGAAGCAGATAAACACACATTATCTTCTCAGATTTATACAAATAAATAATACAGAGCGATTAGTGTGTTAATGACAAATAAAAAATCTGTAGATAAATTAAATCTTCTTCAACATCTGCCAACAAATCTGGAATAAAGCTGTGTTCAATATTTAAAAAAATACAAATACCTCATTACGGCAAGGGGACCTTTGTGTTCATGTGACCTTTGTGTTTATGAATGGATGCAACTTTGGGTTGTGGTCATTGATAAAAGAAACCTGTGTTCAGTGCAAACAGCTGTCTCCTGTGGCAAATCAATGTGTGAGCAGCTTGCTTCAGATCAATGGTACCCCCTCCAGAGGAGCTCCCCCACCCACACCCCCTTTAATAAACCATATGTATTTCATACAAACCATACAGTAATCTTCAATAAAGACACAAATGCAGAACTTAAAAAATAAATAAGTAGAAATAAACAAATAAACGACCAAAATAAAATATACACACCCGTTACCACTAATATTGGCGCTTGCTTACAATAAGGAACAGCAATTATAACCCCCACCCGAGGGGGGCGATAATGCCCCAAAAAGTGTGCGGTGAGCAAAGAAAGAGAAAACTCAGAGGAAGAAATAGTGCAGCCGTATGTTTAATTAAATAAAAAATAAGCCATATTTTGTAAACTTCATTAACTTACTATTTTACATTAGATCTTACAGCAGTTGTTACAAATGCCCGAATTAGATAACTAGATACGGGGATAGTTGGTTAATTTTTTTATTAAATTTAATTAACTAATCCAAAACAAATATCTTTTCTATGTTGTGACATAGACGCCTATGCATGTTTTTTTCTAGGGGGTGCCACTGCTTTAGAAAATCACAATAGAAATGTTTTAATCTAACATTGTGGATTGAATTTGTTCCTGTTCAAAGCCATCTGACCATTAGTGGAAATCTTACAAAACACATCATATCACGCATCATGTCTCTACATTTGTCTACATCCTCACTGTTTGCAGCCTTTGCAGCATTGTTAAGCAGAGTTGTTGATACCCAGCAAGATTTTCAGACTGTCTGTCTTGGTTTATAAACACCAGGCAGGCCATTCAGATTGTAGTGGGCCTAAACTGGGTCCCTACCCACATCTGCAGCCCTAGCTGTACACAACACACACGCACACACACACGCACACACACACACACACACACACACGCAACCCTGTACAACCCTTGAGCCAGATCTGTCAGCTCTTCCTCGCTTGTGAGTACAAACACACAGCACATTCTCCCTCTCTTGTCTGCTTTCCCTCTATGCTCTCACTGCCACACTGTCCACTGCACACAAGCCCAGAGCATGCTGGGAGAATTAATGGTCCAAGTGGACAGAGTTGGCGGGTGGTTGGGTAGAGAGGAGAGGAAGGGGGAAGGAAAATAAGTCTGCATGAGGTTTAAGGAAGAGGAGTAGTGAAGCAGCACAGATATACCAAGACTGCTCTGGTCGGTGTCTCATTCCCCATCTTTTTCCTGACTATGGTCAAGTCTTTAATGCCCTTTTATTAAGAATCTTTTAGTTGTCGCCGTTGTTTACTGTAGATTTAATGAAGGTTCTCTGATTAAGTAATTTTTTTTTTGGTTATTTTTAAGTTTAATATCAAATATTTGATAAGAAAATCAATTCCAATGTGGAGGGACTTTACTCAGCAGTCTGTGAATCTTCACAGTATTAAAGAAATTGCAACTCAACCAGATTAATTTTTATTATCACCTGGTGACACTTACTGTTTTTGCAGATGCTTTCCTGCATTGAAAAGAGGCAGCCTGAGAGAGATCTGTAACACCTGAGCTAGTTCCATTCACAAACAATGGCCATAAAAAACCCTTGAATTTGTCAGTAGAAATTTAAATCCAACACTAACTGTAGGTAAAGAAATTATAGGCATCGAAAAAACCTTTCTTCTTGTACCACAAAAACTTTTATTGGTAGCATTAGTGGCCAACAAGAAATACTTTGAGAATATTGCAAGAAATCTTTGAAAAATGTACATGTTTGAAAAAGAAGAAAAGAGTTTTCCCTCAGTTCATGTGTGGAGAGTCTGGGTCTTTAACACAGCAGGGTTGTCACCAAAAGTCCTCATTATTCCACTTCATTTCAGCCCGGCTGCTTCTCTGCACATTCTACTTAAGGGAATCGAGACAGCATAGGGGCTTTGATACAGAGTTGGAGAGATGATGTGGGGGAGAATTCAGGGACTGAAGTTGGCACAAAAGCCCATACATGCAGCAACGTTAACAGGTCGGGTTTGGGCTGCAGCTGACTGTATACTGTACCCACTCATCAGCTGAGTTGGATCACGGTTGGGGTCAGTTTCATTTGAACTTCTCTATATTAGAGGATTCATTGCAGAGCTGTCGTCAGAGAATCACAGGGCACCCGTTTTATATTCAGAAATTGAATCTTTAAACAGACTAAATCAGAATGAAATAGGTTATGTGTGTGTGTGTGTGTGTGTGTGTGTGTGTGTGTGTGTGTGAGAGAGAGAGAGAGAGAGAGAGAGAACCTGTAGTCATGGACATAATAACACATGGCTAACAATACTACCTCCCTATCCATTTGTAGGTTGGGGGTCTGTTGGCAGTTTTGACAGTGTTGTGTTATTAATACCTACAACACAATTTACTGACTAAAGGCTAAAGGAAAGGCTAAAATAATTAACAGATCTGTTATTCTCCAGGTTAAGAATCTCTCTGTGTTGTTGTTTTCAGTGAAGACATAAATACTTCAATTCAGCTTTTGAGATTGATTGTTGTTACCTAGTCATTGCATCACTACACTTTATCAAAAAAGTAGGTTGACAGGACAAAGGGATTTAGGCCTAATCCCAGCATCCCTATGCAGTAGCTGACAGTATGTGATTGGACTAAAAGCTTATCAGATGGCTAACATTTTATGGGCCAGTTAACAAAGGAAATACTTCATATTTGTTAGTTCACATTCATATTATTATATATGTCAGTGTAGAATTCACAGCTGCTTTTATATATATTCCTTATTTTTCAATAGTCTAAAATGTCTTTTCTTGTCTAGGCTCTCCAGGTCTGCAGGTACAGTTCAGAGTAGATGACAGTTTCATGAGGCCAGGAGAGAGGCGCTGGTTCCTTCGCTATCTGGCTCTTCACACCATGCATGTCGACATCTGGGACAGTGACTCATTGCTACTCATAGGTTCTACTGCCATTGAGCTCAAGGTAAAAGATTGAGGTTGCCTTGACTCAAGATTAAAGTAAAAAGTAATGATAAAGTAGCTCTAGCTCTAGCATCTCACTCCAACTTTGTAAAAAAAAAATCTGTGGTAAGGATCAAAAACAGAAAAAACAATCATAGTGTGTTTACACATGCTTTGTCAACTCTGGACACACTTTCAGTGCAACATGGTACATCTATCTTAGAATCATGCAGCGTTTGCAGATTGTTTTAACACGTTTAATAGACTTACTCTGCTGCTGCAGATAAAACTGTTAGTTTTAATGGGATGTTAAATACGAAAAAATAAATCATTGTATAAACCAGGTGCTCTCAATAATATGAAAACAGACAGTTGATAATTATTGTTATAAACGGATTCTGTGTCTCTGTCAGTTGGGAGCACACCAAGCGCAAATTAGCTACCCTATTTTGAAAAATGCGAAGACGGTGACAGTTTAAAAAAGTGTTCTCGTTAACAGGAAAAGGACAGAAGAAATTAAAATCTTTGCGACAGAGTGTGACTCAGTCAGTTTCAAACAAACCTGGGACTTGTGTTGCTTGCAAGGATTTGAAAATAACTTTTCTTTTCATTTTAACCTCTAAATAAAAAATAAACCGCTGATTAAAGGCTTTTTAATTTAGGTCTTTTCAGTTTTACTTTTTATAATTGGGCAGAAACTCTCTTGCCAACCTTGATGTGACATTAAATTGTTTTGCAACTTTGTCACATTCGTAGCATTTAATGAGAAAGAACTAAAGGACTAGTTTGCACTAGGAAAAATGTGTTTTGAACTTGAAATCATCTATTTCACTATAACATCAGTACATTTAAGTTCATATGGATACTTGCAAGTAAATGGATCTCATGTCCTTTTCCCACACCTTATTTTGTATCACTAGTATATGTTGCGTCAAGGTAAATCAGCAGTGCAGACCCTTCATGAGGTGGAGGTGCTGACCACCGATTACGTTGGAGAGGACACCCTGCTGACAAGTGCAAGTTTGGACCGACACTCGACCTCCAGCTCCATGACGGTCCACACCATTGTCAGGGGCCGCCTGCACATACGCACAGGCAACATAGGTAAGCACAGCAATTTACTGACAACAGGATTTCTTACCAAGTAGAACATCAACAAAAAACTGAAAAATTTGTGCAACATTAGACAGAAATAAATGTTGTGACAATGCAGAAGCTTATTGAAACGATGCTACAGCGAATGCGTTCCTTAATCAAAGCTGTTCCATCGAAATATTAGAGTGTGTGACTTCTTTTTTTGGACAGACAGTGTGTGTGAAAGTAATTTGACACAACACATTTGTTAAGAATTAATCTGGCCAGCCAGATAGTTGCCTCAATTTGTGCTGCTGTTAGGGCACACTTATAAACAAACACACTAAATCAGATGCTGTCTCTACTGGGACACAGAGGAGGTTTGAGAGTGTGTACATGCGATGATGGTTGTGCATTTGGTAATTGTGTTTCCAAAGCATGAAGTTAAGGAAAAAGCCAAAAATACAAGAAGAAACCTCATTCTACCCCTGAAATATTGTTTTGTAATAGTGAAATAGCGGTTTATATTCGGATCATATTCCATTTGGAGCCTCAGATTATGAAGTAATGTTGTCTGTTTACTTTTATTGATGTTCAGAGTTGGGAAACGACAGTCAATCCCTTGGGCTGCTGCTCCTGCTGTTGAAAGTTTCCATTTTCTGGAGGTGTGCATACTTGCAAAGCAAACACTTTGCCAGAATGAAATATCTTGATATGATAGTTCCACTTCATCTAGCAGCTGAACACTTTTCCTCTTGCCATGCACCCATCCAGCTTGGGCTTGATGTGCCCTTACGATGGCAGCTGACAATAGCTTCTTTTCCATTAATCAGCTGTTGAAACTATACTCCCTCTTATAAACAATGCATCATCCTCGGGGCCTCAGAAACTCTGCTGAGTGGCATTGTTGGAGCTAAATACGCCAGCACTTTCTCATTGTGCTTATCACTCAAAGCAGGTTGAGAACACAGTGGGTTATTGGGTGTGCTGGATATGGAAGAGGGGAGTGTTGTGTCTGGCATGTAAATTCCAATCAAGGCTCAGATATCCATCAGGCGCCCTGGCCGACAGTCAGAATCAATTTGGGGAGAAAGGGAGGGGCTCGCAAGCCCTTTTTCTTTGTTTCTGCTTCCATCTGTCGCCGCTTTTCTCACATTCACACTCCTCTTCTCGCTCTTTATCACTGTCTTCCTGTTTTCTCCTGTTCATCTATTTACCTCTTACCCTTCCATCACAACCTCTATCTGGCTGTTTGTTGTCTGCTCTCACCTCCCATGTATCCACTGTTTCTCTTCTCTCGAGCCGTAATGAGTCAGCATTCCTATTTTGTTTGTGGTAGATGATGTGAAGCTCTGTCATTAATGCTCACTGTGGGAGTGTCAGGGGTTTGAGGTGTGACAGTAAAACAGATGGATGTACTGCATGAAGACTTTGACAGAGATTTGATTTTAAAGACACACATACACACACAAGCATGTGCGCATATCAAATCAGTCACACATGCCGAGAAGACATGCACTCATGCATACGCACAGCTATATAGACAGGCAGGTGTAGCGGAGTGTGAACAGGTTGTATGATGAGGCACGATGGCAGAAACGACAGGCGGACAGGTAGAGTATATCACTGATATGTGAGAACTGTGTAACTCCAATTTTTGTGATTTTCCAGTTCATGTGAAGGATTAAGTGGCTTCTCGCTGGATCAGGAAAATTCTACTTTCTCTAAATCCCCACCGAATGTAATCAAAAATGCAAAAGATGCACACTAGTAGAGCTGAAAGACCGACTGTATTTCTGAAATGGATAAAAAAACAGCTCCTGTATTCTACTTGAAAGGTGAAGGAAGGTTGATTGTAATTGCTCAATGATGCAGAGTGCAATGAAAGAGACGGGAATAAGATAAATAATAATAGGAATAAAATATTTTTTTTATCTTGATGTGTTGTGCTAATGTATAATCATAAATGTTGTTTATTAGTTTAATCTGTACCACAGACTCTTATTATAGTAATTTGTGCAACTACTGACTTTAATTTAAAACCAGGATAATATATACAAACCGACAGACCTGTATTTCTACTTTTTACGTTTTTTTATATGAATATCAGTTGCAGGAAGATGCTTCTGTTATTTAATGTTTTCTAATACGTTCCTGAAGCTGTTTGCTGCTAACACACTCTAAAAATATGTTGTTTTGATAAATGTTTTCACAGCACTTGTTCTAAATCTTTTAACATTCAGTACTCTGCTCCTTTGAGTTTCTCTTTCCCAACAAAAACAGCTTTTATTGACTAAATATTTACAGTGACTTTGATTTAGCTGTTTTTTTTCTCTTTGTTACTAAGCTACCCAGATTACACTTGACAACAAGCGATTGAAGTTAGGAAATGTAAAAGAGCATATTGTTGCAGCAGAGTGGTGAGTATGATGTGACGTTATTGCTGTGCTCCTCTATGCCTTTATAATTCACCACCAGTGCAATCCTGAATACAAACTCTTTCCATTTTCAAATCTTTATGTGTTTCAGTCCTGCGTGCTATTAATCATGTCTTTACTTCGCCCTGTTGGGAGTTCATCAGAATTAGGCTTTATTGGAAAAAGTGAGTGGCAGACTGTCATTTCCAAATGAAAAAGAGTAAAACACCCAATGATATCCCTTTTAATTATCACAAGGTGGGATTGACAAGTAATTAATTAAACGGTAATGATCTACGCTGTCAGGCCTATTCAATCATTCCATAAAGCAGCTTTTATTAATAGCATCATAAAGGACAAAAGGATGTGGTTTAATCGTAATAATAGAGAGGCATGAAATTGTGGCTGGGACATTAAGGTGTTTGGTTTTGCCGTGGCTGATAACTGCCTGCTCCTCCTGATCAACCGAAAAGCAACGATGCTTTATTGATTTCTGCTAAATCCATAGATTATGAGAGGAACATGAAGATGGAGATGGGCAAAGAGACACATTACAGAGAAATATTTAACTTTAACACAATTAAAAACCGCTGAGTATTTGGAAGCTGGTACTACTTTGTCCCAAAAACAAAAAATGGAAGACAAAGAATAATCCTTGTAATCCATGATGTCATTATGATGTAAAGCTCATAGCTTTTTCAAAGACTGATACCATGAACTGATTAATAGCCTGTTAATGATGATTAATGTGTTTTGTCCCTAAAACAAACAGACAAGCACTCACAGCATAGACAGATGACGGATGGTTAGAATGTAAACGATGGAAAAGACAAGTTACTTTTTACAGACTTGCTGTAACAAGTTTTAAAAAATGTACAGGACAGAGGGTGATATACTGAACTGTACTGAACTTCGGTGCCATTAGTAGTTTACCATATGGTCACACACACTCTGAATATTTCTTACCATTCCAGCAGTAGGATCTGAGGATGGTAATTTAGGTCATCCCCTACATCTGTGATCTAGACTAAGTTTCTGCTTGTTGACATTTAGTTGCCACAGACACTGGTGTACTAGGTCCCTAATGGGTTAACAGTTTTGATGACAACCCTCAAATGTTCACAAGAGCGCCATTAGGTCAGATCAGGCAAAAATATTCATGGCTTATTCTATTCTTCAGACAGCAAATGTCATAAAAGCACATAATATCATGCAGGGACACAAGGAAATCCAAACAAAAGCATATTTGCTCTGGGTAGAACACATTTTGGCAAAGACAAAGCTGCGCGAGCTGAAAACATTTGGACAAGCCAGGGGCTTTCTTCTGACACTACCCTTGAGACAAAATGTCAGCTTTGCACCAAAGATATCTTGTAATCTTATTCTCCCAAGGGAACAAATCACAAACTAAAAAGTTTTTTAGTAAGCACAAAGAAACACGGCCATTTTAACACCGAAAACAGCTGCGGTGTCTGCACAACTGCTTAACCAATTGTTAATATAATAGTAATAGTTTTTGATGGGACAACTTTATTTCATACACATATGGCTTCAGTTCTGCAATATAAAAATATAATGTTGGCTACACCGCCAGAAATTAGGACAGTGAGTGCTTTTAATTTCCAGTTGGAAGAATGTTGGTAATATTTGCCAACAGTGAAATGGCCCAAATGTGACAGAAGGGAAAGCCTATTGATATGAAATAAATTTGCTGACTGAGACCGAGTTGTGACTGTGTCCTTTCTGTCGAAGTCTCAATTTCTCTTGCAGTCCCACACACTCTGTCACAAACACACACACACACACACAAACAGTAAGCATGTATCCGCTTCAGCACTGTAGAGAAGAAAGATTAGAACCTTTTCCAGACCTCACAGTGCTCCTCATCTGCAGCAGCCTGATAAGCCCTGTAGAGAGTGGCTGTTACAGCAAGCGAAACTATAGAGAATCCTGCCTAAAGCTGCCACAAGTGGAACAAAATATCAGTGAAATTTACCTTACAATTAGTTTAGCTAGGTGACTTCCCTAAGGGGTGCACACATAGTATGTCTCACTCATTAAAAGCTCACGCTGTTGGCACATTAAGGCCTGACTTTATCAACCTTACTTTTAGCCCTGAGGTGAGGGGGAATCTGCTTATTCTGAAAGGTCAGTGGCCTGGAACAGGGAAGCAGAAGAAATCGAATATTGCAGACTACTTTGAAACCCCTTGGTGCTTACTCCCATTTGTTCTGGGGGCAAGTAAATCAGTGGATGGTTGTGTCCTTAACCTCAAAAACTGCCAGCAGAGCAAAGAGGGCGGGCAGGTGGGGTACTGCCGAGAAGGGTTATTGTCATGCAACAGCGAGAGGTAGTCAATAAATTTGATAGAGTTCAGCGCCGTGGCACTTTGTTCACAATTACTCTCCTCCACACAGACAACACAGAGTCACAAATGCTGTGCTGGGCAAACCTGACGTATCAGCTCACATTTCAGTGATGAGGATCATCAGCTCTGTCTTAATCTGCCAGTGTAATTCAACAGTTAGGGATGGATAATGTAGCCAAGAGCAAGACGTCCACGTCAACCTGGATTAGCACTAAAAGAGGTATTATCTAATGAGCCTAATGATGGTTCCACTGATAGGCGATTAATTAAAATGATTGAATGATTAAATCAGATGGACATAATTGGGTTCATCATCAGTCCATTTGTTTTATTGTGGGCACATAGCGCTGAGTGTTCATTTTATCACGTCCTTGCAGGCTTATTGTATAATTCTATCCATCACCAAAGCATTTCTTAACACAAAAGAGCGTAGGCTGGGAATCAGATCTCTAGTGCTTTGCCATTGATTGTAGTTTTTTTTTTATGAGACAGGAGAAGTAATGTCTTTACAGTAATATTTGGGAAATATAACTTAAACAAATACATTCGGCTGAGTCATGTGGCCAGAGAAGGGTGATGGATGATGAGGGCAATGCACTGGGACGGCAGACACCTCACCCATTAATCTGCAGAGCTTTGCTGTCTGTGTCTGTTTGCATGGCAACACCAGCTTCCCATTACTCATTTAGCTTCTGCCCATTATCAGTTTGTTGATGAAGGAGTTTGCCTCTAAAAGATTTGGAGGGTACTTTTGGCTCTCCTTCTAAAACTCCTACAAGCTCATTGAGGTGTCAGTTCTGGGTGGTAAAGCCACATAATTGCTGCACTCACTATATTTCATCTGAAAGCATCCTTGATCAAGTGCACCGGAGCCTCTCAGAAAATGCTAAAACATCTTATACTACAATTAACCACCTTAGTTGGGTGTGTTGTAATGTTGCAAAGGCTGGAAAACGGATGGGAGTAGTGGGAGCATTGTGTCAAAGTGCACTGTAATTCAAAGAGCTGTAAACTTTAGTTTTAATTACTTCTTCAGTCAACTGTTAAATAGTAAATTGTGTCTAACAGATTTTAAGGGGTGTCCTGAGTATACCTGTAAATTGCACAAACTAAGTCTTTTGACCTCTGGTATTTGAAAATGCTCTTGTTAAGATGGCTCCAGGTTGCATGGTTGTGACTCTGTGAGCAATTATCTGTCACACTTCCATTATCAGGCAGTTTGTGTGTAAAGAGCTGTTCTAAAGTGTAAGGGAGCCTTACTGTAGTGGCTCTGCACTGGATGAATTTATGTTAGAAGAAAAGCTACTAATATCAGCAATCATTTACTGTCTTAGTACAAGTGCACCCTAGAGTGCTTACTTATCCACTTGCCTTTAAGAGGAAGAAAATGATGATTTTGCCATTTAGGAGCAGAAACTATAAACAAATAATGCTGAACTCTAAAGGCCAGATCTGGTTTTGCAGCATATAGCAAACTGTGAAATGGGCCATTCAAACAAAAATGCAAAGCGTCTGATAGTAGAAATAGTGTGAAGGACAATTCAAATGTGTATTCAAAAAGTATTATGTAAAAACTCTACTGTATATTGTTCAGGCTATACACCCTCTCTGTGTATAAAGATACCTCTTTGGCTTATATGTGTGGTAATTACATAGAAAGGTTAGAGAGCTGCTGTGTGTACCTAGGCCTGTGCAATGATCCTGATGACCACACACACAGACTATAGACCAATATTCTTAGTTGAAATTGATCTTTGGGAGCTCAGTTACTGGCTTGACTTGTTTGTGTAGTCAGGAGACATGGAGTTTCAGGTTTTCCTTGTGAAAAACAGGGAAATGCAGTGTCATCATGCACACTAGTTGTGGTGTTTCATCCTTTAGAGCTGCAGTTCTCCATAGGCTGATGTGGAACTTCTTAAAGCAAGAAAAGTAATAACTTCTGCAGTTTTTACACCTGCAGGCAAAATGTGTTTTTATTTTGGTTTTCTTTTTTAGCTTTGTGTGTCCTCCTCTGTCCTCCAGGACTGTCTTCTTTTATAGTTTAGACAGGGAAGAATGATGTCCTCAGCAGATGTTACTTACGAAAAAAGACAATAAGAGGTGGATGTAATACAGAAGCCAAAAGATGTAAATTTACAAGTGTATGATCATTTTAAATATCTGAGGCATAAACCTAAATGTAAGTAAAACATATTTTCAACTCTGTTAAGTTAGGCAGTTAGCAGTTTTGAATTGGAAAATAGGAAATGTCAAAGTTTGCATTGTAGCCAGGTGAGGAGCAAGATGCTTTAAACACTAACTGCACATTTGATGAGGTTTTAAAGCAAATGTAGCTGCAAATATTGTTTCTAAATGAATTAATCATACTGAAGCTGTACTACAGTATAGCAGGTACAGTAGTTACCATGTTTGGAAAAAAAAAAAAAAAAATCCTAGCTTTAACCTCAAACAGCTTCTCCATCACTGCAATAAGTCCAAGTTTGAATTAACTCACAGAGTTGATTTCAGAAATAACATTTTCAAAATAGTAAAAATCTAGACACGTTGACACTGGCACTACAATAGTGTTCACATGTCCAACTGAGGAACTGGAATGCGTGGGCCAAGTCTAATTACATCTCTAAGGAGTTGAAATTAATACTGGTGTGACCAGTGTGGTCAAATTAACTCCAACACTGAGCATTTTACTCTGAAAATGACTCTTTGGAAGTTAAAATCAACTCTGAAATCTGAAATCCTGAAAGTTAAACACACCGTTTTTGCTATAATCTATATATTCAGAATCAGACTTTACAGTACATACTCTAGCTGCAGCCATTACTCAAGGTAAAGATGTAGCATAAGAGAATCTGCATAATTCATTTTGATTGCCTGGGGCTGAGTGTGGGGGTCATACCTACAGCCAACAGGAGTAAGATGTCATGAATAATGCAGATTCTAACTAAGTAGTTTCCAAACGAGGTGCTGGAGGGTAGAAGGCAATCTGTGCTGTTGGGAAAATGGTTTTAAAAAAACACTTAAAACACTAAAAATACACAAAATAAGCAAAAAAAATCCTAATGTAAACTCTTTAGAAGTAACTAGTGTGCTCGAGTTTATGAATGACTTAAAAGCTAGTAAGAAGTGCTCTGATATAAATAATATCAGCTCAACAATATTAAACTAAAGACAGCATTTCTCTCCTACAGGGTGCCCAGCGGATCCCAGCAGCAGGAGGAGGGCAGCAGATGTGGTGCCGTCTCCTCCTCACATCATCATACCTCGTGAAGTCACCAGTGGCTTCAGAGGAGGAAGTCTGTCCTCCAGAAACATCCTCCAACTCAATGGCAAGCACTTTAATCCACAGCCCACTGATTTCCTTCTGTGTTGGTTTTCTAACATATTAATTAACTTTCATTAAATGTGCACTTCATGTTTTACTCCACTCACCTTTTAGTGAATGTCTAAGCAAATGTGTTTGTGTATGTTCTACGCCACAGAGTAATTATTGCCTTTCAATTGGGCGGTGACCATACTCCTTCGTTGATCAGCTCAACCAGATCCATTTCACATTCTGTCTGTTGGCTGCACCACTGAACCACTCAATTTTCAGCCTAATTGAGCTTGCAGACGCATCTCAGGTGGCTGCCGTCCTGTTTGTACATTGTGTGTATGTGGGTGGGTGTGCACAGACCAAACAGCGGCACTCACACACTGGGGAAACCAATTTTTTCCTTGGACAAGCTGTCACCAGTCAACTGGTGTGTTTTCCTAACTTTATCCTTAAATGTAGACTATAAGTGACAAACACACACAGGAAGGAGGTATCAGAAAAGAAAGAACGGTTGAAATGAAGCAGATAATTGCTTAGAGAATAAGGTAAAGAGGCTTGGCAGGTCTAGAAGGACATCACACTCTCAGAAATGCTGCATATTTTACTGTACTATATTGATAAACGCTTTTGAAATTGGAAGCAAAAGTGCTGTAAAGCATGTTTGCAAAGTATTTTGTGCATGCAATCATTCATTCACAGGTCTCTTCGCTGTGCAAACACGATCTGTTCAGTGCTGGCTTTGTTTCTTACTAATCCTACCCTTCCTCCCCACTACAACCTTTCCACTGCTTCTGTGTCTCTTAAACACTAAACTTTTTACTCTCTGTACTTCACGTTGTGTAATATAACATATAATGAGCCTAGCTGCTTTCACTTGAGTCCAGTTACTGCAGTAAGCCGTGCTGAAAATGAGCAACTGTACTGTGCATGTGTGTCAATTTCTGTGGCTGATAAGAATTTGGTGTAGTCAGCCTGATGTATCTTCGATAAGGATACCTGGAAACACATACATTTAGAAAATAACTCTTCTAACAAGCATAACACACAGGGACAACTGTTTGTGATAAGAAACGCACAAGCAAGAAAGAAAGATTGCATGTATGACGGGAAAAGCAAAACTGAGTTGTAAAACTGGCAGAAGTAATTAAAACAGTATCTTCATTAGTATTTGTGTCACACAATCTCAGTTAAATGAATCGTGCTTCTGGGCCATTCATCTTAATTCCAGAAAAGTTGGGAGTTGTTCTAAAACATCCGATTTGGTCATTTGTTTGCATCTTTTTATATCTGACCAATATAGAAAAAAGTTTCACTGTTTTCAACAACCAACTTATTTGGAAGGAAATTTGGAGTTTGATGATTTGATGATGAATTTTGAGACTTTACTTTTTTTGCATTTTAGAAAAGGTCACAACTTTTATGGAAATTGCGTATGTTGCTTCCCTACTGTAAATGCTTTTCCCATCTTAATTTGTTTTCTTTATGATAATTTCTGTCTTTTTAAAGTTGCAGTATACTGAGCTCTCTTGGCAATAATATTTATTAAAAGTTGTACTTATAAGTATAGTTGTAAAGTTGTAAGTATACCTCTGCATTTAACAAAAAAACTCAACTTCTCAAACGCCCAAGGTTTAATAACACATTATTGTGACTGTCCAGTGGTAAAACCAATACCAAGACATAGATGAAGAAGAAACTTTAAACTTCTTTATCGTCCAGCTTTAGGCTAGGCAATGTTACTGAAGCAGTAAGTATAAAGCTACTTCTCATGAGCCTTATGTTTCTTTTTCTTTGGCATCTGCTCTTTTGCCCTGTCTCTCCATCTCTCTCCTCCTCAATTCAGTGACACACCACTCACTTTTTTCTCAACTATGCTGCTCATTATTGTCAAAGATTTGTGGGCCACTTTTAGCCAGTCTGGGTTTATCTTCCTGCATGCTGAAAAACACACTCCATCCCATGGCTACTAACAGAGTGGAGAGAGAGTAAAACTGCTCTCAGATATCAAAAGTGGGATTTTGGATTCTGGGTTGATTGTTAATATCTGATTGTGCAGGATTAGGCAAATTTTCTTGTCAAAGCTTTTAAAAAAATTGTTAATTTGTATGATCTAGTCCAAATAAGGATGGATTATTTGGTGAGTAGTAGATGAATCATGTGTTTTAATTAGGTATTTTGGTGCTTGCAGTGGATAAATGGTGATGGAGGTGAAGGATAATTTAGGAGGCGAGAGAGAGTCTGTTTTCCCAGCAGTAGGGCTTTGGCCCAGTTGTATTTGTGCCAGTTGTTTGACTGGACTGTTGACTCTGTACAAGCTGTTGTTTCTTGTGCTCCAACAATACTTTAATCTGTCAGCGCCTCTCTCCCTTGGACATTTGGAGAGTTTTTAGAACATATGGTCAAAATGGCAAAGAGATTAGATTCCACTCCGTTTAGTAAATATATTCATGATCGCTGCCTGTTTCTCCTTCGCAGCGAGGAACACTGCACAAGCACACAGACTGGAGATAGATGGGGATCCTGTGCCATTGTTCAAACACGGGATCAGAGCTGACTTCATGCCGGGGGGACACAACCTAAACGAGGCAGACAGCGAGCGCCGCAAGCTCAACTGTATGGCTGCTGTGCATCAGCGGGAGGGCAAGGAAGACGTTAAAGCAGCTAAGATCATGGTGAGGTCAATCTTTTCACTTGAGCCAACGGGGATCCTAAAATAGCTGCTTATCTCCAAAGCTGAGCCACAATAGTCTGTCTGTTTGTGTCTTCTTCACTTAAGACTAAGACAGACAACAGAGCAACAGCTTTCATTCGTACTCTGTAACATGTCATAAGACAGCACCCTTAGAGGCGTTAGCTGTCTCCCAGACAGCCTGCTAGTGTTACAATTCTCACGGAGATGTGGCCTTCAACCGTCTGTGTTTTAGCGACTGTACAGGAAGGTGTTAATTGTTCTTCTGCCCAAAGGCACATCTTGTACTTTCACCCATGGGTGCACATGCTTTTGGCTGCTGTGCGTGCTTTTCTCAGAGATTTTGCATATTACATTTCCTCTAGTAAGACTTGTATTTTAGTTGCTAACAGTCTGCCCTGTGGAAAATAAGTCCTCCTCTTAGAGGAAAAAAGATTTTTGGAGGTGCTTTGCAATTTCATTTGCATTGGACTTTTCTGCGATGATGGTCGTGATTTAATTTGGATCAGTTTTATGTCCAGCATAATATCAGTGAGCTACACTTGTGGAAAACTTTAATATTTTATTTTCTCTCACATTTAGATTTACAACCATGAAGTTGAATTTATTTTTAAAACCATGCAGCTACTGTCCAGAGTCTCTGACACTGAGTGAAAATCACTAGGAGTCCAGCAGATTTTGCTGATGGATTTCAATGTAGTTGGACTAGGTAGTTAATCTCTGATGGCATGTTTGTAACTGTACAATTTTCTTAAAATAAACACACACTGACCTTTTCTACTTCTATATATCATCTGCTTTGGAACTGAGGTGCAGAAACTGAATCTGAAAACATGAGAAAGTATTGTGAGTAATCTTGAATCCTTTACCAAATACCTGGTGGCAGTATTCCATGGCTCTGTGGGTGTGTCAAAGGTTTTTAATAAGTCGTTTCATATTCACAACACTTAACTGTAAAGGGAAATGTGTTAACTTAGGCTTACCTGTGTCATGGATAAAGTTTTGGTTGAAAGAAGTTAGAAGGTTTTAAACTAGCTATCATTCCACCCAGATTATCTAAACCAGCGAAAAAAAGGCTGAGAGTGAGGGAATATAGCTGAAATGTTTTTTATTCTACAAGAAACGTCCAAATTGAACCAGTAAATTGCTTTGTAAAGTACAGCTGTTATAAAATGTAATGATTTTCTGTTGCCTGGAACATTATTTTCAGCCTTTGTCATTGTTCCTGGTTGTTAGGATCAGAGCAAGGAAGCCCAGTTGGCCAGAGACCCTCATAAGACCAAACCCAGCGAACAGTGCAACAAGGCAGAGGGCATTGCCAACATGCTGAGCCAGGCCATCACCACCCAACACCTACTCTACGCCAGCCTGGGGTCTGCTGAATACATGGAGTTTGTCCTTAAAAACCCTTTTAACGTACCTCAGACTGTCACCATCCACAGTGATGACCCTGAGCTCAGGTAAGACTCGAGTTGACAGTGAGTAGTAGTTTAGTGTTACATATTTTCCACTGACAAAGAGGGGATCTGAGAAAACTGTTATGTGTTTGTAAGTCATGTGTTTCATCTTTAAAATTGGGTGGATTTTACAAGTTTGTAGGTGTGTCGCCGGCCTAACACACCAACTGTGAGCATGTGCACTGTATGTGTTTTCCATTATCAGACCGTAACAAGCCCTACACCACTGTGAAACTGTGTTCACACTCTCTGAATGTGTTTCCAAAGGTGACGGTGTAGCTCTAGAGATCGTTCTTATAACTTATTTCCATCCTGCTTTAGGAAATGATGCTACATCCTCACACTTTGTCTCCACCACCCCTCTCACCCCAACCACCACCATTTCAATCCAGTTCAATTCAGTGTTGGATGCTGAAACAGATGCAGATAAAAGAGATAATATTTATGTTATTATTGACACTAATGTTTTTTCTGCAAAAATGCATGTAAACCATGAATTGTGTCAGACCATATATATACACCATATATATATATATATATATATATATATATATATATATATATATATATATATATATATATATATATATATATACACCATATACATAGATATTGATAAGAAACAGTTGTGTTTGGTTGCACAGTGTTTATTTGTGTCATGAGTTGTTGTCATTATTAATTTGTTGGCGAATGGGGAATAAAATTATTTTGTTTTTATAGAACTCACTATTTCAATTTGAGATTTTGTTGTTCTAAATATGTAATAACATGGTTAAATGTGTGCATGCATAATTTGTTTTAGGAAAGCTTGTGTTATATTATGAAGCTATGACCCTAATGGTCCCCATAGAGATGGTAAATCATATCAGAACAAAGTTGGTTCCAAATGGTACCAGGTGAAGGAAATCTACAGGAAGGGATTTCCTGTTTTTAGGCTGGCGGAGTCTAGTTTTTATTCTGCATTTTTTAAAGATGATGCATGTTGATGCAAACTAATCTGTGTGTTTGCATGCGTGCCTTTATTAGGTTTGAACCTGAACGGTTTTGACAGATATTGTTTGTATCGTGTGTGTTTTTATTTTTGTAGAAACGGGATGAATTATTTGTTTTGCAGTAATAATAACAGCCACTTTTCCAAACACATCTTGTATGTGTATTCATGAATAAATTAGATCAATATTGAATTTTTCAGGACTTTTAGCAATCACCTAGAATGATGTTAGAACGTTTCACTTTATTTTACACAAACAAGCTGTAGGTCTGTGAACAGAGAATCTTCTTTGCCTCTTCAGCAACACAAACACGTCCTTGACACAGATAGACATAATGCTAGTTAGATGATAAATACTTCTTTACATTCACACACAACCGTTAAGGCTGATGGTTCCTGGATCTTTACTGATATCCACGCCATGTTCGTTTCTTCAGTTAGCTTTGTTGTTAATCCCTTCACACTGAGTCTTTTTGTATGGATTCGACTCATGCCTCAGCTTTGGATTAACATATATCACGTTGATCAACAAAGGCTGGAGTCTGCTGTGGATGAATCATTATGGCATTAGCCCAGCCAACAGGCCTACTAGGTCTAATTTAAAGTCATCAATCCCCACATCTGTCCTCTCCCCAGCTTAGCACCCTATTTATTTATTTATTTCCTGATGAGGCAGTGTGACACTTTACACCGAACCGTCTGCCACCTTTAACAAGCCAGAAATGTGTAAATTAACCATGAAGCTTCTGCATTGGATGTGTTTCTATTGCATCACATTGGGTTTGAGGAATCAAATTCAACTAACTCAGATAAATTGAGACAGTTTACTAAGCTTTTTAATTTTTTTTGTAAGCTCTGCAGTTGCTCTCATGCAAGTTGTAGCTATGTACAGTTTGCAAGTGTGGTCATTTTTTCTGTATCAGAGTAGAACAAAATATTACTTGCTTATTTTACTTATTCTTTATTTGCTTGGATGTGTGATTAATCCTTGTTCTAAAAAGTAATTTGTCACCAAGCAGCACTGTGAGCTGCAATTGCATTACATAGTAGTTGTTCAAATGGCTAAATCTTCAAGATTGATAAAGTTCTTTGACCACAATAATGCATTTCAAGGTTGGATTTCAGTTTTTAGCAGTGGCAGTTATTGTAGTGATGCCGTGGTTTTAAGCTGATTTTTTTTCAGTACAAACAGTATGCAGTATGCCAACACACAGAGGAGCACTAAAACACAAAAGCTGGTGAGGACAGCCAACAATAACTTTAAACTGACCTTATGTACTTTTAAGCTGCTTTTAAACATTTTTCAGGAAGAGAATTAGTAGCTTTAAACAGCAGAATACCTGCACAGTATCTGCTGTCCCTAAGCTGCCATGACCAGTCCCATTGACTTAATAGGCAATTTCATCTGAATGAAACAGTCCAGTCAGTAGCCAAACTCATGCATCTTTACCAGTTATCTCAGAAAATGACCACTCTAATTAGTTTATTGGCTAATTAGCTTACTAAACATGTGTGAAGCTTACTAACATACTAGCTGAGCCACAATATACAGTATAAACAAACAATATTCACCCCCATCCTGTTAATCCACAGGCCTCTTTAGATGCCTCACCTTAGCAGGCAATGCACCATAAACCTGTGTTTAAAACATCAAATATTTTTACACTGCCAAGCATTTGAGGGGGCAGACAATATGTACACAAACCACAAAACTGACCTGTGTTATTCTGGACTGTGGGAACTGCAGCTTCATCAGTGCGCCAAGGCTACTCTGTTGCTGCTGCTGTTACTTCCCTGTCAATATTTTAACCAATATTTGACAAAGCGCGTTCTTGAGAACATAAACAAGGCCCTGGGTTAGCTCTTTGTTCACCAGAAACAAACAGAAAATAGCCTGACCCTCAACACGGCAATTCAGCATTAGGCTTTGAAGGGAAAGTACTTACAGAGAGGCTAGGCTAGCTGTCTCTTTGATGTCTGCGGTGTTTGGAGCCCAGAGGCTCCTTGTGACGTGGAGGACACGTTTGCTACCTGTTGCGATCCATTTTGCATGACTGCCTTTTACACTTGGCCTCACAGAGCCCAATGTGTGCGATGGCTTCTGGCTAGTCGAGAGAGAGCAGACTGTACAGCTTCTCTGTTGCTGTCCGTGCTGCTCCTTTCTCTCATCATCTCTCTGTCTCATTATCTGCCTTCTTCTCTGTGCTTTTTCAACTCTATTTTCTGTTCCATTTTCTTTCTTTCTTTTTTTTTTTTTTTTAAATGTATCAGCATGGTTTTTAATGGAGGCCCTGGTGAAACAACCATGCACAGACACTCTTTGTTGTCACGATAAGCCACAGGCAAGGGGTTTTATTCTAAGTGCACAGGTGGGAATCTACAAATAAATTTCATGGAACTGACTGTTGCATCTCATACTAATGTTAGTGAGGTGGGGCCTTGAAAAATTCATAAACTCTCGCTTTCCTGTTGAGAAAAGTTCCACTCTCCATGCCGTTGGGTTGGTAACTTTGAAGTTTAAAGAAGCACTTCTCCTTATGTATTTGTGCATGAAATTTAGCATTCAAAGAAAGAGGAAATAGTGGGGACAAGACCTCCCTGTTGCTTTCTCCCTGAATATCTATTCTTAGGGGTTTGTAGGGTGACTTTCACATTTATGAAAGCTGCTATTTGTAATTAAACAGAACACATTGTGTTGCATTTAGTTAACTTCAATTATTGGTCATTCTTCCATTTATGCAACGTCAGTGTTGTTTTAGATGCATTGTGGATTGAAAAGATGGGATCTAGAATATAAAGAATATTTCCCATGACTACACATAAAAGACAAAGGTTATTCCCTCTCTCTCATTTATGATTGCAGACTACTGCACAACTGGAATGACACATCACTCCATCTGTACTGGAGTTATGCGGTAGATAAAGCTGCTAGAGTGCAGCATCCAGTTTAGCAGGTTGTAATTTTTGTTATGAAACTTGAAAGTGCTTTTATAAAGCTGGCAGAACTTTACACAAAAGCATCTCCACATCCTGCCATTGATTTGTTTTTTAGTTACTCGTAATTGCTATGTTGGATTAAGTTCAGCTCTCAACTGTTGAAGATGATAAAAAGAATAACTACAGTACAAGTAAGGCTGGGTGAAATGCCAAACATGATATCAAAAATATTTTGTGTTTTGGTGAGGGCCAGTTTTTTATTGATATCCATGGTGTCCTGAGATTGAGTCTTGATGAACCACAACTCCACCATCAGAGCATACAGATAAAGAGTCATTCCCATTTTTCGCACATTGTGAGCTTTCTTGTAGTTGAGTCAGTATCTCAATATAACACAAGCACTTTTTAAAGAAGCTGTTGCAAAATTGAATATCAGTAGTGCCATTAAATTTAATGAGTACCACCACACTAAATACAACCTATACTTACAAGTCTTTGTATTGTATATCTAAACTTCTGTTAGCATTCAAAGAATAGCTAAATCACTTTCTTTTATCATAGACTGCAGTGAACACTGCAGTGTACTTCAGTGGCTTTTATTTTTGATGGTGTGACAAGTCCAACTCTGATCCTGGATGGATCCCTTAAGTAAATAGTATATTACAATTTGCTTTCATCTCACTCATGGCCTTTAATCTTTTGATCCAGTGTCATCACTAACACAGAGGAATGGCATTACTTCAAAGGGCTAACCAAAACTACTACGCCACTGGAGGAGAATATGTTCCACTTGGAGGATGGTGCCCCAGGTCCCAGGGTTTACCTCCGGCCTAAAGAAAGCGTCCATATTCCTCTGAAATACCAGAGCTTCATCTGTGACCAAACCCTGGCTCTTCAGGTACGACGTTACCCATGATGTTTGTGCTGATTTTTGACTTTTATACTAAATTCAGGGTAGTTTTACTGAGAGGCAACCTTCCTTTCATGGAAAACACTCACATTCACACTTGGAAGCTGCACGGCAGGGATTTAAGGCCTTGGCCACAGTGACCATAGTAATATGACAGCAAGCGGTGCTATATCACGTTAATTTCTCACCAACATTTAACTGTGCTGGTGCTAAGTTTGAACCATCACTGCCCTAATGATGGAGCAGTCAGGAGCCTTTAACTTATTTTCTATGAAAGCCAAGCACGAGGAATAGTAATTACTACTGGATGCAGTATTTATGACACATAGACACTATTCCAGTCAGATTAGAAAGATTGGGTTTTTAGAAACAGTCACCACCATAATTTTTCCATCACCACAGATGAAAGAGCATCTTTTCTGTTGAGGATCTCACATTATTTCACAAGTCTACTTATTGATTTCCTATTGAAATGAATCTTTCTAAATTGGGCTTGACTGGTCCAGGGATGTGGTTTTGATGTGAACCTGTGGGTATTAGCAGTGCAGCAGTGATTAAAGTTGAAATCCCGTTGATATGAATGTCACTACACCTCCAGGATCATTAACCACTGGTGTTTTACACTTGTAAAGGCAATTCATGACTGGCACTTAATTTGATGCCAGGACAGTTTGAAATAAATGTAATTTACATAGACTGTGCTGTTATCTGTCTGTTTTGTTATAGTCTGTGTTTGTGGCCATTTACAGTTTTCTTGCTTGCATGTAGATAGATTCTGTTATCTTCTAGTTTTTTTGGCAGATGTTCCCATTTGAAACCTGTTTCTAATCAAACCTCACAGGGGCCAAGTTTCCTACCTGCAGGCAAAGGTTCTCAGGTGGCCAAGAAGAATCTGTCCAATATGATTGCTGCCAAAACTGTCAAGGTACAGATTCTGCTATTTATGCCTTGTACAAAAGCTTGTTGGTACAGAATTATTGGTATCTTAAGTTTTCTGCCTCTCTATTATTCATTTGTTTTAAGGCTGGAGTTATACCAATCTAATAATATGAGGTGTGACATGGACATAAATACTATAATGTGTTTTTCTTTTTAAACATCGTAGGGTATTGACTGTTAAATGAAGCAGAGTAGAGGAAGATAAGGAAGCCACGTAAATTCACTGTATAGTACAAAGCTTCTGAGTAGAGTTTAGTCAGGTCAACCTTTCTGCAACATCCCCAAGCCTAACAACATCTAGTTTACAGACACACACACACACACACACACACAGACAACTCTCTGTGGAGTGGCAGTGCACCTCCTCCTCCTTCCTTTCCTTTCCTACACAGTCACAGCTCAGACACAAAGAACACTTTGAAGTGTCAACTATTTAAAAAGTTACACTAGCCAGACATGATTGTCAAGCAAAATTATATGCTGGAAATCACTTTTATCTTACTGAACATTGTTTATCTTCCACAACTGGCAAATTTCGGGCTGAAGATTTAAACTGTCTACCACTGGAGGACAACTTGACACGTCTGGCTAATCTACTTTAAATGAACCATGCACACACAGTATTACTGGGAATTTATATTACCATTTTAAGTGCTTATTTAACCGTGTAGCCATTAATATGTAGGAAGCAGAGAGGAGGGAGAAACAATGTGAATGTGCTGCTTCAGATGTACTGTAGATAAGACAATGTGCTCTATATACTATCATCATGTGATGTGAAGTGAAGTTTAATTCAAAATGAAATTCCAGGACTTTCTCTCTATAGACCTGAGTTTAAATGTCATGGCTTTATACTGTTAAACAACAATACAGCCATCACTACCTGCTGTCCTTCCGTACCATTCAATAATACTGTTGTTCATGTAGAGTACAGTAGCCTGAATTGCTCCCATTGCACAGGGTGATGAAATATTTGCCAGTCCGCCAAGCGTGTGTGTGTCTTTCTACAGTTTGTGTGTATGTGTGTGTCAGTGTCAGCACTGCTGCTCTGAGCAAAAATCCTGTCAAGAGGTCAGAGAGGTCAGGTCTGGATCAAATCTGCGTCCCGCTAAAACTGACAAGCCCCAACAGCAGAGCTGTCAGGATGCCAGCTTTGGCACTGCTGTCACTCAGCACACATCACCAGAGCCAGATATGGGCCACTCCTGTAGGTCAGCATGGGCCCACAAATCTGACGCATCAACGATTTGGACAGCTGCTCTTTGGCAGGGATCAACTTCTGTGAGTTTGTGAATCAGTGACCAAAATATGGAAGGTTAATTTTAGAGTGAGAAACCCTCAGTCTCATGACGGGATCTGATACTCCACTCTATTAATAAGATCTTTGTTGTGTTGTGTTACTGAAAATATTTACTTGCACTACATTCATTTTTAAAAAATGAGGAATACATGTAGACACCGTTGGGTTGCAGTAATTTTATTGAGATTTGTCATGTTTATATAGGATTATATACTACAGTTAATGGTATGTGGTCTTCACAAATTATGTACCCAGATACAGTATGTTTAATATATTATTAGGCTGTTATACTAGCCTGCACTTGCTGCAGAGATCTGCCAGCTTTTCAAGTTCCTCTACAAAAACTTTTTTTTATCTATAAGCTATAATATGATGGCTTGTGAATAAATCCTCCGGAAAAGCCTACAAATGAACATGAGGTGAAAGAAAGCCATGATCATGGTCCTGTCATTTAAAAGGCAGTGACTGGAAAACAGTATCCTACCACCTATGTAGTCAGATTACCTGCAGTTACCATCTGATTACTGTGCTGTTACACTAAATGTAAAGTGCTCATTAGACCTCACAAAATACGTTTTTTAATAAATAAACAACAAACATTTTCATTTGTCCTAGAGTCTCTTTTAGAGAAAGAAACTGTTAAAATTGTTTATACAATGGCACTAGCAGAAATAGTGGTTGTGGTTTTGAAGTCAGTAACTCTTAAAGAGTATAAAATATGACTTATTATATGACTTTTTGGATTAAAATTTAAGCCTTAAAAGACTCTTGGGTGGCATTCGCTGTATGTTTAAGCTGAAAGTCTACACTTTATTGACACATTTATTGCTTTATTATGGATCCCTGAAGTATAATGTGACTATATATGTATATGATATTTCAAATACTAATCTGGACCTGAATGTGTATCATACAAATCAAACCAGTTATTACTAGTTTAAGATGGTGTGGTGAATGGTGCTTCGTGAGAGGATTATCAATTCAAGCATGTTTGCACATGCTGGTTGGTGTATGTGTGTATACAGTACCAGCTAACATATTTAATCTTGCAATATGTTTTTATTGCATATGTATGAACACATTTGTGTTAATTTGCACATATGCTGGGGGGTGTTTTAATGCAGCAAATTTCAAAGCACATTCAGCAGGTCTGTGGGGGTTTCAAGAGACGGACTGAAGCCAACTTTTATGTTGTGTACAATGTGCTCCATAATAATCACAATCTCTTGTGAATAAACAAAGCATCACAAAGATTGTTTTTTTTTATAGTGGTATATTATTTAGAGCTGAATTGCCTGAGGAAAAAAAACATGGCAGTGCTAATCGTGTTCACTAAAGAGAGTCAAGGAAGGATATAGACACTCTCTAAATGTCCAGTGATGCAGAACAGGACACACACATCACCTGCCTTTTCTTTCCTTGAGCAAAAAGTGTCTATACAGTGTTGAGCCTTACAACCTTGGTGTTCTTTTCATTTTCATTGACGTGATCTGCATAAATAAATTAATTGTACTCACCTGAGATCTGGGAGCATTGCAGCATTAATTCAATGACATTTTTCTTTGTATAGCGCCAAATTACAACAGAAGTCATCTCAAGGCACTTTACGGTGTTTAAGGTTTTAGACCTTAGAAAATATAATAATAAACTGTAAACAGAATTATATAGAAAACCCAACAACCCCACTTGAGCAGGCACTGGAGTGGAGAGGAAAAACTCCCTTTAGGGGAAGAAACCTCCAGCAGAACCAGACTCAGGGTGGGCAAAACGAACAATAAACAGCAAAAACACTTGGCAAGTTGGTTGGTAGGACCAGTAAGTGCACTCTGGAGATGTACAGCTCAGAAGCCGAGGAGACCTGCAGAGGAGAACAGAGAGAGGGAGACAGAGAGGAGGAAGTACAACTAGAGAGAGAGAGAAGATAAAAAAAAAATTAAAGTTAGTGACATGCAATTGTAGCATTGGATTGGATTGGCCACTCAAGTCATTTAGCACACAAGCACTCAGAGCTTTAAACAAAATCTCACATATTTGGAAGAGAACATGAGTAGAACAGAAAAATTATTGACTCTAAACATCCGTTGCAATGTGCAGTCTGACACCATGGTTCAACTCTGACCTCCTCATAGGTCTGTGCACACAAAGTTTCTGTAAAATAAGAATTTATTACCAGCATTGAAGGGTCTTAGACTGGGAGAGCAGGACCGACCACTCAGTCCAAATCTTTTCTGACTGCTCACAGCTTATACTGTACATAAAGTAAGATCAGAGCTAAGCATAGATTTCTACAGAGATGTTTTTCAGATTATGTGTACAACTTTTATTGTTGTTTGCCTATGTTTTTGCAATCACCTGAAGTGCAATTTGTGCATGTAGGAGCTTCTGTGACTGTTCTGTTAGGTTTAAGTATAAGAAATTTACTTACGCTCCCACTGTCTGAAGTTATCTCAGACCACTATCTTGTTTCAACTACAGTGTGTCATATTAACAATGTATACTCAGCGCCGCGCTATCGCATTAAACGTACATTTACATCAACTACCGCACAGAGCTTTATTAGTAATCTTCCAGAGTTATCAACTTTGATTGGATCACCGTCTGACACCACAGAACTAGACCAGGCGACTGAATATCTCGAGTCGTCATTACATTATACCTTAGATAAAGTAGCTCCAGTTAAAAGAAAAGTCATTAGAGATAAGAAACTTGCTCCTTGGTATAACGATGACACGCGCGTCTTAAAACAGACTACTCGAAAGTTAGAACGTAAATGGCGCCAAACTAAACTGTTAGTATTCCAGATAGCGTGGAAGGAGAGCATCCTGAACTATAAAAAAGCTCTTAGTGCAGCTAGATCAACGTATCTCTCCACTCTCATAGAAAACAACAAAAACAACCCTAGATTTTTATTTAATACAGTAGCCAAATTAACTAGAAAGAAAACCACTGCAGATATCTCCACAACAACGTTGTGCAGTAGTGAGGACTTCATGAACTTTTTCAATAACAAAATTGTAAATATAAGGCAGAAAATTCAAGCTTTAAAACCAGACAATTTAGTTGACGCAGGTGACGAGCTAACCTCAGCAGATCAGTACCTAGATTACTTTACTCCTCTTGAAGAGAATGAACTAATTTCACTCATCTCTTCTGCAAAATCTTCAACCTGTACATTAGACCCTATACCGACACACTTTCTAAAACAGATAGTGCCAGAAATAATAGAACCCCTGCTGACAATCATAAATTCCTCACTCAGCTGTGGGTATGTCCCAAAGTGTTTTAAATTAGCAGTTATTAAACCGCTAATCAAGAAACCTGATCTCAACCCTTGTCAGCTGTCAAATTACAGGCCGATATCAAACCTCCCCTTTATCTCAAAGATTCTCGAAAAGATAGTAGCTGGGCAGCTATCCTCGTATCTTCATAGAAATAACATACATGAACTCTATCAGTCAGGATTTAGGCCTCATCACAGCACAGAGACGGCCCTTGTTAAAGTAGTAAATGACCTCCTATTGGCCTCTGATCAGGGTAGTGTCTCTATGCTTGTGCTACTCGATCTCAGTGCAGCTTTCGACACTATTGACCATAGCATTCTCCTTCACAGACTAGAAAATGTTGTTGGAATTAAGGGAACGGCCCTCTCCTGGCTTAGGTCCTATTTGACTGATCGTTATCAGTATGTAGATCTAAATGGCGATTACTCCACATGCTCTCCAGTGGAGTTTGGTGTTCCACAGGGTTCAGTTTTAGGCCCCCTGCTTTTTTCCCTCTACATGCTTCCTCTGGGCAACATTATCCGTAAACATGGTATTAACTTTCATTGTTATGCTGACGACACACAGTTATATGTTTCATCAAAACCAGATGAGATCAAACTGCTTAATAAAGTTGAGCAATGTGTAAAGGATATACGAGACTGGATGCTAATTAACTTCCTTCTGCTAAATCCTGATAAGACAGAAGTACTAGTTATAGGATCATCTGCAGCTAGAAGCAAGATGTTAGACCACACCGTAACTCTAGATGGCCTTTCCGTTACATCTAGTGCAACAGTCAAAGACCTTGGTGTAATTCTAGATTCCAGTCTTTCATTTGAAGCTCATGTAGATAATGTCACCAGGACAGCTTTCTTTCACCTCAGAAATATTGCCAAGATAAGGAATATTTTGTCACTAAATGATGCAGAAAAATTAGTCCATGCTTTCATCACCTCTAGGTTGGACTACTGTAATGCCTTACTGTCTGGCTGTTCAGCCAGGTGCATAAACAAGCTTCAGTTAGTTCAGAATGCAGCAGCGAGAGTCCTCACTCGAACCAGAAGATACGATCACATCACGCCTATCTTATCTACACTTCATTGGCTCCCCGTGAAATTTCGCATTGATTTTAAAATACTACTTTTGACATTTAAAGCATTAAATGGTCTTGCGCCGCATTATCTAAGTGAACTGCTAGTGTCTTATGATCCACCACGCCTACTTCGCTCAAAGGATGCTGGCTGCCTGTCAGTACCTCGTATCCTAAAAACTACAGCTGGGGGCAGAGCTTTTTCTTACAAAGCCCCAAAGTTATGGAATAGCCTTCCAAATAGCGTTCGGGACTCAGACACAGTCTCAGTGTTTAAGTCTAGGCTGAAAACCTACCTATTTAGTCAAGCATTTGAGTAAATAGATCTGGGAAGGACTCATGGACGTAGAGCTTTATGGTGAACTGGTATGTTTAGATGCTGTCTTCCCAACTCTCACTGATCACTCGGGTTTGTTGATGGTGAAGTGTTTGGTTGCTCTACATCCCAGTGCGCCCTCATGTCTGTGTTTTCTTCTGAACCCACCCTTTTAGTTAGGCTGTCATAGTTAGTCCTGCCGGAGTCCCTGCTGCACTACACTAAATATACATTCACCTCAAACTTTATCTGACTGTGAATACAACTAACTGCAATCTCTCCTCTTCTCTCTCTTTCCCTCTCCCTCTCTCTTTTCCCTCTTCCTGTCTCTCTGTCGAGCTACACGTCATTCCACCCTTTGCCCTCTGGACCTGTCTGACTCGTCCTGATGCCCAACTTCTGGCTGGAGATCTCGTCGCCTGGATCCACCGTTTGCCCTTTGGGATGCGTTTGGAGACTGGATTGGTCACAAGCTACTATGATGTCGGTCCCGGCCTCGGCGGACGTCGGAAGCTGTTTCTTGGAGGTCTCGACTCAACGCTCGATAGTCAAGGAATGGAACTAGTCTGCCTGCAATAACTAACTGGACTCCATATTAACTTAAAATACTTTAACTGTTATACTGGACTGCTGCCTACACAGCATGTAATCACCCATATGAGGATGGGTTCCCTGTTGAGTCTGGTTCCTCTCAAGGTTTCTTCCTGTTGCCTTCTCAGGGAGTTTTTCCTTGCCACTGTCGCCCTCGGCTTGCTCATCAGGGACAATCACATTATTATGACTCATACACATACACTGTTCATGTACTGTTCTTTGGTTGTGTAAAGCTGCTTTGTGACAATGTCAATTGTAAAAAGCGCTCTACAAATAAAATTGAATTGAATTGAATTGAATTGTTAGTTTGCCTTTCACTGCCTTTTATAGCCTCATGATAGTGTAAATGCTGTGTGTCTGATGTCAAGCAGTGGAGTGGCATGGTGCTGATAATGCTGACTTCCCTTCCTCAGGTTACATTCAAAGCACAAGATGGAAAGCCCATGGCCATATGCCAGGTGAATGTGGAACCAACACCCCACGTTGTTGACCAGACTTTCCGACTTTACCACCCTGAGCTCTGTTTTCTTAAGAAGGCCATCCGCCTGCCGCCCTGGCATAATTCCACAGGTAGCAAAGGTTGCCTCAGTTATCCCCCATCAGCTAGTGCTTCCTGTCCCACAGCAACCACCCACACTCCCCAGACTGTGTCTAGATTGCATAGTTTTATATGGGATTTATTGCGTTTTATTAATTTGCATATTATTGCATTTTTAGTATTGGTTTCCAGCTTAGTATTTCCATCTTTGGTGGAGTAGGAACACTGACTTACTCTCTATAGGAGCAGATTCACACTGTGCATAAATGTGCACATACTCAAATACGATAACATATTTATACAACAGGAGTGGGCGAATGATGAATATTGCATTCTACCTTCATTTTATTGTGACCTTACTAAAATATCAACATAAACAATCTTACAATATAATACAGTTTCTACCACAAACAGAGTAATAACAACAGAGAAGCAGCTAGAAATAAATCAGGAAATGAAAAGCAAGAAAAAAACGAAATGGACAAACAGAAGAAAATGCCACAGCATGTACAGGATATATGCACCAATCAGCCAGGTGATTTTAATGTGGTAGGAACCAGTCAGCATAGTTAAAATATAATTCTGGCCATAGTTGACAGGTGCAGCACAGCCTGCTGCTTATGGACCCTACAAAGCTGCAGACCTGTTAGCAAACTTTTGCTGACCCCTGTCCACATTATATCCACCAGGTGATTTTAATGTTGTGGCTCATTGGTGCATGCACACTAATGTGTAATGTACTGTTCATATGTGCAGAACTCACTGATGTCATTTTCACCACTGCTTAGCGTAGTATTACAGTATCATAGGTCAGTCACGCTGCCAGCTGACTGATTATGATTTCATTGTGTTTGTATGATGACACTAAAGTTCTTGAATCATACGGTCGACTTTATACTGTGTTTACAAATATCTCTAAAACCTTTTCTGTCTGTGTATCAATCATTTTTCCTTCTTTCTCGTAATGGCTTAACCAGCTGGAGACCCAGATGTCGCGACTTATATTTCCGTACGCTGCAGTGACCCTAACATCATCTGCCAGACAAGGATGTTGGTGAGACAATAACATTTTTCCTCACATTTCAAACCTGACTAAATAAATTACAGTATAACCCAGAATGATATTAGCAGGGGATTAATTACTGATAACTTCAGCACTGTTTCCTATTCAGGGGGCTGAGCTATTTATTCTAGCATCCTGTCATGAATTGCAAGCTGTTTTGATGTACCGAATGCTTACACCCACAGCCTACACTTTATTTGTATGTTACTTTCTGTCTTTTTTACTTCACCCTTCACATCTTTTTGCCATTTACTCTGATTTGGTCTAGGCGCCAGGGGAACCTCAGGATGTGTACTTGAAAGTGCCAGGGAGTCCCAGTCCACACATAAAAATGTTCTTTGTGATGGTCTTCACGTATGTATTATTTACTGAATAGGCATAGTGAAAACACACACACACATACACACACACAAAGAACATAGCCTGAAGAAGCAATCTATTTTAGACTAATTAAATTCTTCATGCAGGCTTGAATTAATGAACTAATCAGATGGAGGTTTGGTGGTCGGACTGCCTGAAGTTACAGAACCTGGCCTCTAGTCTTCCAGATCTCCATCAGGGTTAAAGTAATTTGCTTTAACCATGCCCTTTGTTTCTCACCAAATCACACTGGACATATTATTGAAGCCTGAGTAATGAGTTAAATCCATTTGCCTCTTCTCAAAGCATTTCAAAAGTCCGTGGTCAGTTGTTTGACTCTCCGTTCCTGCTGTCCACATTTTGAAGTGTATTTAGACAAGACACTCAAACTGCGTACTAGCACTATCACATATACAGCTGTACATGATTTTTAATGTATGTCACTATTATGAAATTTCTTAAAACACTACAGTATTGACATTTGTGCAGGACACAGGACTGCAGGTCAGACATCCTACAGGGCCTCAAGATTATTTTATGATGCAGTACTGTCTCAGTTTTCCTTGCTCAGGGCCCAAGGAAACATACTATGTAGGCAATGATTAAGAAGTTTCTTGAACTATCAAATAACGCAAGGCCCAAATACTTAATGCAGTTTTGGTTTGTCACTTGCAACATAGAAAATATTAATCTGAAACGATTACTTTTAAGTAACGTTAAGCCGACTTTAATGACATTGTGTCGGCCCTCAAAAACCCATATCACTTGAATTCTATTTTAAATATGCCGAAATTCTCCTTGAGTGCTGTCACAGCTCAGGGCTGAGTAGGTGACTACATCGCCTCCCACTTATGGTTCTCAGAGTCAGTTCGGGCCACTGAGACTGAATTTGCTTCACCTCAGCACTGAGAGGGTGATGATGATGGTTATGATTTTATATGACTGCTTATTAAAATTATAGCACAGCATATAGATCAACCTTATCTCCAGTCACATGCTGCATTGCACTGCATCTCCAGTGGGCTCAGCCTAATTGTTCTTGATGATGTTTTTCTCTGTAGTGATATGTGGATGGCAGCGCCCTCTCAGATTTGGCAGATTTACGTCCATTTCCTAGAGCGGGTGGATGTCAGCTGTGTGACTGGCCAGCGAAGCTGTCAATCACTGGTGCTAAGAGGAAAACAGGCTGTTCGCAAGGTCAAATGTTACTCATCACATCCCCAGGAGATTGAGGTACACACACCTTTACACACAACTTTAACACTATGTTGACTTCAGTCTATCAAACGACCTCCTATTGAGACATTTATAGCAAAAACATCAACTATCATAGACTATGTGGAAGTTAAGGGTCTTCACAGATTAATTTGGTTTCTAGTAATTGAGACCAAATGAGGCCCAAACCAGCACCTAAGCAAAGCCAGGTCAGCTTACTTAATACTTAGTCTAATCTAGTTGGGGAGAGTCTAGTTATTTTCTTTCTGAGTGGCAGCAGTACAACAAGACTCTCTGATTCCTGAGCGGGTCCAAGCCGACTCACTAATTCCTAATCTTGTGTGCGATTGGAAAATTTGTTTTTGAGGCAGATGGAGAGCGTGAACTGTGAGGCTCGGGGAAAATGACATGTATCACTGCTCTTTTGGATGGCAGCTGCTCATTAATCGGTGGCACATCATGCTGCTGCCTGTGTTTGCATCTGAGTCTGTTCAGGTCAAAGAAATTTTTTGGATCAGGTCTGATCATCATCAGGTTTACTTTCCAGGCTCTTATAGTTTGTCCAGGATGTGATTTTGATTTTGTGAATTTTTCACCCTCCATTGGCTCTGCTCTTTAACTTTAGCTTGTCTTTACCTTTAATGTTTTAACCATTATGCCTGAATTGCATTGTTTAACATGGCATGTTAAAGTTAAAACTTAGCATCAAAGCTATTTTTCTTTGAAGGATTTCCGTTCTTTTAACTGGACAAAACAAGTCTGTCACAAACAGGAAGCAAACTTCTGAACAGGGAAAAACTGGGACCAAAACAGCTCAAATGATCAAATCTTACATCTAATGAGAAGTTAAAAGCTTTGTTCTTGACATATTTTTCCTGTATTAGCTATTTTCAGACTGAATATCCACAAATTATTTCATGCAAATTGTTCTCTTAGCAGCAGGTGACAGCAACAGTCTCTTTTGTAATAACCTCAGTTTAAGATTTAAGTCATTATCCAGAATGTACAAATGCGGATTGGCAGCATAATGGGCCTTTTCATGCCATTTCATTTCATTTTATTAGGCTCCCCCATTACTTCCTGCAATCATGTCAGATCATGTCGGGACACAGTTTGACATGATCTGAAAAAATTTGAAATGGCTGTATGTTTCCTGAATAAATGAAAATATGTTTCAGGAATGTCAGATTGCCCTCAATTTTTAATGAATTGTTTTTTTATTCAGAACAGGATGCAAGAGAAGAAAGATAGCTTCTCACTCAGAGCTGCAGTAAAAGGGCATTGTCTATCACATACATTCAGGAAAAAAAAGTGATGGACTGTCACAGCCACTGTGCACCGTACAGTATGACCCAAACAAGTCTTCCCTGAAGAAATGGGGTATTGGCTGAAAATGCTACAGATGTATTTTAAACAGATTTTACTGTATGCATCAGCGGCCTCTTTGATCTGACTCTCGGCAGGTTAGCTCACTGTGGAAAGCATCGGAGGAGTCTTATAAAACAGGATAAAGCACACCACAGAGAATAGCTTTGCTTTTCTCAACAGATTGAAAAGGAGCTGCACAGTAAATCTCATTCTCACATCCCTCTGTCTCTGTCACTCGTCTGCCTCTACTTGCTCTCATTTCATTGTCTACCTCCTCTCTTTTTCACTGAACCTCATCCACCCTGTTTCTCACCCACACTCTCCTGTAATCTACACACTTCCTTTACCTCCACTAACTCTATTACCCACTGTTTCCCATTAACTCTGTCCTTTTCCAAAACTTTTTAAATCTCTTTAAAAAAAAAAACGTTTCTATCATCATCCATTCTGTCACACTCCTGCTGTCCTTTGGTCAGTGCCTCAGTTTCCTTTTATTAACTGTTCCTTCTCATTCTCACAACTGACTCGGTCTTCCACATCCTCAAAACCTTGTGCCAAACTCAATCACTGTTTACTGCCCCCTCCCATTCCGTCTCTCTAGGTGGACCCAAAAGGTGTGTTTGTCTTGCCTCCGGCAGCGGTACAAGAGCTCCAACTAAAGGTGCAGCCATGGCGTGCCGGCAGCCGCTTCCTATATGTGAATGCAGTGGATGTGGAGCACCGGCGACTGGTCACCGCTTGGATGCTTTGTCTGAATGTCCACCAGCCTGTGCTGTCCAAGGTAGGTCTTTTCTGGATTTACTACATACAAACAGTAATCAACTATACATGTACTTGCAGCTTGTTAGTCGGAGGAGCTAGTGAAGTACCTTGCTTGAACTTGGCAACAGGCAGCAATTTACAGCAGTTTATTATAAGGATGCACACCTCCCTCACAACTCCCAGCATACCATGGCTCTTCTGTACAGAGAAGGGTTGTATAAAACCTCTCGGTGTGCTCCAGGTCCAAGATCTGTGGCTTTCTATTCCCAAAGGTTTACACAGAGTTTTCAGTTAAATGTGTACATTTTTGTATCAAAGTTTATTATACAGCACACTTTTGCTAATAGAGTGTCACTTCATTCTTCGATTCATCATATATTTGGGACTTCCGCTGGAATTAAAGGAGAACTTTATGTACATATCAATCTTTACAGTTTGTGCAGTGTACTATAATATATGTGGTGTAGTCACTTAAAATGTCCATTGATTACAACAATGTCAAAACAGGGCAAATCTAACTCTGTGAAGAACTGTAACTGCCAACATGATTTTAGATTCACACTTACTTCAGCTCACATTTTGCTCTTCTCAGTAACAGTGATATGATAAACAGCTAGCTTAAATTGAAATGCTAAGTCAGTTGCTCAGTCAGCATCGAGCATTGTGTGTGTGCGTGCAGGCATTTGAAGTGCGTGTCCCGGTTGGAGGAGGGCGTGGCAGCTCAAGGAAAATCACCTACATCAACCCCTACACCAGCAGCCGCACCTTCCTGCTTCGATCCGACCATCCAGACCTGCTCCAGTTCAAAGAGGATAAATTCCAGGTGAGATAAGAATTGAGTCATGTAGTTATTGTACTCTCATTGAGGGTAAATTCAATTTTAATTCACAGTTAGACAAAAAAGAAAAGCCTCTCTGATCAGTACAGATGCACTACTTTCATGAAATAATTGATACCTGTGTTGTTAAAATAGTTTTTTTTTTTTTTATTCTATCTATGTTCTTTATTACAGAATAGAATATAAAACAGGAAATTGTGGCTATATGCTTCCACTAACCGGTGACGTTGCAGTTTACACACATCTGTCCAGACTCATATTTTAATAATTATTTATTCATGAGTTCAAGTGGATGTTTGTGTCACATGTAATGAAATTCCTTCCAGGCTTTTCTGAGATGAAGTGTTGATGAGGATGGGTCACGCAAGGAGGTCAGACTGATCTTTGACCTGTGGCCACCAAAACTTAATCAGTTCATAGCTGAATTTAAGTTGACATCTGTGACAAATTTGAATTTGAATTCCCTCTAAGCGTTCTAGATAACACATTTACAAGAATTGTGTGGCCCTACAGACAGAAAACATAATGCCTCTGATCCTGGCTATCGCAGACCCAGAGGCATAAAGATCTGCATACCATTTTAAGTTAGCCTGTAATAGCTCATAATTGTCACACAGAGTCTTAAACTACTCTATCTGGCAGTAAATGTGTGAAGATGCTTGTAAAACACAAACATCTTGCACTATATGGGCAATTATCCCAAGGTCGATAAACTGGACAAGAAATTCCAGACTCTTATTATTTATTATTATTATTTATTTAAAAAATTCTTGAGAGGTAATATATGATTAAACAACACTTTTCATGCAATAGCATAAAAGAAAAATAATAAGGAACTGTTCTGGAAGCTGCTGCTGTTGCAGTGTGAGATAGACCGCTGAGGCACCCCCTCCCTGCCTACAGTACTTTATATGGACTTCCAATCACAAACTAACCTGAGAGGAAGACAGCAGGTAACACACATTTTCAAAAAGGTAACGACACAATAGGCGGCAGAGGGGCATAATTAACAACTGTGGACCTGCTGAAGAATATGTTACTAAAGGACTCTTGCACAACATCTATACAGCCTGCGTAGAGAAAGCAGCACATTAGCAGACCGGCAACAGATTCAGTGCTCCATCTGTGTCTATACAGGATGCATTTAGGTACATGCTCTTTCCTTTAGGGTTTTTTAAAAATGTAATTACTGACATTTCCACCTGGTATCAGACTCACAGCTCAAATTGTGTGTTGGCTATGCTACACCACCGCTGATTATTTATCACACCCATGCTCTACAGACTGACATTGGTCAGCTCCGACTAAAAAGTTTCAGCCACCATGCTGCTTGTGGAGAATAATAAGAGTCTGAGAAAAGCAGCCGTCACAGTCATCACCCACCTTGCAGCAGCGGTAACAGGTGAATGATTTCCTTGTTTTCCTACATAACAAATCAGGAGGAATATAACAAAGTCATTACTGCGGTTGTTTTGCTATGTTGTCAGCCTCTGTGTCTCTAATAGCTGATTCACTGACACACATACATGAAGTGCAGGAGGCACCACCATGATTGTCTTTCATTTACTGAGGTGTGATAAAATGGCAAAACAAATGGGGAAAGCAGCATTTTAGATTAACAAATAAATGAATGAGATGCAATGGGAGTCTGTTTCCACATAAACTATTAAAGAGTCTGCTGCTGCTGTCCAGAAGACATTGCAATTAGAGAGAAGGAGGTGGGCAGAGTGAAAAACAGCCCATTGTTTCTTTTCCATCTTGTCAGCGAGGCTCCAGGTGTCTTATAAAGAATTTACTGTGCCCGTACCATTAAGCAAATGTGGAGACACCTTTCTCTTTTTTGACATAACTACTCCTCCACGATAAAACCAGCTGTCAGGAGCCAAAAGCAAAGCTGAGATCAATACCGCTATGCTTTTGGGGAAGATTACTGCATAAATCCCCCAAATTGACCCATATTTCCAATGCTGGCTATTACAGAAAATACAAGAGGACAGTTTTAATCTGAGTGAAATACTGCAAAGACCAAAGTGACCAAATAAAGACTTTTTGCACACAATAAGCCCTGATGAGGAAAACATTAAGCAGTCAGCATTGTGCGCTTTTAATTAGAAAAAAGAAGAGTCAGAGTTGGACTCTGGGTGGAGAGATGGCAATTTAGGTAAATAACAAAAGCTGTGATGCGAGGTTGGAAAAGGTTGGAATTAATAACACAAGTGATTTGAGGTTTTCTTATACTTCTGGTTTCAGACAACCCTCGTTAAGCTCCAGTAGACACAGCAGTACACAACACATAACTACTGTTAGTTTTAAAACGTCAGAAATCTTTTACAGCTGATGAGAGTAATGACACCTAATTAGTTTTTGCTTGCTTGAGGCAGAGTCACTGAAATAAACACTTTGCCTTCAACAGGCACACAGTGGTAAATGTGAAAAGTGAAAAGAGGACTTTGGCCAGAGAATGACTTCATGATCTAATTAATTTTTCTTTATCCCTATGTTACAAAAAGTTTTCAAGAAAAATAATAACTAAGAAAAAAAGCGACAATTAATCATGGTTGAGATAAATAATGAAGTTTATTATGTTTTTTTTGTGTTTGTTGTGTTCAGATCGGTGGGGGAGAGAGTTACACCATCGGACTAAGATTCGCACCAAGTCAGAGTCCTGGCTCAGTGGAGATCCTGGTCTATGTGAACAACCTGGAGGAGAAGACAGAGGAGACGTTCTGCGTGAAAGTCAGCTACTCATGAGCCGACGTTTGTTTCAGACAAAGAGCTTCCTGGGACAAAGGAGCTGTAACTTTTCTAAATAAACTTTATATAAAAACCTCTTACCACAAATATTGTTTTTAGTTTTTCTGTCGTGAAAGTCGCGTCTCAAGAATCAAGCAAATTCAATACAAAACAAGCTGGCAAAGCTTTGAACATACATCCAAACTCAGTACCTAGTTTATTAAATTCTACACCAAAGCAAAGTAGAAACTGAACTTCAAAGCACTTTTATACATGAAAGCAAAAATTTTAGTTTAGGGAAGAAATTAAAGAATTTTTTTTATTGTCTCATCAGCAAAACGGCACAAAAGCAGCAACATCAGTGTTGAGGCAAAATCACATTAGTGACCTGCCCTCTTCCAGATTGTCCAGCAAATGTGTGACACTTCGTCCCCAACCGGCCGAAGGTGGGCCAAGGGTGAAAGCAATAACATTTTATCGGCTTTAATTACCCAGCAAACCCACTTGAATGCCACTTGATGGTTGTGTTTTCATTTAAGACAAGCCAGGGGTCTTCTCCCCATGTCCCCTAACTTCCCAAACAACTCATCCTCATCATCGCATTATAAGAAACAGTGCTGTAATGAGGTGTGATTTTCCAGCGGGGCGCGCTTCTCTTCAGATCGCCCTCATTAACACCAGCACCCTTTTTAAACCCTCCATCCTCTCCTTGCTCACTCTGCCACAATCTGCCTTCTCTATGTCTGAGGTGGAGAGAGAGCCAGAGAGAGAGAGAGACAAGGCCATCCACATTGTGTTATGTAACGGAGTTACACAATCCCCCCCTCCCCCCACCGTTCCCCCACACTCCCTCCCCTCCTGGTTTTTTCTCGCTCATTAGGATGCAGGCTCCAAATAAGCTTCAACACAGCAGTAAAGGCTAATAAAAAAGGAAGATAGCGCCCGAGCCGGTGCAGTTCCCCCTGCCTTCTTCAACATTTCATCTGAAGCATGTGCCACGTTGTCTTATCTATTCTGTGTTAATTTGTTAACAGCTTACAGAAATACGCATTACAGCTGTATTCACTTCGTAATTAGTTCCATGTAGCCTTTGACATTAGTGCTTTAAGATGACTTCAAATCTTAAGTTTATCTTAATACAATGCCCCAAATGTATATGTTGAAGTAGCTGTTGGTTGCTCTCATCATTCCTCCTGCTCCTGGCCCTGCAGTGACCCTCTTCTCCAGTGACTACACTTTAATAGGGATAAAACTCACAGTGCTCGCAGCTTGTACCCTTTGCCTGTTTGGGTAGAGATGCCGAACAGGCATCATGTATCCAGGTCTCCCCAATTTAGGCAAAACAATCCACAGCATCTCTGGTGGAGATGGGATTCTGTTTTTATTTATTTATTTTTGGCTGTGGTTACACTTTTTAATTCATTGTAGGCTGATGATGATGATGAATCAGGTGGTTTCGGGGTGAAATTTTGCCCGTTGCAGTTTTAATGCTTTGATCCAGGTCAGAGCAGCAGCACTCCGTGTGAGCTGCATGGTTGTTCTCTCAGCGAGGGGGCAGAGCAGCGCTGACACCTTATTAGTGGTGCCAGTCCAGTTGTTGTCGGTTCCTCCTGAAGGAGCACCGACACCCGCCACAACTGCTTCACAGTCTGCTCACCTTGTTAGTGTGGTTACATGTCTCCTCTATAGCTGCCCAATACACATTCGGCTTGATATTTTGCTGGGTGGAAGGGTGACTGGTATTGCCCTGATTTGGAGGAAACCATCCCTTCCCAGTAGTGCATGTATTAGTATGGTCCTTGTGTGTGTGTGTGTGTGTAGGTGCCTGGCCTGAGCTATGTGAGTGGGTGTGTGTCTGTGAGTGCATACAACGCAGGTATCAAAGAGCTTTGTAACTGGAGGAATATGCAACCTAGCAACCAGCCCTCCTCTTCTTGTACACCGCTGGCCTGGATTGGCACTCATTCAGCGGAGGGAACAGGGCTTGTGGTGTGTGTTATTGCAATTTACTTCAAGCTGTAGACGAGTGTACTGAGAAAACACACACACACACACACACACACACTACAACGGAGGAGTTGTTTTTAAAGCTATTTTTACTGAAAGATTTTAACAGAGAACATTTAGAGTTCACTTCTTGCCACGACCTGATCTGCCTTATCACAACTTATGTTCTCAGAGCTGTTAAATGCAAAACACCTGTCATCACATCATAGGCTGCGGTGTGGCTGAAGGTTTCCACCCACAAGTCTGTGATTTTTGATTTTTCTTTTTTTTACAAGCATAAAAAAAGTTGTTTTTTTAACAATGAAAGAGCAAAAAGAAAGAGGAAAAAACAGAAGAGGGGTAAAGTTTAAGCAGCTGTCGGGTTTTATCTCAGGGAGGGGGGGGGGGGCGCGGGTCACATTAGACTGAAGTGCAACAAGAAACTCTTAACAAATTGAAAATCAATTAACTCGTTACCCGTCTCAGCAGGACCTTCATGTGTTTGTCTGAAGGAGCGTTTGTGTTTCTCTCACTGCAAACACTCGTCTAGTCTGGAGACAGTTCTCAGTAGATGGCAGCCTTACACATACAGCAAGTCCCCACTGAGGTTCTCACCACTCTCCCTCTCCTCTAACACAGTAGGAAATAAAAACAGTTCCTTTATTTTATGTTTTCCCTTCAAAAAGATCAATCAGTCTTATTCTCTTTACTTACAGAATACGTACACTGAGCATACCATGATTTTTTTTTAGTAGTAGGCCAGGCTAAAAATGAACTTTACAAACAAAACTGTAGATAAAACAGATTTGATCTTTTTGCTCATTCTGGCTTCCTGCTCTCGATGAGTTCTGCAATCAGACCGGTTTTAAACACACCATCAAGAGAGATCATTCGTTAAACTTCAGACGAGCACAGTTTAGCTCTAAATGAAATAATTTTGAGAATATTTGGCTTGTTTATAATCTGATAACCTGTGTTTCTGGGCCCATGTTCACGGTAAGGGTGCTACTTGTAATTGTAATTAATAGAAGTGATCCTTTATTCACTGCCCTAAATACTGCTCATGATGTATTAATGTATATACATAATGTGAGTTTATCAGCATTAGCAGACAGGTTAACATTAGTCGGGTAACTATTTGGCGAACATGTTACAATCCTACTACCCAGGTAAAGTCAAACCTTCCCCCTACAGAGAAGAGAAGGTATTGCAGACTGACATTTTACTTATATATGTGTAAAGCTTGGGCTGAATTTAATTGATGTGTTTTTTTTTTTGTTTAAGGTTTTATATTTTATTATTATGTGTACGCACTGCACAGTGCATCAGACTGACAGACTCAAAGGGGTAAACCAGCTTAATTTAAATGACCCCACGTTCTTTCCCCTCACAACTCATTTGATAGTATATTGTTTGCTTCAGCTGGTGCTTTAGTAATGTGAGGAGGGATGAAACTCTCTCCCAACCTGTTGCTTTTATTTTGTAGTTTGTTAGTAAGAGTATTTACCAGACTGTTGAATGAATGTTGTGAATGTGCACTTGTTTCTACAGTGAACAGATGAAAAGAAAAACTACAACCACTTGCCAAAATACCACATGTTGTTCATATCGTGTTCACACCAACAACAAATGTTTTGGTTCAACATAAAAAAGTAACACAACGATTTGAGTCGAACATTTTAAGTTACAGCATCTGGTGAAAATTGAAGTTGAACCAACAAATTATATTGAGTAAGTAGCTTGGAAGTAACTTGTTTTACCTAATTAATTATTGGCAGCTTTTTAAGTTGATGGCTCCTAAGTATTTATAAATTTATTTTCCCGGTATTTAGAAGAAGTCTCATGTACTTATTTACAACAGTTTTTTAAGTTGGTACAGTTGAACGTGTTTCTCCACCTATTATGTTAAAATAAATTAGTTCAGCAATACAATCAATCATTTTATTTTGCACTTTTGCATTTTGTCAAATCAAAAATGGTAAAACATATAGCAATATGTCGTAGTATCAAATACAGGCTAGACATATTTAAAACAACAGTGCATGTGCACAGCAGAAATATGTTTTAGAATTAATTCAACAAATTAGCAAAATACTGCAAGATAGTGATGCATTTGATTAGCCTGTTTGTGCCAGATGATGTGTAGCATCATCGTTTCCACCAGAAGAAACTCATTAAAAGTGCTGCTGAGGCTGCAGCTTGAAATTCTACAAACCTTGTTATGCACACATACATTGTGCTGTATATATTTATGGATCTTAAAAATGCAACTGTTCTCCTAAAGCCTTCATTGCTGCTCATTTATTGTATTGTTGTCTAAAGGAGGAGGAGGAGGGGGGGGATTAACCAATAAGTGCGTCAGTGGTTTACAGCTGCACATAAGGCCTGTTACTAGTGGCCTGGTCTGAGTGAACCATTTGTGAACCCTTCGTCCTTTCTCACAGTTATAGTTTTGAACAGGGATGTCGGCCTCGAAACTGTAAATTATCTTAAATGAAGAGTTGCTGGTTCAGTGGGAGTTAAGGTGGACTGAAGGCTTTGCTGAATGGACCCCCCCCCCCCCCCCCTCCCCCCCGGCCTAAAAGTACTGAGAAAACTTTAATTTCCAATAGTTTGTTTTGGATACTGCGTGACAATAATTCCCAAAGCCATTAAGTGGAGAGTTCCTGTGGTTTTATCAGCTAATAAAACAAAGAATATTGTGGGCCAGTGCCCTTTTAAAGATTTTATGACAGAAGCAGTTACACAATGTGAATGACGATGCGAAATCAAAGACTGTCTTTCTATTTTCTAGTTTGCATGTGTATTCTCTCTGCAGAGATTTAATAATATATAGTTTTATGCATCCAGGAGTGGAACCACCACAGTGTGGTGCATTGCAGTAGCATTGTATCATCAGAAAAGGGAGAAAAGGTAGAAAAGTAGAGATTCTGGAGATATTTCTGAGAAGAAAATACATTCGGAGGGATATTGCTTTCAGGGGCTTGTTAAATGAGAAGTTTGGATCAAAGGTAATGCTGAGATTTTAACATATTCCTTTTAGATAACTGTACAGCTTCCAATATTAAGTGAGAGTCTGATCCAGATGAGTGGATTTCTGGCTGCTTGACACTAAAAGTTTGCCGCATTGAAGGGATTAATGGTTTTGTCATCTTTAAAAGTTTTGATGATGCTCAAAGCGACAGTACTTTTTTTTTTTTTTTTACATATATTACTAAAAGATGCCCTTTCCAAGTCTGAATTTGAATCAAAGAGAGCAAGTGATGGACTGTGGAGAACAGGGATGATTTCTGCTTTAACAAATTCCACGGCCTGAGGTACCGCAGCGGGTCAGTGTGTTTGATCAGAAAAGAAACACAGGTTAGAAGTTCAGGAAGGAGATGTATCTTTTATAATGTGCGAGGAAGTGAAGTTATTTCTGCTTTAGCCGAATTCAGTCATAAAACAAATCCACAGTAATTCAGATGGTAGGATGTATTTAGATTTAGATATTGTATTGTATTACACTACCTGGCAAGTACAGGAGACGAAAACCTCTACATAGATTTACACTGTGTAAACATCTGAACTTGTAGATACTGAGTCCACAGACTTTTGGTTGCAGTGATTCTGTTTTGTGTCAATTACAAAGTAAAATCTAAGTTTGTCAACACTAACACACTTTAGCCTCCACTGACTACTGGTTGTTTCAAGTAAGAAAGTGGATTGAATTGAGCGATGTGTAGTTTATTGGTGATAATTCCATGTATCATTTGTAAGAATCATTTGTTCACATAGTATTTTCATATGAAAACACCCACACACAGTCATATCTGGTGCAGCCTAACTAATTTAAACCATTTACCATCAGGGAACACTGCATCTCTCAAACAGGGACATTATGCTCCACCTTTCTTATTTAGCACAGGGTAGATAAAAGAAGGACATAATGTATTTCAAAGGCTTAGTGAAGCCAGATTTTTAACACTAATGGAGAATTAATATGCAGAAGGGCATATTCATTTCTTATATACAGTCCATGCTCAATTAGAGCAACATGGAAGGTCAAGCAAATTGAATTACAAGCAGCAGTACATTCAGGAGGCCTGTGGTTTGATTGCCAAACCTTTTAGAGAAAAACACACTCACAAGAGGGCTCTGAATGAGTTTGCTATCAAACAGGAATGAAATGGATTGATGCAGTTAAGGTGAAATTATTCAATCTGATGCAGATACCAACTGCTCCAACGGTAGAGGGGACTTAAATTACTTAAGTGTTAGCCTGTTATGAATTTTAAATGGGAAATCATGTCCCATTTCCTGGGTTTAATCAAGTCTCTTTGAAAATCAGCCACCGGATTTCTGGTTTAATATACTAACGGTTAGAAAGGAGAGAGAGGGGAAATGAAATATGGAGTCCTGATTGGCCATCACACTGCACTTTCCGTCTGTCAGCACAATGGCCTGGCATAATTAGGAAAAGCAGTACAATAGAAGCAGGGAGCACAGTGTTCAAAGCCAACACTGTTTTTTTTTTTTTTTTTTAACTTTACACATTCAGAGCTATCGGAGACCTATCCGCCTCACTTTGACCACTGCACATCACACTGAGCAGGCACTTAGTGAGCCTTCGAAACATTATCAGTCGTATCAGAGACACGACCAACCTGCCTCACGCCTCTGCCTTGTCTTTTTATATTTATACAGCGAATTTAAACACAAAGCAGCATGTGTCAAAGACATGAAACGTTTATCTTGGGACTATCTGTCAGCACAGTATTATTCAGATTGTCTGTGATCAACCACTAGTGGAAAATTTATTTTAACCTAATCAGATTAGACCAGGAGACAAGAACTAAATTGCAGTCGTTAACCTATAGCTTCAATGTCGATTACTAAGTGCAGCTCCATTGACCTTAAGCGCACTGCTTTAGAAATACTGTAAATATTCATGAGTGAGCAGCAGGTCTCTGGGAGATAAATTGGGACCTCGCCTGTGTGTCCACCTTATCAAGCGAGGGGTCAGAGGTCAGGTAATTTCTTACAGCAGTGTGGAGGCAGTTCAGAACTTTCAAATAAAACCTAACTGAGAATGGAAAGCTCTCACCTTACATCATTTCCCATTTCCTGCAGTCAGCATGGACTTGTTAAACCAAAAAATTAGGCCCCTGGTGATTTTCCAGCTTCATTGCTGACCCGGTGTTCTGGGGGCTTCACCTGTCAATATCAGTCAGCTGTCAATATGCCTGTTAACAGAAGTGTAGAGCAATTTTTCAGGCAATACATTTTGAAACCAGAAGATTATTGTGTTATGTCAATTCTCATCAAGGAGTTTAAATGGGTTATAGAAACTAGAAGACAGTACTAGACTGTAAAATCAATTTCAAAAAGCATTTTAGTAGGTAATTTAAAATAGCAGTGATCAATAAACGTATATGAACAGTGAGTTCAAATCACCAGAGCATGCAAAATATGAGAAAGAGGCACTCAGGGTGAAACTCTACAGTTCCTCCTACTTTAAAGGGACGGAAACATATTTGTTTGAACAAAAAACATTCTTCACTATTCAAACTTTTTGGTTTTACCAGTTTACACAGATGCTATAACTGCACACTTGTTATTGGTGTAGGCACCATTATTGTAATGAACTTGCTTTTAAACATGTGACAACAGCTATGCGTTAGTTTCAATTCAATTTCTTGCAATTGAAAATGATGGAGTCTGATACCGTTGGTTAGTTTAGGAAATGTAACAGTTGTTGTTTTTGGAGCATCGCGTGACAGTTTTCAGGACCAGTCAGAACTGGGGAAGTTCGTGTCACTGCATCACTGGTGAATTCTGCATGCTACAGGACAAAGTGAAGCATGACCTGTGAATTTTACAGACAAAAGTATAACGTGAATTATTTTAACATCAGCCGTCTTAATCCATTTGTGTTTAACTTTCTCTCCCGCCTGTGGATGAGCTGCCACCACCTTCAAGCTCCAGCCTGTGCTCTCTGTGACCTCACAGTCTTACCTCGACTATCTCTCACTATACAGGACCTCTCATATTGATCAGGCACTTTGCTATAACAAACTTATTATAAAAGTCAGTGTTTGATTTTCCGACACTCTGGACTTTGATAGTACTCCATGCTCCTTGAGGTCAGCCTATCCTCCGTGCCGTGAGTCCACAGAGAGTCCATGTCCTGACTCTGGGCAAAGGTCCAAGCATCACCATCCACAGCCCCCCCAGACAGCCTCCAGAGTTTGGGGTCAGTGGAGGTTCATGTACCCTTCAGACAGAAAATGATCCAATGTGTGTGGACAAGCTCACAGTTCATAAAACATTCCCACATTGAAATAAAACCTCACTCCCTCACTATTAGAATGGACTAATGTAGTTTTATGGGCTAATTGGCACTTTGCTGCACTGTGGCAGTATTCTCACTCTAGTGGCTTTGATATGTTGCAGTTTGATTGATTACATGTTTATTTTAGAAATGGCCTCTTAACTGAGTTGTTTTGATCAAATTCTACAAGAATGCATAATTATGTTCATTATTGGGTTACTGGGATTTAATTGAGAATTTTAATGTTGCATGATATAAATGCTAATGTGGGGGCTTTTTTTAAATTAGTGGAAAATATCAGGGAAACACATAAAAAGTCCAGCTGTAAATGGGCACTGATTTCGTTTTGCACTTCCATGAAGTTGGTGGAAACACAAGAGACCGATTAAAACAGGTCAAATTCAAAGTAGCAGGAGCCACGTTATGTTGGCTGCTAGTCCTGAGGATAAACCACTGCATCCTACACTTTCTATTATGCATTTGTTGCAACTTTTTGTTGGACCCTTCATTCCTGATGTGGGTTCATAGATGAATGCCCTACCAACTGAGACCTGCAGATGGTAAAATGGTAAAACTTGAATACAGAAATGAGATAATAATTTAGGTACAGCATGTTTATATAAATATTCATCGACATAATAACATAATAATATACATTAAACTGAGGTTTGTTTGCTGACATTTATCCAGCCTTGGTTTGTTCCTTTCAACCCACAATTAGATTAAAGTAAAGGACTACTTCATCTATTCAAACACCAGGCCTCAAAGCACCCGTTTAGAAACAAGTGGGTGTAATCCCAGACACTGCACAAATGTTTTTGTTAGTGTGACGTCCCACCACAGGGAAGCCAGGCACTCGTCTTCAGCAACACCTTCAGCAGGACTTGCTTGTGGTACTATCTTAATGGGTACTTTTTCCTGGACACCTTCCTGTCCTACAATCATCCAGGCTTTTAAGATAAGTCAGATGTGATTACTGTTCGAGAGCGTGTTTCCTTTCCTGCTCAGCTGCTTGTGCACTGGTGCTGTCCGTGGTAAGTGAAAGTCCTCCACAGAGACAGCGGTCGGACATCTTCATGTACACAACGTGCACTCACACGTGCACACACTCTGACTGCCTGAAGAGTCTGAACAATACATGCACAACTAAATGTCAAACATCGAAATTTGTATGGTCAGTAATGGACTATATATTTATATATATATATATATTTATATACTGTATATATTGTGGCAGCATATTCCTGATGCTGTTCTACATGGGAATTGTTTGAAACAACTGGATTGGATCTCACAGGACCCCACCAAGCCCCAGACCCCCACCCCCCCGGACCTCCCTGAACATGAAATTTCACTTCTACTTCTCACTCTCATGTCTTCCGTGGTTATTTAGGCTTTATTGTGCTATAAATAACACTGGAGCCAGAGAACATGGACAGAGGGCTGCTGCCGTAACGAGCTGTGTTATAAGTCATTGAAGACTTTAGTATAATTGATGCAGCATATGGTAAGACACCTGTTTCAGTGACTGAACAGTGTTACATGACTCTAATACGGTTCTATACACTAACATTTTGATTAGAACATTGGTGTTAACTTGATTTGTGATGTTCACCTCCGTTAAAATGTTATTATTTATTTTATGTTAGCTATAACACCTGTTGTTTTACTAGTTAATTATTTACACTTGCCCTCGCAGCTCTCTACAACAGTGTAACCATGTTTAGTTTTAATTAATGTTACTAATACATAATCAAAACACAAATCTTTTAGATATCAGAGAAGTTCTTTTTTTCCTAAATACTAACACAACAACCGAAGCTGTGAATGATTTTGTTGCAACTGGTGTTTGTAGCAATGAAAAGCAGGTTCACTGGAGGTCATGATAAAAACCTGGTCCTGCATACGACCACACAAACCGTCCTGGTTTCTGTCCAGGTGAAGTTTTTCATGATTATGTGAGACTATTAATGATAATTGTGTTTTTCCTCATATTAGCAGATGCATTTCTCATCCACTGCAGTCCCGTCAACACTGTTACCTCTGCTCAGTGTGTAGTTGATTTTTCTTCGTTTGAGTGAATGCATGAAATACAATATAAACAAATAAAACTGTAGGTGAAGTCCTCATTTTGTAAAATGTAAATGTTTTCTTTATTATTTGTAATTGTGGGAGGGTTCGGGAATGGTTGTGGTGTTATTTCTTTCTGCCTTTCTGATAAATCACAGTTATTTTTACGATCTACTGACTTCTGCCTGCAGGTCTGATCTTAAGAGTGGTGTTACTTATATTCAGAAATTTCTTGCCCTTCTTTGACTTCCCACAAAAAAATTCCTCCTTCCCTGAATATGTTGTCAAGTTTCCAAGTACTTCTGGCGTTCAGAAATGGGTGATGATGCTCAAAATGGACTCTAATCTGACATGACAGTTTGAAGTGTTACTTTATAATGTTTCTGGACCAAATCTAGGCCAAACCTACACACTAAGCTCAGAACAACATTTTGGAGAGGTGCAGCTCAAAATAAACAACTGATCGGATAAAAATAGGTGCAACGCTCTCAAGGCGAAAATGGAAATGCTTAGTCAAAACTTATACTACACATCGTGGGACGTGCAGGTTTAGCATCATCTAACGTTTGCAGAACAGTTAAAGAGCGTTTTGTGTCCCTGTGGTTGAAGTTTATGAATTCAGTACAATGCTCTTATGAGTCAGTATTGCTCCTACATTGGAGCCATGGGAACAGAGGAGGAATCAATTCCTTCAATGCTGACAAAAACAAATAAACAAACAAACAAAAACAAACTCAGACCTTTTCGAAAGAAGAAATATTCCCACAAGGTTCACTGCTTGTTCAGTTACATAAAGAAATATCTTTATGCCAAAAGTTTAATAGCCTGCATATGGCACAGTATGAGCACACGTGTGGGAAAGACAAAGTCGCACAGTCACGAATTCGTCGACAAAAAGTCGAGTCCAGCAGAAAAAAACCTCAGTTACGGAGCTATGAGGACCAAAGCTGTACAACATAAAACTAAAATGATCTGCATCATTTTATCTGCATCTATGAATAAGAGGGAATTTGGGTGAACTGACTTTGAACTGCTCATAGCTCTGGTGCAAGTAGGCAGACGTGAGTCATTATCTTCTACTGGTGAGATCCACTAGATGTTCAGCTGATTACAGATACACTGTAAAAACCGATGACAGTTTGAACAGAGCTGTGTTTGTTTAACTTGTGGTTAAGCAGCAGCATTATGAGTTTGATTGAACACTGAGGCTTGTAATCAATGCATTAACACACTGACAAGGTGAAGAGTCAGATCACTGTTTATGAGGTAAAAATGTGGAGATCAACGTCACCTTCATGCTCTGGGGGCTCTGTTGGAGAGAACTGCTAATAATTAAGTAGTTTAGCACAGTAACAAACTTCTGCGTCCACCTGCCGACACCCACTCTCTGATAATCCAATCACAACGACTTGAACTTCCCGCGCTGTGCACATGAAGTCCGCTGGATTCACCTGTGCGCACCTGATCGCGCGTCATGTCCGCGTCACCCGTATCGTTTGTGGAACCAGACGCTCACCGAGACCTGGAGGCGGTGGTCTCCGCATAGATCGTCTTCACAAGTCGGACTTAAGTCCGACTTACTCACCTAAGAGCGGAGAACATCGACCCGGACCAGCTGATCAGGTGGTCTACAGCGCCGTGAGTACCTCCGTGAAAACTCTTGCTGTGTTTTGTTTGATGACCTGATTTTGGTTTTGCTGAAGTCTAAAGAAAGAAAACTGGTGACTGTTGTTGTGAAATGAGTTGTTGCTGCTTGTGTCTATTACATATAAACATCTTGATGTTTACATTTTGGTGGGACTGACTGAACCGGAACAGCTGGTAGCACAGAAATCACAATTTAATCCTTTAACCCATCAACAAGTGCCCAAATGGAGCTATCAGGTAGAGGTCTCTGGGCCTGGCTCCTGGAGTATGGAGGACTTTATACAAGTCCGTCCCTGTTGTCTCATAATATGTCCACCTACTTTCTGGAGTACTGTCCACGGCTTCTACTTCCTAATCAGATTGATTCCATCAGTTGCTGTTGGTGGTGAAACAAGCTCATCTCTCAGACCCGACTCATTGTTGACTGACACCTCTAATAATGTGTTAATGATGGAAACGGTTGTTGTTGTATTTTTGAATTGTGAGTCTTTTGTCTCTTATCTGAAGGTTGGTTGGTTCTTTTTTCTTGGGGAGTGAGGGTGTGGGTTGGAAAGTTGTGGTTTGGCTGTTTTAAGTTTGCTCTCATTGTTGGTGCAGAACTGTATTGTACTGAACTGAGTGTGTGTGTGTGTGTGTGTGTGTGTGTGTGTTCAGATTGGACTGAAGACTTTTTGACTGGCTGATTGAACTGTCACTCATGTGCAGACATGTTGTTGGGTTTACTTGAGCTCGTGTCAACCATTTGAAATTCCAGATGAACTGTCTGCCTTGCTGCGCTGCTTTGTTTCTGTGAGTTTCACTGCTGATTTGTGACATGTACGTGATCACACAACTGCTTTTTTTTTTTTTTTTGGTTTTTGCTTGTGTCTATAATAACCAACTGAAACTTCAGCTGAACTGTTGCTTGTTTTATTTCTGCAGTGCTGTGTTTGTTTTATGTGCTGTGTCACACTGTTGCTGAGCTACTTTCTGAAATGTTGTGTCGTTTGACTTCACTCACTATTATTTGTGATGTTATTTCAGGCAGATATCTCATTGTGACTTGTTTAATTACTGATATACACAAACCTTGGCCACAGAAATCATAGGATTTGCCTTTGGTGACTCTACAGTATGTGTGAGTCCTGAATACCCATGAGCTCTGGCCCCACACTGTACAACTGACTCCTTGTGTGACTAACGGTATTATGTGTTAGCAAATACAGAGGGAGTGTCAACAATTAGACACACACTTGTCTGCACAAACGTCTTTAGACCTGTCATTTTGACAAAAACAACAAGATAACAAGCCTTACACATGTTGGGTACAGCTTGTACAGTTGATAGTAAGTCACACATTAATCTTTAAAGCATCATGGGCTGTTAAATTATAGTTTGAATTATAATTTTAGAAATGTTAATTTCTTTCCTGTTTAACCAACTTCAGTAGAGGCCTTCACAATTAAAGAGGTAAAGTTCAGATAGTGGCGAAGAACTTGATTAAAAGTATTTGAAATCTGACAGTTAATTTTCTATCCGCACTTTGTTGTATTGTAAATCATTTTTAAACAGTTCAAGGGTGAGCTGTTCCCTTTTTTGGGGGTTAGTAAATGGAAGCTGCTGTAAAGAAGAAGAAACTTCTGTTGGAAAAAATTCACTCAAACTCAATGAGCTCCTCGACATTAATGCTGATAGTTAGATTTTTATACCGCTAAAAGTCGTCTTCGACATGATCTGTATTCATCATGAATATATCCAGACATGCTGGCATCTGAATGGTGATGGCCTGAAGATGTTCTGATTCAATCTTTTCGTTTGCTTTATGTCCTTGTAAATGTAAAAGGCATTTTTCTTCTTTCTCACACAGTGCTTTAAAAAAACTTTAACACGACTCCCATAGTCCAGCAGGTTCTTTGTGCTGACCTGTAGCTTCATGATGCATTTTGAAAGTTTGGATCATCAAAATGACTGAAGGTTATCAAAGACACAGTCTGACAATGTCTTGGATATGGCATCAAAAAATTGAATCCAAATGGGTATCAGAGATCATATTTAAGTCTTTGTTCCAGTAATTAGATACAGTGGGATGTTGTCTTAATTTCTGTTGAACTTGTATTGATGACTTGTTAAATATTGAGAGAACAGGTTCTGTTTTATCTAATCACATAATTAATTGATGCATGCAGCTATGTTTTGGCTGTAGTTTATTTCCTGTGCTGCTCTTCAACAGCTGTTGAGTATTTTTTTTTTAAGGTAATTGGATTTAAAGCAAATAGAAAGTATTTTGTAATGTTCTCTCCTTAACAATCTTTAAACAGTAGTGTTCTTCAGGTCAAAGATGGTTATTGTTTTACATATACCACAACTTAATACTTGATTATGTGCTCAGCACATACCTGACGAGGTATAAAAAGAGCAGTTCCAGGCCAGTTTGATAAGGTAGAATAATAATTGTTAATTTGTAATTAAAGAAATTAGATGTTATGTAATTAAAATTTCAAATCAATTACACTTTTATTTATTAATTTATTTCATGGGGCCAATGAGATCTGATAATTTACATTTCTTATCATATGCAAATCAGATGAACTATAGATAGACTCATTTACATCTGTAGTCTTAAATGATTTGCTAAATTTGAAAATTGCACCAATGAGATGTGCCACATCCGACCATTTTAGATGGGCTTAATAAATATCCTACTTAATCACTATTTACTTAAGAGACCACCCTCATACAATAAGTTCAGAGTGAAAGTGAACTTGAAAGTTGACGTCGTAATAACATCTGCATCTGTTCCTGTTTTATAGTTTTTCTTAAATTAATTTATTTGTATTTTTTTGGTACAACTATAGTACATATTTGAAATGGAAGAAATAAACAATAATGCTTTAATGAGATTAGTTTGTCAGATCTTTAACAATTATCAAAAAATTTACAAGACTTTTTATTTCATTACAAGATCTTTATTACTTCATTAAATGGTCTGCATCCCAAACTGACAAACTTTGTTAGATGAGATCTTTCTAGTAATTATCTTTCTAGAATTCATAATTACAAGTAAATGTGCCCATAATTTTGGTAAATGCTTCCAAAGTGAAATGGAACAACTTGATGATGTGTGAAGATTGCTCAGAATTAATTTAATTGTACTAATTGAAGTATCACAGCCTTATTGCATCTAACAAGTCAACATATATCTGGTAGACGTAGATACAGAGAACATAAGGCAGCAAACAGGAAAGGGGAACGTCACATTGCAACAAAGGGAAGAAGCAGAGCTTTTGGAGAGTATTTGGGAACAGAAAGAGAAGGTGACTTGGGAATTTTTAGACAATGCATTCTCCTGCTTTTAACTTTCAAAGGTTGAGTAGAAAGCTGCACGTAAACATTTCCTATCAGGATGACATTTCATTGTTTCTTTAGTTTAATATTTTCTTTGTGTTATTTTCACAGATATTGATTGTTCTGTCCTAGACGGTAAGAATTAATTAAAGAATGGATTATTGAATTGAATGTTATTCGCTATAAATGATGCTTTTAGAAGTTGTTGACATGTTCAGGAAAAGCAGCAAATTCACTGAGTGCATGTTCGAGGCAGCTCAAAGTCATTTTGCAATTTTTATTATATCTAATTTAAGTAGTTCTGGGCTGTAATGCTAATTTAACATATCAGCAGAAAAAGATGGTCAGTTATTTGGGGACATAATGTATAATAATGGTGCCATACGCCACATTAAACCTCGCACCAATAATACTGTGGAAAAACACACACTGCATCTTTATGGTGGCGTTTTAAAGTGCAGTGCAAATATGCAAAGGCATCTTAGAGAGGGAGACACCAATACAGCTGCCTTTTCTGAGTAACGAATGCTTTTGTTAGACATGTTTGGCATTTTCTGAATCATGTAGTTTCCTTTGTTACAAATATACTTTTCTCATTTCTATGTTCTATATGGTTAAACAGCCCTCATAACAAAGTGACCACTTGGCTGTGGGGAAAGGATTCATCTACTCCCTCTCGTCATCATGAAGTGCTAGCATAAGACTTGAAATCATTCCACTCTGCTCCACCCCGCCTTCCCTCCCGCTGCTTCTCTTTGCTCTTAGGTCTTTTTGACAATGTAGTATGTTAATTTTAATAAATCATAACCTGAGATGGTCCAACGGCCTTAATGGAATCATACCGTCATTCTTCAGATGAGTTTCACAGAGTCTTCAATGACAGCAACACAAGTTGAAAGGCGGTAAGTTGAATGGAAAATCTACTTGATAAATGATAAAACCAAAGAACAAAACATTTGCAGCATTTACTGTGTTCAGCTTGTTTTTCTCCAGCTCTTTCTGGCCATATATAAGTGTTCTTGAGAAAAACCTCAAATCCTGAATTGCTCTTGATAGCTATGCCACCGCTTGCATGATTGCGCCACAGCAATTGTGGTGTGATCAAACCTTTCTATGTAGGTGAAGGAGACTTGTGGGTGAGAGCAATTTTAAAACAAATCATACTGTTTGGGGAGAAAAGCAGTGTGTAATGGCATTAACACTCTATACTGTCAAACTGACTAAAACGTGCAGAGTAATATTCCACTCATGTACGGTGACCTTGAACTTCATCTTGTTATGTTTAATCTGGGGTCCTATATTATTACTTATTAATCCTCTTGGGGAAATTCTTGTGGTTGGGCACCTGCTTACTGCAGCCATTTTGTTCTTTCAATAGACCAAATTGTTCAACTGTGTCACGTAACTGCAAAAATCCTTGGTTGTAGTTTTCGCATGCATTGCAGTCACTTCAAACTGGCTGCACCCCTGAGGAAAAGCAAGTTGAACACTGTCTTTTAGATCATTGTTCTCATGAATGTAACAAAATAGGCACAGAATTCTTGGGATATGTTGCACAGCTTATTATAAATGTCATCAGATAACTATAAAATAAGTATTCACTTGTCTAATTCGGTTGAAACTGTCTGTGCTCCAGGTTAGCCTTTCATGATGGGGTAGAATGAGACTTCCTGGTCTCATGTTGGTTCTAGGTAGCTGAGCTCTTCACTGATATGTTCTCTAATTGGTTTGTTTGTTTGAATGTGGAAAAATTAAAACATCACATAATCATTGTAAAGATAAAAAGTTAAAGCCCATGATAACAATACAATAGAATTAATATTAAATTCTGAACATGCCCAACGCTGTGTAAAATTGTCTGATGGTCTGAATGTGGCCTGTGGCCCAGCAGATTCAGACATCTGATTACAAGATTGAAGGTATCTAATGCTGCAGGAGACACTTTGAAATATCACTACAGTCCAACTATTTGTAATGTTTTGTGCCAAATGTGTTTATAAATTCACATAAATTCACCATCACACTCATCATTTAGTGAGATTTATGTTCCACCAAGGGTTGAAAATAAACAACCTGACTTTAGGAATACATGAAACGAAACTCTTAGCCTGAAGATATCTTAAAAAAAAATGGGAGTCAGGTGGGTTAATCTTTTCCTTAAGTTTCACAAAGTCAACAGTGTTATCTTTTATTAAGTCCCCACTTACTATAATCTGTTTATCTGCTCATAGGGGAAGGGATTTAAGTTCAGGGCCAGGTGGGAAAATCATAATTCAGGGACAAGGGTTTTGGAGGCCCTGTTACAATAACCCTTGAAATTCTTTGTCGGCCTTCAAACCTTTTTTAGCATTCTAAAGAAAAAATCCTATTAACAAGAGCTTTGACCTCATTTTAATGTAATCAACCTTGTTTAAAGGGTAGCTGTAGACATGACAACCTCATGGTCAATATTCAAGAGAGGTTTTCTTTGTCTGAAAATTGGGTCAGAGGTGGAAGGTAACTACTTAAGTACCCCTGAGTACTTTTACGTGAGTATTTCTAGTATTTTTATGATACCTTTATTCCACACACCACACCACAACATGACTACACCAATTTCATCTGACAATAAATGGCATCTGTCACTGCATTAGTATAGAAATAGAATTTTTAGGTTGCTAGGTGAACCCAGAGCTCACATAATCCATGTGTCTAAAACATTGACTTTGCACACGAGCAGGGCACCCATTAAACATAAGACCAATAACGCTAACCTGGACTTAACTACTGTTTGCACTTTAATTCTACAGCTGTAAAACTTTGGACAACACACATGGCAAAAGAACATGACAAGTAACACTGGGTCTTGATCGGAACAAAGAGATTGAAAATTTGACTGCACAACAACAGACAATTTAGAGACATAGTTTACATTAATGATTAAAGTCATTGATTTTAACTTATTTATTGTTCCCTGTTGGGAAATTCTTGACAGACCAATAAAGGTGTAGCAGCATTTTCTTTGACTAGAGAAGGTTGTTTCTGATCCATTCTATTATTGATTAAATTTGTTGTCTACGACAGTTGCCCCACAGCATCACCCAGCTTCTTCTTAGTTTTTGCCAGGCACCCTGACATTATCATTTTAATAAATTGCCGAATAGCAAGTGGTCTGTGTTGCGAGGCAGCAAAGCAGACCCGAATCATGATGCTTCCACCACTGTTCTTTTTTTTTGGGGTAATATTTCTTCTTCTTCTAATTTTCTTGCTCTTGTATTTTTTTTTAGTTATCTTTAGGGGCTGCACTCTATCATAATTGGACTGGTCCCAGTTACCAGTCCACTAAAACAAATTGATATTCAGCATGATTTTCATTTTAGCATTTTCCTTTATGCAGTGTGCAGACTTATGGGAACATGATGAGGACAACCGCTGTGCTCACATCTCCTCTTGAAACCTCTTTGAGGCTTTGAGTTGTCCTGCAGACAGTATAGAATTATGATGTCTGTCTGTACAGTAATGAATAGCTATCCAATTTCATGAAGCAAATTCACAACAGGCTCACCATGCGCTTTCGGGTAGGTGAATGCATGTCTGCATGCTAATGAAGTCTAACTTCTAGTCACTGTGACTGTTGAATATGATCGCAGTGACTCCTCAGTGTCTTCAGGCAGGAGGTGCATTATACACCAGGGCCTCTTCTGATTCAGTTGTAACAACTGTACTGATTCACCATATCATTTTTTTTCCTTCAGCCTGTGATTAAGCCTCCCACTCTTACCCAGCAGGTGTGTCCCTGAATGCATTGCCCACCTGCTGACTTTGGCCCAAGGGCTAAAAAAGCTGAATTGCTCCCCAGGTCAGCACATCTGAGGCAGACAAAATAGTTGATCCTAATTCACCCTCAAACTTCTGCTGTGCCAACTCTGTGCAACATGATGGGGTTGACGTGCTTTCCTGTATGAACTCAGTCCCTCAGCCCCATTAGTGCTATGTCCAACTTTATACCAGCAAGTGTGAAGGGAGCAGAGACAAGCTGGACATGCAGACTCCATCCTCTGATTCCCTTTTCAATGGGTGGGCATTTCCCACTTGCTGGCTGCCAACAAAGCCTTTCACTACATCCAACATTTTAATAAGTGTTCTTGAAATTGGAAAGAGGAGGCGAGGCATGAAGTAGCTCTGTACAGGGCTGTTAATGTTTTAAATATTATGTAGTAGGTTGTTTTAAGTACTTAGTTGAAAACAGTATAATTTAAGAATCAGAAAGTTAGAAATGCAACAGATTAAAGCACTTTTTGTTCTTTCTGACTACATCAAAATGAAGGCTCTACCATTATCTCTACTTAAAATGAACATTGACTAGCTCAACTGACAGTTCATAGGCCAGCCAGTGTTTTCACATACAAGTGAATGCATCCCCGTTTTGGGTGGCGTGTATCATAGGGACTCATTTTTGACAGTGCCATAAAAGTAAGCTTTTGGTGAGAATAAACAAGCACAATGACAAAAGCACAGAGAGAAGTTATTGATCTTTGGCATGCTCTCTTTCTCTATCCTATTTGTGACAGAATAGGAGATTCCAAATGGGACTGCCAGTCACTGTCACTGAGCTGTGATAGCGTTTTAATATTCATGCACCTTCTTGTAATGAGCAAGTCAAGTCAAATGTCAGCGTTTCACAGCTGAGGCACCGTCCCACCTGCGAAAAGCATCCAAATGGGAGAACGCAAACAAAACATTAAAAGGCGTGTTTGTTATGTTGACTTCCACGAACAGCTTAAACTGGCACCTATGTGAGAGGAGTTTGTAGCTGGGGAGGCACCATAACCAGAGCCAGCAGGGAATTTGGTGAAACCTCACATCATCTGGATCACAACATTTTTCTGGAGATATGGTAACCGCTATCCACCATTGGCCTGTCAAAATACAGCAACTCCTGTAATTTACAGACGAGCCACATTCGCAGGGCCCCGAGATAATCCTCTTTCATTCTCTGTACCTTTCAATCATGTCACTTATTGAGTTACAGAAACAAATGGATCTAGACTAAAGTTCCTTTCCCTTCCTTGTGGATGACAGAATACTAAAGAGGACTTTTGGAGCTGCTCCATCACAGCTGGGAGAGCAGGTGGTGGGGAGAAGCCCTGGGGAAACTCCAGTGGAGCAGACCTGGCCTGTAGGCAGCCTCAGGTACTGCCGCTGTCTTGCCAGAATGACAGGCAGTAAAGAATTTTACACTCCTTCCGATGGCTCCATATTTGGATTCGTTAAGAATTAGGTTATTTAGAAGAGAAGAATTTGCTTTGAACAGCAAACCTTTCTTGCAATCAAAACAAGATAGGTGCTATTAATATTAATTCATATTATTTGTATTTGATATACTCGAGTTTGTCACCACACAAAACTGTTATTTTTAATAGATACTTTATTTACTGCAAGGATTGGTTGCCTGACTGTAAAATTCTTATATTTAGTCGGCTGCTGTTTAAGATGGAGATTAAATTTTTTTTTCTGGAAGGAAAGAATATTTTAAAGCTAAAAACACATCATAAAATGACAGTTTACAGTATAGTAAAGTTTTCTTCAGGTTGTGCACATCATATGGATTAATGCGCAGCTACTTGCTGTGTACATGTTAACTGTACATTTGAAACCCTGGACCTGCAGACGACATGCACACAATGTTTGGTTTGTCAGGGCTTGTGTTTCACTGACAGCTCGTTCTTGGTTGTTACTTTATACTCAAAAGGTGAAGCTGGAGAACAGCTTGTATTTCAGCACTTTTCACTGCTCTGACTGCAGCCCTGACAGTAATTGTATAGTCCGTGGTAATAGCAGAAGCCTGGACTCACAACTGGAGATGGAAGTCATTTTAATGTCAGCCCTGCAAAGTTAAAATGACAAGAATTGAGTATCCGTACCACTTTTGTCATGGAACTGGTCAATTTAAAAGAGCCTGACTAATAGCATATACGCATGCAACCTGCTATTGTCAATGCAGGTATGAGTGTCAGCATTCATCATTTGACTCCCATAGCCGACTAATCCTCAGGTAACTCTTTAAGAAATACCCTGTACACATAAACGACAATAGGACAGTTGGTGAACTGGTTGGTGGACTATCGAGTATTGAAATTGTTGACAGTGTCACTAGTAAAAACTCCACAGAGGGACAGACATCTTGTCCACTTGCAGAAGATGACTGAAGCTTTTTCAGTGATGGCTGTCAATGATGGCAGTCAAAGATTGCCTGGCTGCTCCTCCTTCACAGTAATCAAACTCTTTTGACTGCATTTACTCAGTTGTGAGTTATTTCACAGTGCAGTACACTATTTTCTTTTCTAGCTGCCTATTTCGGTGGCCCAGTAGGTTGTTAAGTATCTTCAGATACTAAGTGAATGGCCAAAAAATCTTTTGCAGATATTCAACATTCATTTTTTTATTTTAAGAGCTTCCCAACTGTAATGTAATGTCTGTACTATATGGACTGCATGTGAATCATAAGGATTGGTTGACACAAGACACAATATTTTAAGTTCTTGCAACTTTAATAAAAATAAAGCAAAAAAACAAAACAAAATAAAAACAAATGAAATCATAGGATATAAAAAACAAAATGCAGCCATGAGATGAATAGAAACAAAATATAAATGCACACCCTGTACATCCATAAACCCACAAAATACCCAATACTGTATACTAACTTTATACTAACTATGCCAGCTCATCAAACTGCCCAGTTACAGCAGGAGATGTTGTTAGTTTTAACAATTTCTGAAATTAATTTTAACATGTGTTAAATCAGATTTGGTGTCTCCTGTGATCTTATGATTAAAGCGAAACGTGGAGCATGTATGTCTTCATTATGGATGTAGCTTAAGCTAATCTTTGCTAAACAACTAGGTTTACACATACACGGGCCATTGACAATTTGTTGACAAGGCCTTGTGAAACAACATCAGCAAAGCTACTGGTTATTACCAAGCATATATTTAAAACTCAGTGCAGATCATGGACTTGGTTGGTGACAGAGTTTTTGTAAATTTCCTTAGTTTCCAACATAGGGCAAAGCCAGACACAGACGTGGCTCTGACAGGTACATTTTCAGTTTAGTGCCCCAGTTTCTACCACAGTACTGATGGCTGGCTTTGTACTGCCTCATCCAAATGAACTTACCACCTGTTTGTTCTTCTCCTCCCACACATGCACCATGCACTCAGCTCTGGGCAACAAAATTTCACACAGACAGGCAAAATGAATTTCAAGGTCAGGGAAATACCAAACAGTTGCAGTTCTGCGTGCACTGGTTACTGCACCATCACGAATATGTGGTCCACAGTAAATGCTGCAATTGTAGGAGATTTAGCATTTAGGATAGAAAGAGCAGCCAAACACCAAGTGTGTGTGTGTGTTAGTAAGGTTTTGAGCCATCACAGGCCTCCAGAACACCTTTAGTGTTCCTTGGCATAAATTCCCAAAACGGCACAGGAGGACTGAACATCATTCTTCCAAAATACAGTATACTCTTTCCTTTGCTGTGTTGATAATAGTGGTGGAGTGTGTTGCTCAATTGACCCTGGTTTCAATATTGTTAAACCCACTTTCTCTCTACTTTTTTATAATTATATTTGTCTTTTTTCTTAAAGTTCTAATTAAAACCAGACTGAAAATGATCCATGGACATTATTCTTTTCACCCATGTTACACAAAATATTCCCAACTCGTCTGTTTGTTGCATTTGTATTTCAGTAACACTCAGTTGAACCGAAACCGAAAGGCTGGTTAAGGAAACATAATAGTGATTTGAATTTTCTCAGTGATTCAGAAAAATGCCTCGTCATCGATATAACTTTACATCAAGCATTTCACTGTTATTGTCCTTTTGAATTCTTATTACCTATTACCTTTTTTGAGAGTTGTCTGCATTACTTAGTCTTTAATACAATATGCTTCTTGTATGCTGTAAAGTGAGGCAAAATCTGAATAAAATATTCAACACCTTTTCCCCCTCTAGTGTCGAAAGGGTTTTTCCAGCTCGTGGAACATTTTGTACAAGAAGTGAACATGGTGAGAATCATCATCTGACAGTGCTGCTCACAGTAAAAGCCTTCTTCTCAAAACATTTATCCCCACAAACAAAGAAAATGGATTGTTTTGAGGCATTACATTAATTGTAGCTTTTCAGTGCAGGAAAAAAGAAACGCTATATTCCCTCTACACCCACCTTGTCATAATGAAAAACTACAAAACATGAAGTTCTGATGTTTGAAATTATGGTAATCTTAAAGTAATCATCTATCTTTGTCACCAGGACAATGCAGAGTGTCTCCAGCAGTGTACAAAGAATATTATTTGAGGTTAGGATTAGAGACACACGATTAAACTTGTCATGCTGCACACTGGGTCTTGTATATGATCATTGTCGCTCCTGCTGATGCTTTCATTTTGCAGTGGCACTACCATTACTGGCATAATTGCATCTTCAAACCGTCCAGAGAATGCGCCCTTGTTGCAGAATCCATTAGCACACCACAACACTCTGCCCCTGGGGCAAGGATGGGGGTTTCCAACAAGGTTTGATATCACTCCGTGAGAGTGAATAAAACATGGACACTTTTCTCCTCTTAGCCTGCCCTTCACTGATTGTCTCGCCGAGACAGCGAAAAGACTCACTTGTGCTCAAAAGGCTTTGTAAAATGAAACAGTACAATGGCTTGTGTGTTTCTTAGCACTACAAAGTTTTGAGAACACATTTAGCAACTCATAACAACTGAAGTTTTCGACATATTTCTTCACATATTTTTTTGTTACTCCATATTTGGCTTTCAATTATGTGATACTCAAACCTTTCTTAATGCATTATGAAGAGCCTTTCTCTGTTCTCTCCAGCAGATCCCTGGAGAAAGCAGAGTATTTTCCAGCTCCATCCCACACTGCTTTATATTGTCTGTTATGTAATGCTTACACACCACCTGAGGCAACAGTTCTTCCAGCGACAGGAGAAATCTCATAAACAACCACTCTGATTTTTATTTTGCATTAAGCTTGATATTAACTTCTTTACACAGTCTCAAACTTGAGACATAAGAGTAAAAACTTTCTAAAAGGAGAAATGAGCTCTGGAATATTACAAGAGTTTGAGCAATATGTGAAACTGCAATAAGAAAATAAAAAAATCAATGTGCCTATCATGCACTGTGTACAGGAAATTAAAGTGGCCTTTTCTCATAATTACAGCACACTGAGGCAGTGGAAGAGGGAAAGTCATCCGTGCCATTTCAACATCATTACAAACTTTACATTGTATCTGACACCTCAAGGGAAACGACAATAACCAGCAACAACTTTTGTACAACAGGCTCGTGGCACAAAGCAGAAATGTGAGGCAGCAGTATTTACGACAGGCAAGGGAAGGCAAAAATCATTTATATAACACATTTCGTGCCAAGAGGCAACCCAAAGTGCTTCAGAGTACACATGCATAAGCCCAATACCAAAAGCTAAAACAAAAGCATTAAAAATAAGTGCTCACAAGTTTGGAGAAACAGACATTTCAAAATGAATAAACAAATCATAAAAGTTATTTATTAAGTAAAGGTATGAAGGCTAAAAGCTGAAAAAGACATTTAAAAAAGAATTCTGTAGAAACAAGGGACAATAATAAAAATTACAAATTTGACCTGTGCAAGTACAGTGATGTGAACAAGGAAATTGCTAGTTCACACCAAAACTTTAATTTTTTTTCTTTTGAACCATTCAGAGATCATGTCACTGTTTTCTATGAATCTTTGTCTTGCTGCATAAACCAGGCGCACTTTACCTTCAGCTCACAATCTGACCTGATGTTCCCCTTTAGGCCCTGGAGCAGCAGAGCATCCCCACAACATTACACTGCTACCTCCATGTAACTGTGGGTATGAGGTTCTGTTTTATGCCACACATTATAGGACCCCTGTCTTCCGAATATTTAAAAATCCACTGGTTTTGGTTAAGCGCTCTTCCAATGGATGCTATTTCTACTCTGTGTCTGCTAGACAGTGACAATTTATATGGCAATTATATATACATATATGTGATGGTGTGAATGTATAAGGTTTATAGTTTCCACGCTGTTTGGCTACTGTGGGTCCTCCAATGTCAAATTGACCTCTTACATGAGTCAAGTACCTTGAGTTTGAAATGCTTGACTTGTACACTCACAGATGTGCACAAAGAACCTGTACAAAGGGAGAATCAGATCAGCATACCAAAATACATTTACAATTCCTGCCTTTCTCCAGTACACCACTCCCTTCCATCCATACAGAATTAAATATCTAAGCAATTTACCCTTGGTACTGTAATTTCTCTGTGCTGCCATGGGGGTTTGGTTGAAAACAATGTCGCACTGCAACATTAAACGCTCAAGGGGACATAGTTTGAAATTCTCCAGTCATTGAACAATTCCATTCACTCAGGTTCAGCAAAACAAAAACAAAAACAGATTGCATTGAAAAAGTTGTGATTATCACAAGAACAGGTTGTACCAAGTAATTACAATGCAGTACCGGCATGACACATTGACATGTAGAGGCAGCACAGATAGCTGAGTTTGCTTATGAGAGAGTCCTGATGTATTTTTCTGTTTCTGAGAAATAAATACTTGCACCATATGGCCTCCTAGCTGTTAAGCAGTTACTTAGCAGAAAGACAGGGACACACAGAAACACACGCAATATAGTAGCGGTAGCTCCGGCTGCCTTGCTGTTGGAATCCACTGCTCTAAGAACAGCTGTTTGCTGGTGTCCCTCGTGGCCCTCCGCCAAGCAGTGGGTGTATGTGTGTCAGTCCTCAACCACATAAACCCACCTAGCATGATGAGCAGTGCTTGCCACAAACGAGTGAATAAATGAAATGAAGAAGTGCATTCGGAACGTAATCTGCCTCCCAAGAGCTCAGCAGCTATCCACTCCTAAAACATTTAATGAAGAAATGTTCGTGAAAGCAGGAGACGAAATGTAAGAGGGAGCTTCTGGTGGAAGAGGATGAACCTCAAATGTAAAATGTAAAAATGTTTTTAAGGATTATGAGGAAATGAGCTGCCTGCATGAAAGCATAAATCAGTGGGAGGCATTCTCCTCTAATGGAACGTTGGAGTCCATACAGAGGGGCTATCAATCATAGAGATAGAGCTGCCATGATATTGACTACGCACCAAACAAACAATATCTAGGATGAGGTCTAAGTGCTATTCCCAATACAGGCCACACAGTAGATCATTTCCCTGCCAACATCTCAGAGGAGCACATTGAATTATTGAGAATACATCTGTGGGTATGTGTGAGTGCTGAACACGGTTGCTTTGAAAGCCACGAAGAGCGCTCCTCTGCTGCTGGATTACAGCATCACTAAAGATCCCATTCATTGTAAAAACACAGACTGAAGCCATCTTTTGATAGAGGCTAATTTTACAAAACTATGCAAAGTGTGTGGGAGAGTATTTGGACAAATTATGCTAATAACATTTGTATAATTCACAAGTGCTCCTATTATGGCCACTGGCTCAGACCCAAACCTCCGAAAATGTGAGAACAAATGTGACTGTATTGTGTTTGAGTAATACATTTGGCTCTCTAATTACTATGACGGCAACATCGTGAAAGGTTAAATTTTGATCCTTCATATAAAATCTAAATTTAACTAATTATCCTTGAATTAAGTTTAATCAGACATTAAAATCCTCTATAAATTGCATATAATTCTATTAAAGATTTTTTCAGCCATATGTATTGAATGTGTGCAGTAACTAAACTGAAACTTTGGGGAAGCCATCAGAAGCATGAAGTGGATCTGTGTTTTCTTTCTGGCTGACCTGTTTCGGTTGGGCGTCATGTGCACCGCAAAGCATGGCTTTCACTGCTTAATTTAACAATGTCTGTCTGGTTTCACGATTAGATCTGAGGATAATACTTTGCAAAAGTCTTGATCTTCCCATTGGAATGTGTTAAATTCTACCAAGTGCTGCTACTACCCATATACATCTATTACCCACCCAAGTGTGCATTAGGGTCGTACACTACATGGCAGCTGTGTTGCATTGATGTTTTATTTTAGAGGCGTAAATTCCCTAACACATTTGCAATTAATCAAACTTTGCACTAAAACTGGAACTTTTTGTGCAGCCACTGGGGGCCTGGAGTCCTCATTCCTTGAGTGACATGAAGTAAAAGCCACCCTCACATGCTCTGACATTGTTCTACATCACAACTGTCTGATTTTGCATAGCTCAAGTGTTGTAATTTACATTTTTCGTGTACCCATTTCCTCTCAACGTGCATTGTCAAGTTTTGCTTCAGTTAGCAATTTCCCATATTTCCCAGAATGGCTTTTCACAGCCTCCAACAAAAGGCTTCTCTGCGCTGTAAACATGTAGGTGGAGAGAGAGACAGCAGCAGCACAGCGAGTCTGAGGGAAAAACAAGAGAACAATGGCACTGAGCTGTAGGACTATTCAACACTGGCACAAAATGGTGTGTCTAGAAAGAAGCCCTGCCTTTTTTTAGTCTGAGGGCTGACACCAAAACCTTATAATAATGGTTTATGTTTTATTTGCATTACAAATGTGCAATGAAACACAATTTTAGCTGTAATGTGAATGCAAGCAAGTGACTAAAAATATATGGACAACCACAGAGTACACCAGTTTGATATGGGATTACTGAACAATCTATTCAAAACCATGGTTATGAAGATGTGATGTCATTCTCATCTCTTCTGGTAAAAGCTTTCTGGAAGATATCTGTAACCCAGTTGCAGTTGTTTGCATCAATTTCAGCTGATTTAAGTGGGAAAGCCTGGGTATCAGTTTGTGTTCCAGTTCATCTTAAAGTCGGATTGGCTTAAGGTCAGGCCTGTGTATTGTCTGAAGTTCATCCACCCCCTAAACCTTGCTTTGTAAGTGCGGGTAATGTCATGCATGTCTTGCCGAACAGAAATGGGTTTTTAACACAAGGTTGCCAAAGATTAGGGAGCTTGTTTTCTAAGATATCACTCTGACATTTAGAAGAACGAAGGGGCCGTTTCCAAACCACGCCAAGCGCTACCAAAAGAAAAATTACATAAAAAACTAAGTTTGTCCATCAGTAGAAAAATAAAGAAATGCATTAACTTCTGTGGTAGGCATTGCAAAGATTTTCCTGATAGTCTGTGAGACCATGTAAAACATCACAGCAACAAAAAAAAAAGGGGACATTGTTTCTTCATCTGCAAGCAATCAGTGCATCTCACACGCTCTGTTGGATACTGTCATTGGGTCATGAGGTTAATGATTTTGTCCTTTGTCAAATCAGATTTATTATCTGAGCATGGATTAATTTGTCAGTATTGTGCAGTCCATTAAGGCACTAGCAAGCAAAGCCTTAATTAGAAGAACGTTAATTGCAGTGATTACGAATTTCCTCTTGAGGCTTTGTGGAGGAGCAGAAATCGCCACCAACTTTTGGGAGTGACGCAAATTAATCGTGGTGCTGTGAGAAGTCACACACTGAGACACTATGTGGAGCCTTGCACTCTCCGCGTTTCCTCCAAGATGTGATTCCCTTAATCTCTTTGGATAGCCTGAACAAAATTACTGAGTGATTGCTCAAGTGTTGTTCACATAGATAATGTTCTGTGTGTAAAATTGCAACAAATTAAATTATTCCTATTGAGGGAGAATTGTATTGGGGGGCTGGAAGCAAGTGTAGCTACAATCTCAGGGAAGAGACACAACCAAGACAACTAAAACACAGTCAGCTCTTTAGGCAGCGTGAGTGTTTGTCTGTGACACTGATATGCACGCACAATCAGATGAAAGACTGGAAGGTTGCTTTTGGACTTGAGGGCAGAGCTGAGATACAGCAGACAGCGGCGCGTTAGCTTATCTCAACCTCCGCTCAGCTCTGTCTTTCTGTGGGCTGCTCCCGTATGGTAATACTTCTCTGCCCTATCCTTCTGCAGCTGAAGCTGAAAGCACAAGCTGTGGTGCTGTTGTTTGATTGGTCTGTATTTCCAATCTGCATCATACTGCTTTACATACTGATACAGACCCAGTCAGTCAGAACTTGAAGCTTAAGTCCAGAGTGGTTTGTACTTCTCTGTGGATGTCCAGTGTAGAATAGCATCAAATACCTGCAGGTTGGGAGGATGCATCTATATTAGGATAGTAAATTCCGAACTGGACAGGAGTCTGGATGAAATTATTACCATTTCTACTCTATTTATAAGATTTGCTTGTACATATGACCAGGGGGAATGATTCCAGCAACCAGCTGCATTCATGGATTTTGTTTTATTTTGGAAAATTGTAGGCAGTGGCACAATCAATAACACGGCATGGAGCACGTTATAAGCCATTAAAGTTGTGATTATGAACTTGAACTTTTTCATTTTTACAGATTCACCAGCGACTAGTGCTGGACTGTATGACCAAACATTTATATAATAGAATTTAAGATTCTGTGAGTCTACCACACACTGGAGTATGTCCCATAGCATCCTTCACAGCAGTGCTGGTGAGGTCTTTGGGGACAGTACAGAGTGTAGGTCATCTGTGTTTCCGAAGCTCTTTATTTTAGAATAATTCAAATATTTTTATTATTTCATAAAATAAAATGTATAGAAACCTTTTAGGAGACTGGGCACATGAATAGATTGTCTCACATTTGCAGTCAATTCCACATGTGCCTCTTACATTCAGAATCCGTTCATGCAGGGAAGGTGCAATTGTGATCTTTTTCTTAATTTGTTAGTGAGAGCAGCTAGTCTTTAGCTTGGTTCTCAGCTTGTGTGGGATACATATTGATTCTGGTCTTGTGAAGCCATCCATCTTCCATAACTGGGCTCGGGCGCCCTGGGCTTCTGCGTTTTTTGCTTGTATTTAAGCAGAAGATAGCTGCCATGTAAGCTATAACAAATCGATAGTAGACAGCGTTATGCAATATAATTTATGGCCTTTGGTGCAGCTGGCGTTTAGCTATAATTAAGCAGGCTTATTTGTAACTTGAAGGGTGGTGTCCTTGGAATTGCCTAAGACAAGTTTACTCCTACAACACGAAGGAGGAAGTTAAAATTACTTGTAAAGAGACTATTTTTATGGTTCGTTTTATCGGTGAGATAATTAAATGTATGCATTTGTTACTGTGAAGATTGACATAATCAGGGTTAATGTTGAATTGACCAAAAATCTGGAAAATCAAGGCAAGTCATGCCGCCGTATTCTTCTTTGAAAATACTACTTTATTCAGTAGCCCTTCTGAGGAAGAGCAGTTGTTTTCTTAAGCTGAGTCATGCAGTAGCTAGAGAATTAATAGAAACACTGTAAAAAGCTTTCAGTTTATAAAAGTAAATGCAATATATGGGTTTGTATGTTCTTGATCTCTGAAAGATTGTCTGCTAAATCCATGGGGAGGACAGCCAGTACATTTGGTTATACCTGTGATGTTTAAGATGGAGCAAAATGGCATTAGTATTTATTTGGAGCTGCATCATGTGCACCTGGTGAATCCAAGTCCTAGCATCCGCTTAGCTGTGTTTTGATGTCTACTAACTCCTGAGGGACACATCTGGCTCATTAGTTGCTAAATGCTCCACTATGTTCACCTTCTTCTGCTGGTCGTTAGCTTTATCTGCTGCCTGGTCCTGTGCGGGGAATTTTTTTTTTGAGAATATCTGTAGTAGAGAATGTGGTTGCAGGCTGTTAAACCAAGAAAATGAGCTGAAAGATGCAAAACCAGTCCTTGGAGCAGAGGACCATTATTCTCTAAACTACAGGTTTGTGTGAACTAGTGACACGTTTCATGTACACATATGCCGCTGCACGCCATGTCCATCTTGACCCCAGTAGATGGGCTTGAGGAGGATGATCCACAGGAAGCACTAGCTGTGTTTGAAGAGCAGAACACCGCATTAAAACCGGCAAATGATTCCCCACATGTTCTTCACCATTACTATCTATAACGGGACTTTCAAATTCAGGCAGTAAGCTTGGATGCACAAAAGTCAAGGCTCTGGAGCTTTGTTGTAGCACTGAGGCTCATGGGTACTGTAGTACAGTAGAACCTAATTCTCTAGTAGATTCAGAGGAAACGTAATAAGGTTATAGGTTAAACTGCATAATGCGTCTTAAACTATGTGGTTTTATTTTACACAATACCTTGAAGATTTGTGCAGTTACAACCCACCAAGAAGCTGATCACATCATCAAAGCGTAACAGAAGTGCTTTTTTCTGCTTCGCACTGACCCTGAGTTAGAAGCACTGCAAACATCTGACACAACTTTTTTGTTTTTAGTTTTGCTTTTTTGTTTAGCTAACGTGCAGCAATACCTTGATGTGTGTTCTGTCAGCTTGTCTGCTGCTTGCCTTCTGTGCGGCATTCACTTGGGAAAGACCAAACAGTAATCTACAAAAGCACGCTGTGGCGAACTGTCAGGGTTGAAGCTTGTCCTGCTATCCTCCCCTCTGTATCAAAAGCTCTGCTTCTCTCTTTGATGTGCCGGCACCTTGGTGCTGCTGGGTATGATGCCCCCAGCTTTTCTTTGCATTCATCCCCTGTCAGTCTAGCTGACATCAGTCAAGAGTCTGCATTAATGAATGCTCTCCAGTCTGCATGAAATGGTTTTGTCACTCAAGAAGAACACTCAGCACTCCAAACATATGACTGCAAAACGGAGATCGCATGTTGATGTGGGTGTTTTTAAAAAGAGGCTGGGGTGACTCTTTCACAATGTAACCTTTTTTTTTTTTTTGTTGATCGGGAGTATCGTCCTGTTGGGTAAATTCAGATGTTTAAATGTCACCTCCTAGTAATGCAGACTGTTTGAAATAAAATAAAAATGTGCAAAACCTCAGACTTGACAAATCATGCTTCAGTGGTTCTCTTCATAAGTGAACATATCTTTGTATCATCAGTCAAGTGCTCCTTCAAAATAAATACCAAACTAGAAAGTCCAGTGGCTGTATAACAAAGCAAATAAGATCTTATGAGAAAATTACTGTAATACAAAGTTTAAAGGTTTCATACACCATATGCGGTGTCACTTATGTCAATCCTTGGACACACCCCATGCTCCTTTGGCAACTTTAGTGCTTATTGGTCAATCCACCCATGAAAATTTATTTTATTAGCTTATATGCATGTGGCTGTGTATGATTGGTTGTATTGTATCTTTTAAGACCCTTTTTTCAATATTCTTAGTGTTGTACTATGGTTCATGGGCTTCCCCGTGATGAAACGAAACACGTCACTCTTATTATAAAGTTGCTCTACAATCTACAAGTGTTGCTGGAGATTTGATCCTTTCAGTTTGCTGTTTTCATCAATGTATCTTGGCAGTAGGTGAAATTTCTGCTTTGCTCTCATACGTCTGTGTGCATAAGCTGTACAGCATACACGCTCGTTCTTTTATTTTAACAAATGACACTTACTGTGTGAGAAGCCGTCTACACACTCGCCAGTTTTATGGTTTTATTGACTTGTTTTTTGGCTGAAGTACAACAGCTATATTGTGTCAGTTTATATTAACATTTAAAGTGACCCCTCATTGTTTTCCCAAATCATAGTTTCCCAAATCAGTTTTCAATGTCCACACAAAATGTCACGCTGGTGCCGGTGTGTGTGCGTTTTAAGATTTGTAGATATATATTTTTTTTTTACTCACAAAGTTCAATTTTCAGGTGAGGAAAATGCCAGCTTGTGGACATTTTCACAGTTCAGTAGATGTTAGAAATGCTATCTGCACAATGATTGGTGTGGAGGGCAAATATCTGGCGCCTGGGCAATTTTCGTACCAAAATATTTACTCGTGGCAATCACGGGTCAATATAGCACTTTCACTGTTTGTCTAGGGCTGCGTCACATCTGATCGGATGCTCCCACTGAACCTGAATTAGTTGTGTGTATTTATCTAGTTCACCTTGCATTATCATCCAAGAAGAGTCATTTGTCAGATTTGTCTGCAGAGCTCTGTTTCTACACACGAGAAACTGCCTCCTATTTCTTCCTCTAAATACTTACCCTAATACGCTCCTCAGGGTTTCCTTGCAAGGGTCACTTGACAAATCAGTATCAGACCTGCAGTTCATAGGAAAGTGAAGTCTCTAAATTAATTTACAAAATGATTTCATACTTGGAGGTGAATTAGCAGATTATCTGCATATTACTGGAATTAAGTACAAGTCAGTGACAAATAAGTGATGCGTTGTGCGTGGCTGTGACCATACGTGGTTAGAAAGGTCAATAGTATGTTTACAAGGAAGCCAAAGGAAATGGCTGCTATGTATCTACATTAGTTATTAACCTAGCTGTCCACCTAATTAAGTAGCAAGCAAAGTAATCAATCACAGACCAAATTGGATTTGGATTGGATGTCTGTGGTCTCTGCAGTGAGCAGCAGATTGTCCAGAGCTGGAGGTTTGACTTTGACTATGACATTCCAACTCAGCTCAGGCAGAAATTAGTCACACGCTGTAGGAGAATGGTGAGATAAGTAGCAATGTAATGACACACTGGCGCAGATTTTCAAGCTAAAATAAAGCCAAATATCCCCCTGAAATATTCATACTAAGGTTGAAGGGCAGTATTTTTGGACAGTGTTCTGTATTCTCTTCATTGTATTATCAATAAAATGTTTTGGCAATGAACAGTGAAAGAAAGCTAAAGAGTTTTTTTTTATGTAACACAAGAGATTAATGAGGTACCATTACCTCTAAAAGTATACAACATAAAGAATGCAGTAATTACTATATATACTGTTGGCTGTATGGAATAGCTCTCTGTTAATAAGACTTATGTAATCTCCCAGCCCCACACAATCGAGCAGAGAAAAACAGCAGAGCTGTTCCTAAACCTTTCACAACACTACGCATAACTGCAGGCCGTATTGATTTCGGATCACTTTGCTAAGAGAAGTTGGAAACATTTTAATGATGGGGGGGGGGGGGGGGGTTAAGGTATTTGGGATGCTTTATAAAATGAGCCTCGCAAATGTGAAATGCAATCAATGCACAGATAAATAAACTTTCGCCCAATGATTTTCAATTAACCATGCTTCTCTAACAAATCGAGGCAGCTGGTGTGTACAGCCCAAATTTACAGCTGTCTCCAACTTCTGTTTGTTGCCAAAGTGCAAACTTACCTGCTATTTGCCTCCCTCACTCTGTTTGGTGTGCCTGCTTAATGAATCATGGAATAAAAACCTCAGAATAATTTGTTTTAGTGACAGCCACGTCAAACCCAACAAATCATCCAACAATAATGACAAAACGGCCACCGCTGACCTTGGAAATATTAACTATTTTTTCCCCTTTCAGCAGGGCATCACTTTCCACTATCTTGAAGATATAAAAAGCTTTATCAATTCAGCAGAGCCAGACATTAATTCGTTTTAGTCCATACACTGTTGTCAACAACAAGTGCCTATATTAGCCACCATATAACAAATGGCCAACATAGTGCTGAACCTCTAGCCAAAGGCAGAGTAGAGCAGTGGGCTACAGAGTTCTGGTAAGCTCACTTCAGACCCCAGACTGAAATGAGACCCAAGTGTAACTTAAGCTACTGCAAACAGCTTTATACAACTGTTTCTCACATATTCACTTGTACCTCCCAACAACTAAAACTTTGACACGCTAAAATTGATGGTCTTTTTAAGGTCTAGGACAGTTAATCGTCATTAGAAGTATCAATAGGACATCACCAAATGTGTATTTGACAACTGGAAGACTTCAGCTCTTTTATCAGGATGCAAATAATAACTTGTGTTTCATGGAAAAGCAGTACTGATTGACTCCCAAAAGTGGTTTCTGTGCTACAAAGTAACTTGGATGATGCAAATACAAAAAACAATCTTCATAATTTGTTCGAGATGGAAATTGAAGTATGAGATGTTATTGTAGAAACGGTATGTGGTTGAGCGGCACTGTGACTGGTGATGACTTTTTTTTTTTTCCACCCGCATTGTTCATTTGCTTCAAATAAAGCAGATAAAATCAGATGAACTGAGAACCAGAAACACAGGCTGAGCCAGCAAAGTCAACATTTCAATCTTTTATTTATATTCACATGGAAACGATAACCAGCCAGTGAACGTATGCGCACACGTACAAATATTAAGTCCCAGGTATTTTACGTACTGCTGAATACACTCACTCACTGAAAATTCAACTGCAGCTGTTGAGTGAATATTAAAACACCTAGTGGTACTTTGTCATTCTTCATGCAGTGCCTGGTTTGCTTTCAGGTTTTCAGATGTCATTCAATGGGAACACCTCCTTCGTTTGGTTTTAATCCACATCTGTAGCAGGTGTCACTCAATATTCAACAAGACTTCCCCTTTTCTTCTTTTTTGTGATGATCATTTCAAAGGCTCTGATTGATGATAGCTGAGAAAACTGGAACCTTGTTAAAAAAGAATAAGGGCAGTATTACATTCTCAGAACACTTTAAAAACAGAGTGGTACCTCACATCCCCAATACACCCATGCTATTCTGTGTTTGGCATAGATGAATGATTAGTATGTTGAAAAAGGCTCCATTTTATTCACAGAAATGTCATTCGCTTTGTGTGTTTCTATTATTACTTATATCTCGTTAATTAATTTATTCTGCTGCTGCTTTGGAAGGTTATGCAATTTGTGAAATGACAAAATATATTTTGTGGAAAACTGACATTTCACAAAGTTCAGCTTTCCTAATATTTTCAGGACTCATTTAATACATATTTGAAATTCATTGTAAATAAATTCAGTGAGCCTTCATAAAATAGTAAAAGAAAAGTAAACCAATATTAATTTGCAGTAAGATAAAAATGTAAATGCATAGTCAGATGAATAGGTGAAACATGGAGAATGACAAGCTGGTTAGGAAAATACACTGCTTGAAAGAATTAAGGGAAGTTACACTTCGGGGATATCAGTCTGTCCATTTAAGAATCTGTTTCAGTTCCTTTATAGCAAATGAAAGTGACTACAGGTGCAATGGAGAGGCAAAAGCAAGACTACCCCCTGTCTGATTCTTCTTGGATTTTGTGTTTTGCTGGTCTCTTTGTCATAACTGGTAGGAGGCAGCCTGGACAGGCCCATAGAAGGGCAACAACCCAGCAGCACATCCAATGCCACCATACATCAACAGAGTGCACGCCACAGTAATATACTGTTTATTAGCACATCTGTCTTATTTGTGTCTCACAGCACTGTCTAACTTCTGTCTGTGGACATGATGCTCTTTCTATGGACGTGTAATGTGTTGTCATAAACTGGAATTGCTAACAATGGCTACTGGCTAGAACTGGCTGGTGTAATGGAACAGCTGTGATGTTTGTGGTGAATGGAATACAGAACTACTTATTGATTTATTTGATGCATTAAACTAATCAATATAATAAATAAAAAAACTGTATTTAAAAATAAATTGCTGATGTCAGTAGTTAGTTTCCCAATCTGGCATTTGCAGTTGTTTAAATCTGGATACCCGTCTTCTTCTAAAACAAATTACATCAAGGTGTGAACACATGAAAGCAACAGAACTGTTTTCTATGGCATTGACTCAATGCCAAAGAATAAGAGTTTCTGTAGCTTCCTACAATTCAAAAGGCCACGGTAAACACTGTTTTTGTCCTTCCATTTGTTTAAGGTTCTTCCTAACTGTAATGAAAAAGTAACCTTCAGAAGTTTGGAATCATCAGCATGTGATTTTCAGTGCAGTGGGAGGGGTACAGTATGTACACAACTTGAGTTCTCAAACAAGCACAGTCCCCTGTCTCAAGGTTAAACTGGCAAGTATGTATACAGCTGGGAATGCTTTTAATCCATGCACACTTTACAATAGAAATGCATAAAATTGAAGCTCTACTGATGAATCTGACCTAATAATACACTGATGTAAAGACAATAATTTGTGAAATGAAGTTTATTTCAGCGAATTAAGCCTTGATTTTGGTGGCTGTAACTGAGACAATGCGACAACTCACAGCTGCACCCATTTCCCTCTCTGCCTTTTTCTGCCTGGCTCATCTGAGGTTGTTTGATACATACCCATGGTTTTGTATTGGCAGATTGATGAGAGTTGTGGGGCCATCTTCCAAAAGAAACTAATGGCTCCTTAGATTTGTACATGTTCTGTGATTCAGAATTTAAAGTAAAGCTTTTTACATTACACTTAATAATTTGTATAATATTGAGAAAAGGAACTTAATCTTCCCTGTGTTTTGTTGAGGGCTTTGAGTAATGATGGATGGCTGCGTTTAAAACTTGTGGACATACTTGCAGAAGTTCTGTTGTGACTCTTTTTTTCTTCATCATCTTCTTGGACTTTACACATTGTAATCTTTCCAGCCTTGTCATGTCTTATTTATTTTTGCAAAATCTGACTTATGTTAGTCCACAAGAAAATATCAAGCAATTAACTAGGTGAGAAACATTCTCCACCTTTGGATCTCTCTCTATATACGAATCCACTAAACACGATTCTGATTCAAAGAAGCCTTCTGATTAAATTTTTTTTTTTCATCTGCAGCAAGTTGATGCCAGGGATGAAATGTCACATTTCAACATGTTCTCGAGACAGATTTAGGAGCTGTGGCAGGGAGGACAGGAGGCTGTTTGCATCACGCTTAGTAAAACACAAAATTAATAGAATGTGGCAGCATGATTACTGTACCAATCCAATTCCCAAACAGGAGATAACAAGATAGTGGATGACAGTGTATCCTACACAAGGTCTGTGTGCCGAGGTGGTAAGGTTTTGTTTTCCATTCACATAGCACATATGCATTTATCTTCAGGCCTGTTATTTCTCCTGTCAGATGTGAAAGAGGATGGCGGGCGATGAAAAAGACCAATTCACAGCAAGAGGACCCAAATAATCTTAACCACCTAGATAAAACAAAGAGATCATTCACTGAAATAAACTTTGTCATCTTATCTTATGTGTGTTTTTTCTGTTGTTGACCAATGGAACAAGATAATATAATTTTTTTTTTCTCCTCGAGGATGTTTATGCCGTTGTCCACGAGTAGCAGTGGTGAGGTTTTAGGTGATGGAACTAGGTCTTAGTAAAACAGACAACACTTTGGAGGCTTGTGTTGTTTTAGGCTGTCTCTTGGCTCAATCTGCATAGGCAATGGGGTTAATTAGGAAACCCACTTTACTGATGTGTTTCAAAGGATGAAATTAAAAATTAACCGACAGCCCTTTCACGCCAGCGGGGAACCACAGTGGATAAACAAGGAGAACACCCTGTCCTGGTTACAAGCTCTCACTGAAAGTGTTTGGATGCTCCCATGACATAACCAGTAACAGAAGTACCACAGCACAGATGTTGTGATCAAAGTAGATTGTGTTCTATCTCTGACGTACATTCCCTTTAAAAACTGCCTTCTAAACCTTCTCTAAAGTTTTCTTTTTGATGGTAGAGAAGGGTCTGGTATACATTAAAAGCAATAAAAATGGTAAAGCATGAATAAAAATGTGTGCGAGTACAGAAGCGTAAAGGTGATATAAAACCTCTGCCTTTATGGTAGGCTGGCTGCAGGACATTTAATTCCACAATCAAGCATGACCTTCTTTGGTATAAAATGTTTGGTCAGGGCACGTTATTTCACCCATCCATCTTTGTGGCAGACGAAGAGGAACCAAGCAACGCTATAGTAGATGTTGCAGGAGGACACACTTCAGTGCTGATGCACTAAGATGCCATTAAAGATGTGAAAGTGATAGTGAAGAGTAGTGTGAAGTGTACGTTGCAGGTAGCGGGTACATCCAATGACTCAAAGAGGTTTGCTTGATTTTGTTGAGAGATATCATTGCAGTGTTGATCTAATAATAACCAGCATGATTGTGACTAATTGAAACATAATGGCATTATTGATCATGTTGACATCATCTAGAGGGTCTTATAATGGACTTTGTTCCTGAATTGTAATAACTTTGGTAGATGAATACTTGCTAGAGGTATTAATTAGACACAATATTAATAAGGAGACAAGATGAATGAAACTCACATTTACATAACATGAGTGAATGTGATGGCATTGTTTTAAACTGCATTTCTTAGCAGTTGAGGCCACATTATAATTTACTTGGAGTTGTGTTTCTGGTGACTTAATCAATGTAGGTACAATATCCACATGTTCTTCTCTGAGTGAGTAAAATCTCACTATAACAAAATGTCTTTATCTGCTTGTTTGGTGCTATGTTGAAAGCATGAAGTGGGTTTATCAGCACTTTTTACACTTAAAAGGGTGGTGAACCTGAACCGACACAGATTTATGGGACATAAAACCAAAGCAATGAGCTTAAAGACACTAAAAATACAACGAACAGCCGGAGAGGAACCACAGAACTCATGTGAGTTCCTGTGAGTGACGCCTTCAAAATTCCATTCAGTGTCAATATAAAAAAATCGATTAGTGCCGCTTTAAGATGTCCAATTTAACCGAAATGGGCACTGAGCAGCTCTACTGCAGTAAAGGCAGAAGAGGCAAGAATCTTAGTGGTGGCTCTCGGCACAGAATCCTATCTGTGTGGAGTTGATAGGGCTGGTGATCAATACTTCACCATTACGTGCAGGGCTGCAGAATCTTATAGCTTTCTTGTTAAGGCTTTTATTAAGATGTGTTTTCACTTTCAGACCATGCCTTTAAATATTTCAGAAGAAAAACCCATGCTATCAGGAGTCGGGGCCTGTGTCACATACAGTGTCAGCTAAGTGTGGGTCTTAACTTCACACGATGATCAATTACATATGGACTTGCTTACATTTAAGGGCTTTCCTATAATAAAGTGAAATGCAATAATGAGCCTGTATTTACACAGGCTTTATGTATTGCCACACATTTTTCTTCATTGTCCTTGTGTCATCTATTACAAAGGTAATCTCAAGGCACAGGTTTAAGACCTTACATAATGGAACTATAAATAATACAGAAAACCCAACAATTTGTCTCAGTTGAATTTCTACTGTTCTGTCATTTTCTATCTTAAGACATTTAAAATTCATCGTTGCCTTTTCACTTAATGTTACGACTAGCTGCTGACAGAAATCAAGAAAAGTGAGCATGTCAACCATGTGGCCCCAAAAAATGAACTTCAAAGTTTATTGTCTTCACGCTATCTGTTACTGCTGTATTCCCTCTGTAGACTGTGAACTTTGAGGTAAGCCATATGACAGATTTAGCCTTTTGAGCCGAGGCTTCTTTTAAAGTATCCAGCCACTATAAAAAAGGGAAAAGCATACCTCCAAGAGCAGTCCGTCAGTTTTATTCGGAATCAATAACTGATAGTAAAGAAATATATTTCACTACTTGATGAAAGATTCGGAGAAGGCGTCAGGACGTCCAACTTGTTAGCTTGATGAGATTTTTCGGAATTAACTGTGGGTGGCTAAATAATTAAAGATACACCCGTTTAGCTCTGGGTGCAGTTCAGTTGAGACTTGTCCCCTAAATTATTAAACTTGTTAAGCCTTTTATTAAAATCTCCATCAAATATTTATGTCACACTGGGACCTCTCACAACCTTCCTTCTTTTTATGATCACCACCATGGGCAGTTACACTAACTGACAGCTATTATCCTCATAGAACAGCAGGCGCTTACATGATGAACACGTCACTTAATTGTGTGTAACATCTCAAAACCAGAACGACTGCTTACACCAGATCTCATAATACTTGTCCCAATGAGTGCGTTTGTTCCCAAGAAATCTGAATTACACAGTGGTACATGAAAGGATATCTCATATTAACCAGTAGTTGAACTTACAACAGTAAATGTGTAATAGCGTAAGGTGTTGCTGTGGATTTGAGGCTCTACAGAGGATTGTCTGTCGCAGGGCAAACATTTCGCTTGCTGCTGATGCTCAGCGAAGCATTAGGGTTTATGTGGCCTCTCCAGGGAAATGGTCTAAATGGGATCACTTGTACTCACAATGGTGTAGAAAGTGGACCCAATGGGCCACTTTGTTGCCTCTCAAAAGAAATCCAAGTAGAAGGTAACTGCTGTGGTCAGGTTAACGCTTGTGGTGTGGTGGTGGAAGTTAAGGTGTGGGGGTGTGTTTTCTCTTTTTGCATAATTTTGCACATTTTTCCATTACATATATGAAACAATTTTTCACAAAATTTAAAGTGGCAAGATAAAATATTATCTGATCATCATCTAAGTCAAGAGTATTAACAGATATAATGTGCCTAAAATAATAACACAAAAAAATTCAGATCTTTTGTCTTTATTGAGAACAACCATACAAACCTCATGGTTCTAGTGGGAAAAGTATGTGAACCCTTGGAATAATGACCTCAAAAAAGCTAAAGTCAGGTGTTAAGTTTAAAATTATTTTGGAGGTGTAGACTAGAGACTTTCACTGACACAAAACACTAGCTTTTGTTTGCTCTATACAAGAAGAATACGCTTAGGCTCTACCAATAGGAATTGATAATTTACATAAAGCTGGAAAGGGTTACAAAGTGATTTCAAAGACTTTTACCAGAAATTTCCTGGTATACAGATACAATCTACAATTGTAGACACTTTGGGACTGTGGATACTCTCCAAGAAGTGGGCAGCCAGTCAAAATGACCCCAACAGCACAACACTTATTGTATTAATGAGGTAACAAAACAACACAGAGAGACAGCCAAAGATTTGAAGGCATCATAGGAACTGGCTAACATCTGTACTCATGAGTCTACAGTAGGTAAAACATTGAACTAGCAGAGTGTCTATGGCAGGACATCACAAAGGAAGCTGCTGCTTACTAAAAAGAACATTGCTGCAGCCTGAAGTTTGCGAAAGAGCAAAAGGGGGGGGTTTAATAATTAATTCCAAGGGTTCTCATACTTTTCCCACTAGCACTATGAGGTTTTTATGGTTGTTCTCAATAAAGACATAAAAGATCAGATTTTTTTTGTGTGTGTTATTATTTTAGGCACATTATGTTTGTTAATACTCTTGACTTAGATGAAGATCATATCTCATTTTATGAGATATTAATGCAGAAACGCGTTGAATGCCAAAAGATTCAGGGAACTTCTTTTCAACTTCTTTAATTAATTACTTTTTTAAATGATCTTGTTTCTTCTTTTAATACAATGTAAATAAACATTTGTCTACAGTTAAAAGGTTTTGTCAAACATTAATATTAAAGCATATGGAACATTACACTTCACCATTATTTATATGTTTGATCACTGATTAGAGGCAATTAGATGCCATTAGAGGGCACTATACATAATCAAATCATCGATTGCCTTTGCAGGTGTGATAAAATCAAATAAAATTTGCCTCTAATAACTGAACTTGGAACAGTAAGTATACAATATGGGGTCTGTGGGAAAACCCAACAACATACAAGCTGCATAGAAAGGACTGAACACAGTAGTAGTGTTGGATGGGTGGATCAGGTACTCTCTTTATTTCTAGGCCTGGAATTGAACCAAGGAAGTTACTGGAGCTGCACCACATCAGCAACATTTTCCTCATTTGGGCAAGGCAATCAGTGGATTTTTTTTTAGCCAAGCCATCTGGGCAGTAAGTGTAAACTACTGAATGCATTAGACTTCCTGCTACCCACACCAGCCTCCCTGCTGCTTCCTGAGTGATTTTGAACTCTGACAATTACTCTTTTCTGACACTCGGTTCATCACAAATGCATGTAAGCACAGAGCGATGCATGACATGCAGCATCATGTTGAGAAACATAAGCTAGGAAAATTATCTCTGTGTGGTTTCTGCTGCAGACATGCCCATTAGTAGCACTGCCACCTGCACACAAATGAAGTCCCGCAGGAGCTGAGCATGCTCACGCTGAAAACTTGCATGTGATTTTACTTCAGTATGACAGTGAAACATCTGATGCTGTGTTTGCATGAGTCACTTGGCCCTTGGACACCACCAATCCCTCTTCTGTCACATCAGCTGTTCCCTGTGATGGTTTCTCATTCAAATTGGACTCTCGTGTACTTCAAGCGTTCTGTCAGTGGAACCGTGCCCCGCGGAGCTTTTCTAAACTCCCCAGCACTCGAAGGGTCTTCTGCATTGTGGATCCCACCTGGGAGCAGCTGGGTAGGGGTGGGAGCAGAGAAGAAATATTGATCGTAATAAGCCAGGCAAATGACCTCTGGAGTATTTTTAGACTGGGGAGGAAGTGGGCCATGAATAAGAAATGAGGTGTTTTTTTTTTTCCTGTTGCGTGGATGGCCCCCACTGCGATGTTGACTGCAAAGCCGTCCCCTGAGACCAACTTAATTACTCAACCCCCCCCTCTAGTCCATGTAAGCCCTCCCCCCGCTCCTTATCCCCTGTGCCCTCTACAAGAAAATGCCACTGAGTGATTGAATTGTTTGATGGTACAGTCCCCACAATCTTTAACACTCACCATAAATCAAAGCAAACATTTGTGCTACCTCAGTGATTAATGCAATTTAATATGCTTATGTAAATGCTTGTTTTGCTTTTACACTGCAGGTCCATGGAGTAGTTGCATGTTGAAACAAGAGTACAACACATGATGCAATTTGATTAAGAACAAAGCCTTAAAATTTATCAAGAAAGTATCACAGGTTACCTCCATGTACTTGTCAGTCTGGTCACACATTGTTCAATTACAACTGTAATTTCCTCTCTGATGAATTGGCTAAATGATTCTGACTCCTATGTGTCTAACTGACATTTAAAGATAAGCGACTTTTTTTTAATGAATGTAAAATGGGTTTTTAGTAGAATCATTATGTGGCAAACACACCGGGCAATCTGTCAATCCTCGGCATAAAAGAATCAGATTTGAAAGACCTTTAATTTTCTGATTGCGCCTCCTTAAGCCCTGCTGTTTCAACTTACACACACAAACATTGCAGTGTCCCTAATCAAACCTTTGTTCAAAAAAGAAAAACAAAGAAATCACATTAGAACATTAAAAAAAAGTAGAATGAATTGTTTTGAGTGAATTAAAATATTATCGGATAAAAAAAGAACATTAAATAAAATGTACATTAAACACATAAAATAAGATGTTATAGTAGACCCATAATACTACTATAGCTACAGTCTTGTGCAGTAAGAAACTGAAAGTTGCCCCAAGTGTAACAGGAAATGATAGACATAGATAAACCAATATAAACTTAATATTAGAGAAATATCTCATGGAGTATTTACTTATTTTTATATTCTATGTACTCATAACAGTAGGATAAGCCACAAACCTATATAAAGGTTAATATATGCATAAAAAAGAAAATACCATCATATATAATGCAATACCTACCAGCACTACAATTAATCAAAGGCACAACGAAAAAAGCAGAGTTTTCCATTTAGATTTGAAAGTGGCTGGAGTTGTGGCACGTTGGAAATAAACTGTAAATTATTAGCAAAAATCTACTAAAAGCAGCTTCACCCTGTTTGATATTTGGGTTTCTACTAGCTGACTGCTTCCTAGGCATCTTATTGAGTTTCTATTCTTCACTGAGATCAGAAGTGTACAGTATATTGGGCCCAGATCGTTCTTTATAAAGTGGCAGTGGCACTTTGCATCTGTTCTGTAGCGACGTAGTAACCAGTGTTTGATTTGAAAACAGGAGTGATTGTATTCATTTTTCCTGATTCTTGTAGGAACTGACAATCACATTCTGAATGAGCTGAATTTGTTAATCTTTTTGGGAAGAATACTTGAAATGGTGTATCTTACTAGAGATGTAAGCAAGATCTTGGCTGCATCAATTTTATCACCTTGATGTCACTGCAAAGCTCAAATGTTCTGACTTTCACTCCATATTGCTAAGTACAATAATTTGTCTTGTCTTTATTTTATGATAATTTAATGGAACACAATTCAACCACATCCAGGTATGCAAGTAGGTGATAAGCCTGAACAGAGTGTGTACTGGTTAAATAACAGCGGCAAAAGAATCAAACCTTGTGTGGGTGGATTCCACGTGTCATTGTGATCGACTCATATTTATAATCACTAGTGGAAATAATGCAGCTCTTGCCTTCAAGATTTGAGCCGCATCAACAGAAGATGTGATTATCCTCAGACCTGATAATCTCAACCACTTTTCCAACCTGTCAAAAAGATTTTTTTATGGTTCACATTGTCAGAAGCTGCACTGAGATCAAGCAGTTTCAAAACTGATGTTTTATCTGTTAGTTTTGCAAATGATGTTTATTCAACATGCCACCAATATCAAGAGAGTAATTAAAATACAAAAATATATTAAAATAAAATAAATTAAATAAAAACAAATATTATATTATATATATAAAAAAAAAGAAGAAAAAACTATATACGTTGTTTTTGGGGGCCTAATACTTAGAGAAGCAGTCTTATGATCAGAAGGTTTGAATCAGTAATGTAGTAAATGTAGAAGCAGTGATTGTCCATCCCTCATTTACACCACTGTGATGCCCTGAGTCAAAGCTAAACCCCAAGCTGTTCAGGTCAGACTGGTATTAGTCAGATAGCAGGTGTGAATGTGTGTAACTGTGTTAACGTTATCAGTATTTTCCTATAAAAGAGAGAATTCATTTTTCTTTCCATTCGCATTCGGCTAACCTGCATTCTCTTTTAACAACATGGATTCTTCTTGAGCTTATGGTGTTAATAAGTTCACGTGTTTTACAATCAAAATTAACAGTGAACAAAATCAATAGGTTTTAGACCAGACCGGACCGAGCTGCTAAAAAATGACAAATCCCACTTTCATTTGTATATCCTTTTTTGCTAGACACCAATCTGCTTTGAACAACGGTACAAACCAACATATCAAAGAAAAACAGCATGACCCAAAAGGCCTACACCCTGACATCACTGCCAGAAATATCAAATACCAAACCCTGTGTGTGTCCGTAATTTTTGTATGGGCTTATTACATGATGCAAAAAATTCAAATAGACCACAGAGGTCCCTTACAGTTTTCTCTTTGGGATTATAGATGTGAATAATAAAATGATCATTTATGAGAAGCTGGTCAAGATCTCTTGAAACTATATACTAATGCAGTTCAGTGAAGTTGTCAACCAGATTTGCAGAGGAGTTTGGACACGCATAAATTGTTAACAGCAGGGTTCTGGTGACTTTCAGCATGATGCAAAGATATTCAAAGGAGTCAAAATTACCACATGATAACTGCTCACTCTGAAATCACTCTTTAAATATAGCAGCACCATCTTTCCTCTCAGGTGGAGAAGCATTGATACAATAAAAGTTGAGATGGGGTGATTGAGTGAAAAGTTGTTCAACAGTTAAAATGATACAATTGAGACCATAAGTAGAAATAATATCATTGATAAAAAAAAAAAACACTTGTTGGTAAAATATAAAATAGAATAGAACAAATCATTGCTGGGCCTTGTGCACACATGGTGTGGAATAAAAAAATAAGCCTGTTTTGATTACGGTGCAGATGGAGGATGTTGTTTGTCCTGAGAGCATTTATATCATCCTTGGATCCTGCACCCCAAAGATTGTAGTACCGGTAAGTAACCAGCTCCTGTGAACTCCAGGCTTAGAGATCTTGACTAGCTAGAGGGGGTGAAAAGGTAAATCCCCATGAGTGGTAGTTGGCATGTGGGGCGGTGTGGAAAGTCTCTCTCTGCCCTTACAGTATATCGCTCTTAATTTAAACTCTTCTTCAGGCAGGGTCTGAGGTGGCACTCCTTCGAACTTCTCTTTGGGGCGGGGGGAGTTACACGATTCTGTAGCCTCAGTACAAATCTATTCTGAAGTTGTAAACTTTATTTTCTTTTGTATCTGCCCATTGCTGTGTCCTAAGCACATGGGTTGATGAAGTGCTCTGCCTCAGTGGTAATGTAGGAAAGCCAGTAGTGTTGCAAATCTCTAGTCACTTGGCTGTGGCTATCACTTGTCCTTCCATATCCTGGGGAGGTGATTTATTCTTGGGGGTTTGCACCTACAGAGCTCCAGAGAGGACTACTTCTTGCAGATTTATTGCAAGACAGAGAGCCCTCTTGTTTCTTAGTGGTCTTGCTAGTGCTAATTAGTTGTACATTTGCAGTCCAATCACTTCCACATTAAATTAAGATCCATCGATTAGAAGTGAACGCGCTATGGTCTGCTGGAAGGGTTTGTGAAAGTCATAGAGGAGGGGGCATCTTATGGCTAACAAGCTTCAGCTAATGCCAGGTTTAGCAGGTCACGATATATGTATGGTGACAGGTGGTGGTGGTGGTGGTACTAGTGGTGGTGTCATCACTTTCTGATCAGTGCTCTTCTAACACAGTTGTAGGACATCTGTTTTTCAAGCAATGTTATGTGGGCATTCACACATTTGCAAGCTCTGCATCCTTGCAGAGCATCCTCCACACAAAAATATATTTGCCTTCTGCCTTCAGGGTTCATCCACCCTTTTAATCCCAACACACATTACTTTGATTACTGACATGAGATTTCCACACCATACCATACAATATCCAGAGCAGGATTTCATTTTAGTACTGCCTTTGGTGTAATCAACATGTTCTTTCTAATTATTTACACAACTAGTCCGTATTAGTTGTACTGAAGTAAATATACAAAAATACACTTTATAGTCAACTCAATGAGGAAACTAAATTGAAATTATAGTGTAATGTGTGTGTGTATATAAATATACATTACATTATAAGATTTACTTTTTAAAATAAACTAAAAGTATGATGTTTCCTTAGCTTTTAAGTGTTTTTGGATCCTTTACCCTTTCAATTGTCAAAACAAATTGTCACTGGGCAAAGGCTGTTATTATCTAAAGCAACTTTACAAATGAGGGACACACACCAACTAGCGACCATGTGATCTGTGGACAACACATTCGGTCTCCTGAGGTTGTCCTAAATTAGTAAACATGTAGGATACAGTGTGGCAACAGCGGCCTGGATAATGATAATGATAATGTTAATTCATTTTGTTTTTCACAGAAAATTATGTTTGCTGGACCAGAAATTTGAATGCATATGCAGAAAACTATCCGTTTCTTCCGCAGAATTTGTCAGTCTTCTTCACTCTTCACTGCAGAGATAAGGGGCCCCTTTATTATTGTGGAGACGTGACGGCCTCCTATTGACTCTGTAAATCAAAAGTCAAGCTGCAGCACTTGATTATTTCAACTTTACCTCATGTATGTTGGGAGCTTAATAAAGTATTTACATCTTAACGGTGTCGTGTTTGTTGTGCATTTGTCATTTCCTCACCACTTGCAATTTGTGTTCAAGCCATCGCTGCAAGAAGTGATTAGTCATGAATAATGCATTTCATTTTTAAAATTCAGCACTCAGGGTTTGATTTGCACAGTTATATTTTTTCCTCATCTCCCTTCATGCCTTATCCCCGATACTCTGCCTCCACCCACTACCACCAGCTATTCTGCATTTGTGTTAAATCATTCAAATGGCGCAATAATCAGATGGAATGGATCCAGCAGTCTGTGTATTCACTTCACTTTAACTGCTGTCCTGTTTTTTTTTTTTTTTTTTTCCTGGGAATTATATCTAAGAGGCAACCTCCTTTCAATTTCTCTGTAGCAAAGAGCTGGTAGCATGTGAGGCTGGCAGGCCAACGAGAGCGGAGAGCTGTGGAACAAACCGATTCCTCCTGGCAATCCCTGGCAAAGCAATGCAAGAAAGACTTTTTCTTCCTTCAATCCACATATGCCGAGAAAGTTAATGGGGGAGTGTGGTGCGTGAGGGGGTGGCCCTGATGGGATTTTCCCCCCCATGACACTGCTGCGTTCAGTGCTTGCGTCAATAAAGCCAGCTTAAACTGCTTAATTATATTATGTAAGCTGCGAGATCAAGGAACATACTGAAAGCCTCAGTTTGTTCCTGCGTGCAGTGCAGAGTGTATATCTCTGGCCCACGTCTTCAAAAGCTCAGCTTCAACCTCTGCATGTTCTTATTCCAACCTGAAATGAACCTCGATTTATTCTGATAATGTTTAGGATTAAATGAGCCTTTGTATGACTGCTACTTTTTGGAGTGCAAGATTTCCTCTGAGTCCCAATGAAAAGTCACTTTTCATCACAATGGAGTGTTTCTTATATCTTCTTGTTGCATAAATTGACACTAAATGAGTGTCTATCTTAGTTCAGTACAGTTTTCACAGCTTTGGACAGCTGTATTTCACACACTTATTAATAAAACATGTGCTGGAGCTTTTAAGTGGCAGAACTCACATTCTTATCAGTGTAATGCAACACCCAGAATAATTTCTAAAATACTCTGCAGCTTCCAGGCGATAAAACATTTGTGATGTAGTATAGTTGATGTTTGCTCATGCCTGTATGTTTACAGGTTAGGACTAACACACACTCGCTGATGGATTAGAGAATTGCCAAGTTTCCCGTGTCTGGAAATGCATGCCCCTAGCATGCATATGTATTGTTTTCTATCATGTAGTAACAAATGGCACACTATCATATACTGTAGCTGTCAGTGATTTTGTGCCCAGTCCTGGCTCCCTTTAAATCGCAATGAGCGACAGCTCATAGAAATACACACCACATATGTATCATTCACTTCAGGATCACTGGTTGATTTTTGAATGCAATAATAAAAAAAAGGAACAGAATTAAATGTACTGGGAATAAACAACAGCAAAGGAGATACTAGCACGGTTTTGTATTTACTCTCCAGAGGTTTCCACTGTCGCCATATGGCTTACAGAATTATAAAGCTCAATATGAAACAAATGAGCCAAAAAGATGCACAAATTATTAGTGAAGTCAGTTTTGTATTGATTGCAGCACTGTTAAAGAGATTGTGTCAACCCTCTGCTCATTGGTGGTAAAATATTATGCATGGCCTTCACTTCTCACTGATCAATATGCCCATCAGTGTGTGATGTTACACATGATATTCTCAGCTACAGCGTAACCCTGAAGATGTCACATATTAATGCCCAACAAAATGACTCTCTGGGATTCACCAAATGCCTCACAGTCGTATGATTGTCTAGGTGCATCTTCTGAATTAATTCCCTCTTCTCTTGGTTGTGATAGTGTAGTATACATTTTAGCAAAGAAAAACTACATAACAGGCATTTTCTGAGCGAGATGTTAAAAATAACAACCAGGAATGGTCGATAAGGGAGATGCATTCCCTGGGACTGTGGGTCTTACAAGTTGACTGCACAGTAATTACATCTCTCGAGGATCCAGGAGAGGAAAGTTTTCAAAAGGGGGGTGGGGTGGGGAGAAACTGGCAAGGCAGGAGAACTTCATGCTCTGCAGGAGTCGCCATGCTCTCCTCCCTCTTGAAACAAAATATGAATCCTAATATCTCATCAGCAAACAGACAGAGAGCACTAGAGACACATTACACTGGTTCATTTATTTTTACCTCTTTGTGTTAATCATTTCTTGCTAACTATGAAATAAAATGATTTGTTGGTCAAAGCTGAAAGTTTGATTTGATTTAAATAAATATGATAGATTCAGATTTTAGAAAGGGTTTCCGTTGCAGCCGTGCAATCAGAGGCGTCACAGCTTTTATACACTGGTCTTAGAGGAGGGAACTGAAAGGAATCATTTCTAGTCTGCTGAAAGCTACCTGGTGACTTGTTTTGCTAATCAAAATCAGTTTTCTCTTTGAAAAAGTCCAATTAGAAATGTTTCACACCATCTACAAGGATTTTTCTTTAATCCTTGAATGTTTTCTACAAAACCAATATGACAATATCCCACTGTAAAATTAATGGGCTAAGCAGGACTTGAGAATGCAGGTGTTGCTGGGTCAGCAAGAGAAACAATGCGAAAGCATGACTCATCAAAATGTAATCAATTCAGATCATTAACATTTGGAAAGCCTAGCAGAGCTGCGTTATCCCACTTAGGTCTGTGGAATAACGGTGTAGGTCTGCAGAAGTCTTGTTTGTGCATGCTGTCGACTGGCTTGGCTGTAGGATGTCTATGTCAAAAACCTGTCAGCACAGCAGGTGCGCCAACTAATAAACAGTCATAAAAATGAGCAGGGTGCCATCTTTGAATATCATATCTACTCCTCCTAAATGCGTTATAATACTGTAGAAATGTTGTTACATGCTTCAGCATTAGAATGAAGCCACAATACCACATTAGGTATTGGAAAACAAAATATGTGGCATTAAGTAGGACAAACAGTCATCGCGTTCTCTGTCCTTATAATAGTAGTAAGCTAGCAGAGTCAACTGCAATAAGGAATTACATTTATAATGACTTCTTTCTGACATGAATTGGTTACATGTTGCCTATTTTGACAGTTTCCAGTGACTGCAGCTGAAAGAAATAACTTATAGACTGAAATAGTGATGGTAAATAAAAGCTGTGACGACCACAGCAAGTTTAACCATTTTTGCTCCCTTAGTCACAGCGTTTCTGTCACATGCATTTGACCCTGTCAAACATTAATCTAGTTTTTTTTTTCCCTCTTTACGTCTTCTCGCTTGTGTTGTCACACTGTGTAGGTTTTTCTCCGTATTTGGAGAAAAATAGCAAGTGCTACTTTTAAATGTCACAAGGTTTAGAAAATTCTTACATAAATCCATTTATTGCAAATCGTTTCTTCTCTGTACAAGTGCAAACAGCAGAGAGCAACTTCTTTTCCATTCTCACGTTCGTTGACGACGTCAACCATGTATATAATACTGCAGTTTAAGGTTGCTCTTTTTAAATTGTCATTGCATGTTTGTTTTTTTTTTATACATAATTGGAGATCACATTTTCCCCTGCAGTCACTTAATTTCAGCAGCAAATCACCACTTTCATCTTATCTTTCATTGGATATGCTGCTGTTATTGGTAATCTGAGTAAGCTGCAAACGACTAGATCTTATATCAGGGTTCTGATGTTGACAAAAGTAAATTCCCCTTATGAAACATTTGTACCACAGTGCAATATAGAATAGGCATGAAGGACAAGTGTAGAACAAATGATGCACTATTTGTGTATTTTCATTCTTTATAAACAAATGGTGATTTTATTATTCACATTTATTAAGAGATTATTGGCCAGAATGCTCAGACAGTTGGTCTGTGTGCATTTGATGTTTTCCTCCCCTGGCTAAGAACCTGCTCATTACCACAAGCAATCAAACTGCATTTTTATATCAAATATTTAATTGAACTAATCGCCTTGACCAAGCGTCCTGTGCCTTTGAGAAAACTGTTACTTAATTTGCATTTAAATAGAAAAACACTGACCAAAACCTTTTGCTGGTGAGAGGGATGACTTTCTGTCAGCTGAGGTGATTTGCTATGATTTACTGCTTTTGAAATGTTTGATTTGTGTGCATGATGACCATTTCCTCTCCTGTGTCTTGTTACAATTGATTGTTTGATTGTGTGATGAGACCTGCTCTTTTTTTCCTGTTTGCCAGAGAGACAAGGTTACATTGTTGAGGCTTTTTCCTCCAAATGGACAAGAAGTCTCATTTTTCATACTCCCAGACTACTGAAGTGGAACGTTCATTTCATCAGGTGAATTGGCAGTCATTGCAGGAAATCAACCCCTTAAATTGTTTTGATATAGACTGAGGGCCTCTGTTGTCCCCATGTCACTGTGGCCATTATTACGGGCTTTGAAATGGTAATTACATCTTGTTAATGAATATTTGCAGTAGTGATTAATGTGACATGAACACACTCATCGCATTTAGGAAAGTCCCTATATTGATGACGATGACATAAATGAAGGCATGCTTGAATGCACTTGTGGCACATTTTCTAAATCATGTTTTTAAGATGTTCAAACTACGAATATACATCAAATTATCATCAATTATAAGGGATCCTTTTGGCAGTTATTGTCCATGATTTAATGCAAGTGTTGTTCTGCATGTATTTCCTGTATTTATGATTAGAATCAATAGTTGACAGTAGGATTTCAGTCATAGATTTGAATTTTGTGAGACACTCATTCTGTATGTCACTGTTTAAAATTCTTCTGTTTACGAATAAAAGTCAGTAAAACCACAACATTAGGTTTATTTCTGTGATGAAGTCTTCATAATTCCCTTGCGATATACTAACTATATAACATATAAAAGTGGAATATTTTACTTACAACTCATAAAATACAATATATTATATTCTTTTTATACAAGAGAACTGAGGCTGCGGAGCACAGAAAGTGGTATTCAGGACAGCCCTAATGTTTAGACACCCAGAGTTTTTGTTTTGGTAATAAAACTGCAGTCTCTAGTATGAAGTTCCTGCACTTTGTACGTTCACCTTTTACCCTGACCACCTCCGTATTACTTCTAGTCTGCTATAATGATATACTGTACTGCTTTTGGGACAGGGAAAATATTGTTAGTTTCTTCTTTTCTCATTTTATAATAATTTGGGGGGGCAAGGTTTGGTAGTGGACCTAGTGATGAGGTTCAGAGCTGTGTTGCTCGACACAGCTACAGTCAGCGATTGTGATTGTGTGATTGTTCCACTTGATGTCCATTCGGGAGGACTCTGCTTAACATTGCTGAACATGCAGCAACTTTGTCATATTTCAGCTCAAAAACAGTGTTTAATCTATCTTTAAACTTTGTGTAGATCACCTGACAGCATATAGCTACTGCACAACTGAGCCCTCCTTCTCTTCCAGGTATTATTAGACTGTTTAGATTTTAAACGTGAAAAGACAGAATTTACCTGCAATGAATTTTAGGTGTGTTTTTGTCTGCCTGCACTGTCAAACTGTGGTAAACAGTGCAACTATAGTTTATTTACTGTGTAAAGTGAAGTGAATGATGTTTATTTAAATCTAACTCTGATCCATAAAATGCGCATTGTAAGAACTGATAACAGATATTTAATAAGGTTAAAACATTTAAAACCATTGTGAAGTGAGACATACAGCTACAGCTGTAGCTGAAATTAGACATAGCTGCATACCCTTGCTTGTTAGTCTGACTGCAGATGATGGTGCGAAAATTAATCTTTACGAGGTCTTTAGTAGTTTGTCCCCAAGCACCTCCAACCTAGTCCTAGACATACTGTTCTCTAACTCCGGAGTCAATGAAAAGCTGAATAAAAGTTACTCAGGGAAAACTTAGTGGAAAGTTCTGCTAGCATTTTGGGTTAAGAGTTCATTTGCTTTTCAGCCAATGCACAAAAATGTTCCAGAGAGCCATAGTCAGACAGTTTTTTCACCCTATAGTCACACGTGCATGAATAACAAGTCTGAAATATTGGAAAAATAAAATATTTTTTAATGTGATATCTTGAACTAGAAAAATACTCAGCACATGCTGTTCAACAGGAGCTGAAGATGGGGACACTGAACAGTATAGTAAAACTCATTTTCACCACTTTTCACCAGTGGCACAATATTCACATTTATTCGTGTCAGGTGATCCAGTGTCCAAAAGGGCTTGCGTGTTGTTTAGATGTTTAGCTGTGTCTCTTTTTTTACTTTTATTCTGATATGAATGTGTTTTGTAGTGTATATGTTGCAGGTCTGAAATATTTGAGAAGCCCAGTCTTTCATGTACAGCTCTCTTCAGATCTATTTTTTATTATTTTTTTATTTTCTGCTGAGAACACACTACAGCAACAGCTGCAAATAAGCAGCTTGTTTGCTTGTCTGTCAGAAAAGCTTCAGCTTGGCCGTGGCACCAGCTGAGAATGCAAAATAGAGAGGAATGGTTGTATGAGTAATCACAAAGACATAAAAGCAGGGAGATGTGGAAGAGCAAGTGATCTCTGAACTACTTTGTCAGCCGGGTTGACTTGTCTTGGCATGGGTAAGGTGGTCTGAAGCTCTGAGCACCATGTGTACTACAGCAGGCTGTAATGGAAAGCAGAGTCATTATTATCTAATTAGGCAGACTAATGACGTGCCACAGAAAGCCATAAGGCCAAGTCGGTCTCCTCTGTGCCAGTCTGTTTTTCACTGAGGGCTGCTCACATTGGGGCAAATATTCCCTTAAAGTTATTTCCCATTATCGTGAAGAAAATGCCTCGATTTTGCTCAAGTTGAAGTGTTAGTGTAAAGGGCAAAAGAGGATTAGTCAAGCTTGTCTGACAGCTGTAGCTTCCATGCTTTATGATTGATTGAGGAAGTTAATATACTATTCCAATAATATTAATAATAATAATAAGTAATAAAGAAAGAACACAGCAGAAAATCAGCAGTGGCACAGATTAGATGTTCAGTTTGGGTTAGGAAGTGGCTAAAAAGAATAAACTCGGTGCCTAGAAAAGAGTGAGAGTTTTTGTTTTTCACTATATATGGTCTTTCCTTTGCTTTCTGACTCACAGGTGGCTCCTTATTATCATCCCTCATTCTCAGGTTTGTTATTTAATACACAAGTGAACTTAAGCAAGACACTAAATCCCTACTAGATCCTTTCTGTGTTGGAGTCTGACCTCTAACCTCTCGAAAAATCACGATTTTGCCTCATGTATATATAATTAACATTTTTTTTTCCTATTACTAACACAGGATGTAATAATTGACCGGGTGAGTGTAATTCAAGAGGTTGTCACAGACAAGGGAAATAAATGAAAACTCTGTTCTGCCAATGTACTTAATTATTCTGCAGAGCTAAGGCTCCCAGGCACAGAACTCTAATAGACAAATTATATTATAGGAGTAGATTTTTGATATTTTGTGTATTTTTACAAATTCTTTAATTTTTCCATAGTTGATATTGCGTTGATTGAAAAAAAAGACTCTTGAAGCGATGTCTGAACTAATGTCCTTCATTGTTTCACATGACCATTCTCAAATTGCAAGACTATAAATCCACCCTTGGATTCCAACATGTTTTCTGCTTTTGTTTTATAGTTATGAATATAAAAAGTGTCTTTACTCTTTGTGCTTCGGTCCTTAAAAGTTCAAGCATGCAGGCATTTTCCAGTTAAACTTAAATTGCTATACATACATTATGTCATCGTCCTCCATTCCCAACATGCATTCAGTCCTTCCACTATCTGTTGAGGATATTCACTGAAAGCAACATGCAGCTTTTTGTGTGACAAAGCAGCGCAGCACATAGTTAAAGCAGCTTGTGTGTTTACAGTAAGTATCATAATGTCTAAATTAATTTGGTAATATTGATGTCAAAACATAACACGTGTTTATAATACACAACCATCTGTTACAACAACTAAGAAAATCTGTGGAAGTCAAACACTCCAGTGCTGCTTATTTTTAGACTACTAACACTGTATAAACTAAATGTCTCAAATGATTAACATGAATAATAATGTGGTCAGTACAATGCTAATGATGTGTGTGTGTGTGTGTGTGTGTGTGTGTGTGTGTGTGTGTGTTGTGTGTGTGGAGCGAGGTTAGCTGGGTTAATGTCAAACTTACTTAAATATTAAACAAATTGTAAAAAATTACACAAGTCACTTCGGACTTGTGCTGCAATAAAAGACCTGTTAGAGAGGATATTAAAACCACCATATACTGTTTTTTTTCCCAGTGGAATCTCTTTAATGAGTACAATATTTTGCCTCCAGCATACATCCCTACATCTTATCTTCTTACATAACAGAGACAGTTATTCATATATCAAGGCTTGGTGGAACTTGAATTCAATGAACTGATGCCGATGTTACAGCTGTGATTTATATATTTGCAGTAAATTCTGTGGATGGGAGACATCAGGAAGTTTTTACCAAAGTAAGATCCAGACAACCGAAGCGTCCTCTCATGCGACGCTCACAGCTTCCTCCAGACTTCATCAACAGAGGAGTAAAAACAAATGGATTCCTCATATATTGTTTCTATAGTAACCGTATGACAAAAAATGGAGCTCAATACAAAGAAGAGGGCAAACATAAGTGAATATTTAAATTGAAATCAGTGTAAGCCTGAGTGATAGCTGCAAAGTCATCATTCCACTTCCTGAAGTAAAATTATTTTAACCATGACATCTTGAAATTTGCCCCCTGACAATTTGAGGCAGGAAATTAGGCAATTCTGAAATGCCACATGCATACAAGCTGGCAAGTTTGACTGGCAAAATTCAGGACAGTTGTTGTGAATGCAAACAGACAAGCGAATCACCATCAAAGTGCTTTGTCAAGGGGGAGATCAGAGATGTGTGTGGCTGAAATTCCTGCTCCACAGGAGGCACGGTTTTCTGAAGTTGTGTGCAGAAACCTCCACATACGCAGTATGCTCTGTAAATGTTTGAATGAGTTGGGGTATATCTTATGTAATGTGGAAACTGTCCCAGTGCTCGCTCATCAAAGGCAAGGCCTGAATTAAGTACACTCATAAACACACATGATGATTCATTCATAATTCATCAAAGTTGTCCTGCATTGTGGGAAACATCACTTAGTAAACAACAAACTGTTATTGTTGGAAATGAGGCCGTAGGCCTCTACTTTTTGAGGCTAATGTATCCAGATGAAATTGAACTGGCCAACCAATGTACAGGACTGATGTCCACATGTAACTCTTGTCAAAATTCAAACATAAATGCACTCATGAAGAATTATCTCATAATAAGCACTGTATACAAACATTTATTCTTAATTAATATTTGTATGCTGTATGTTATTATTGATCGTGGTTTGCTTTGTACTAATAATTTTGTAGTAATGCATCATACAGTACATGCTGTACTGTACAAATACTTACCTGGTGAGTTATGGTAAGGTTATGTTTGCCATGTTCACATCTTGTGTGGTAGCATGCTGATATTCAAATATATGTAATCATAATGTACAGTGGATGATGAATGAAAAGTCAAGAAAAGTCAATTCAGTCAATGTAGTGGACTCCAGTTCAAAGTAAGGTCTGATAAGGTTATTTTTAGTATTCACATGTTTCTCCAGAGGAGCAGTTCTTTCATATCTCTGTTTGCATATGGAAACACATAATATTAATATTAATTTCCATAAAAAATACACCCATAAAAAAATGTCTTCAACCTCCTCCGCAATTATTTTCCTGGTTGCATCAACATATGCTTTGTATTATTGCTGTCTGTTGTTTACTGCATTGCTTTCCTACTTCCTTTCCAACGCTATGCATTTATTACACATATGTGCTACACCTTAATGCTATTAAAAGATGTGTGGAAACAGCCTCACAGTCACTTCCAACATTGCATTTTCCACATCTCCATCACAGCTACTCTGCATTATTTTTGCAGAGCCAGGGTTATCTTTAGGCTCACAAACACACTGCTTCGTAAATTCAAGTGAGATTTTCGTTAACAGGAGTGTAACCTCGAATTCTCATCCTGTTTGCAGGTCTAACCACTACGGAACGTTTTTCTTTACCCCTCATCCTTTAACCTTTAACTGGAGAACTTATTTTTCTTGACAAAAAGAAAACTTTTATCAAAAACTTCAACATCATGTGCTGCAAATACTAAAAGTCACGTTTTTATGGTGTAATCCCTAAATGGGACTAAAAGAACTTCAAAACTGTCCACTGTAACTGAATTGCCATCTCTTGACATATAATGCATGGGTATCCTGAAGTCAGCTTTCCCCATGTGAGATGAATTACAATAACCCTTATCAAATATACTCCCTGACATGCACTGTTGAACTGCAACCACTGCACTGTTCCCTCAATTTACCTTACCTTGGAATCTGCAAAAGCAGGATTAGTGACTGAGATAAAGGGGCCAAGCGGGGACGACCACAGGAAGAATGAATATGCAGGTCCCTCGGGAGGTTTTTTGCCAACTGTCTTGAAATACTCTTTGTTTGTTAGCCTGTGGATACTGTTCCGTACAAACTTAGGAAGATATTATCCTGTTTATACCATGGCCGCATCAGTCATTTATTTATAACCCAATTTGATCTGTCTTCCTATTTTAATCAGTAAATCTCAGCCTCAGAATGTATTTTGTTTGCTTTACTAGAGAACATCTAAATGAAATAGTTTCACCAGCCTCAGCCAGGAGTTTTATTATCCTGGCTAGGTTTAAAACTGGGGAAGAGAATTTTTAACTGATTGCCATCAAACAAGAACGGAGAATAGTGAAGCTTTTTGCTTGACAGTATTATTAAAGCGCCCATCCAGAAGAGGTGGCATTACATGAGACAGCCTCTCTCTCCTACAATGTCAGGGACACATACAGCAACATCTGTCTCAGCTGTCTCCCTCCTGCTCCTCATTCTTACCTGTAATTTCTTTTGCATATCCTCTCCAGTCTTCCCTCTTCTCGTGTTGTGTTGTAAACCATTGTTCAGTCTTAACTGTGCTTTTTATTTGGACTGAATGTTCTAAGTGAAGTAAAACACTCCCTTGCTGCATGTATTACCAGCTAGAAATATCTATATTACTAAACATAATTATATATTTTTGAACGGATATTAAAATATAAACTTCTACTCATAAATCCTAACTTGCACTTGTGTAGTTTGAAAAGTACACTAGTAGACTACTACAATACAATACAGTAGCTTTGATATATAGAAGTTCACAACATGAAGTGTGAGACTCAACTTTCCTGGGCGTATTAAACACATTTATACATTAGTAATATTAACACAATGTATTTATTTTAAATACAAAGCATGCTGCATTTCAATATATCATATATAATATAGCAACTGGCTACCAATAAATAGTGAAGTGAAACACATATCCATATGAGAGAAGCACAAAACTGATATTTGACTTACTAAAAGTTGCATTTTAGTGTAAATCTGCAAACTAACATTGCAGTCTAACTCCAGCCCACACTGTTCTCCCATTCTCACGCTTATGCATTTTGAAGTGCGAGGGCACATTATGACAGCAATAAAGCCTACCTTAGTATAGAGTGCCAAAATGACAGTGTTTCAGTTTATTATTTTATATAACAAGCAGTGTCAGATATCTCTTGAACAGGCCCACATGCTCTCTGCTGTCTAATTGTCTGGGAATAAGCGTGTAATGAGTTTCTGATATACAGGCTGTATGTCTTGCAAATTTGAAGTATCGTTCCATAGGAATTTAAGCATGACAAATGGTGATTATTTTTGTGTTTCGGGGCATCATGCCTGCCAATTTAACCCCAATTTTGAAGCCTGTCAGCACAGTAGAGAACCACAGTAATCAGCTGCTGATTTCCAACTGGCTGCCAAAGTTGATTAAATAACAAACAATAGATAATACCATGTCATTCGTGTTTTAAACCTATTTAAAGCTCTCTTTTAAGGTCTGAGCAACTTCATCTCAAATAATGCAAAAAAATCAATTGAGGGTTTAATTTAAGGACTTCAAATGACTCGTCTTTGTAGAAGAACAGTAAATCAAGAAGAACTAAATGTATTAATGTATGTAATTAAATGTATTTATTTGGTTACTAAACATATTAGTGTACAATATTAATTTACTTTAGGACCAGATTATATTAAATACATGCCCAAGCTCAATGGAATTGCTTAAAAACACTTAGTAGTAATAAATCTCTTCAGCATTACCAATTGATTTAATTAGATTAAAACATAAATTACAGCTGGTAAACATTCAGATGGTGAAAGAGTCCTATCAGGATCCAATCAGCAGTGTGATGAGACACAATTAAGACGGAAGTGAAGGAGAAAATCGGCTTACGCCATCAAAGTTCTCGGACATGTTCTCCATTTAACCTACTGAAAAAGTTGAAGCGTGTAAAATCAGAATGACTGGACATAATAGTGTAAACTATTTGTATTCATTTCATAGAGAAGGCTTTTAAATCCTTTGAGAGCACTGTTGTATCTGACTTTCTCTTCCTGGCACAAATTAGATCCCAGTCGATCTACATATTTGCCACCAGCATTCATATCAGTTGTAGTGGTTTAATAACTGTTGTGTGCTGTGGGATGGCACAAGTCTGACTTGTACTGAAAGGCACCATCTGAACCCAGCATAAATCTTCCATGGAATAAAACAGTTTTAGAGCAGCACCAAAATGTTGACAGCTCCAGGTACTTAGCAACTCATTTTTTATGTTTTTTTAACACCCTCCACTTTAGTGTTAATGCTTTAGAATATGATGTGGATAGGCAGAACAGATTTACAAAAACACGCCATAAGAGCAGTGCTCACAAGGTGCAACCTGAGTTGTATAAGGCTGTTTCAGCTGAACTGTGCATACCTCCAAACCAAACCTCTGACCCATGAATTTTTGTTCTTAAATGGTTCTTTATGGATTATTCATATATAACTTCTGGCTGTACAGTACAGCAAGCTTTTCACAGTGATGGACAACATCTGGTGCCCTGTATTGTGAAATATGCATCAGGAAGCTTCTTCTACTGTTAAATCTGTGCAATTCTTTTGGCATTTCATTTTTATATAGTATTAGCACAGAGTTGAATTACAAAGATTATAATTTCACATATTGCGCCGTATCCACCAATATAAACCTAAAAAACCCTGATCAGCATTAGAGATAAATAATGTATTTTTATCAAAACTTGAGTTTATGACTAATTATCTGCAAAAAACAACAATGTTCTTATAGGTTTTAGAAGTTATTATAGGCAAGGTTAGTCTTCTTCTAGAATCCTAAATGTGATGCAGCTTTAAATGTTATTTTCCTCTGATTTCTGTGCAGTTATTGGTTTTAGGGGAGCTTTTTGTCGCTCAGTTTAAATATATCTTGATTGAATCTCTCTGCTGTTGCTTAACAGTGACATCGCTCTGTCTGTGACCCTACGGCACCAAAAGATACTAATTAAGCCTTTAGTCACATTATCTTTGTTATTCATGTGGCTAATCTTCTATATGTGTCATTAGTTTTCTTTGAACCTCCAAATCCAAAGCCTGAGATTGATTTAAATCTCGTCATTTGAGTTCACCTCACAGAGATCTCAATTAAATCAATGTCAGTGAGGGATTCAAATCTGACACTCAGCTTCTTCTCAGCTGTCACCCAACAGCAAGGCTCCCTTTGTGCCAGTTGATTAAAAAGACACACGAAAAGAAAAAAAAGTCACTCCTGCCGTCCCCTTTGACAACAAATCATATTTGTATGCCGGACTTTAAGACAGCAGGGGAACTTTTGTGGGGGGGAATGGGTGTGTTAATTCAGATAACATCTGTCATCTTTCTGATTCAATAGCTCATCCATCAGCGAGACTGGAGGCGTCACAAAAGTCCTCTGTGAAGTGATTATTATTCTAAAAGTGTGCTGTTTGAATTTCAGCCAAGTGGTCGCCTGCAAGGTAGACAGACTCTCTGTTGAAAGGAAGAGCACTTCTGACATCTGGGGATGTATTGAGGAGTCTTTTTTTTTTCATCTTGAATGAAAGCAAAACAAGTGGCCAGAGAGAGAACAGTAGATGTATCTTAGCCATGAGTGCTGGGGAATACTCAAGCGCAGCCGCACTTGTCGTCAGACCTCCCTTTTGGGGGAACGGGAAAAAAAGTTAACATCATTTCATCTGACAGAAAGATGACTGACATATTCGTGGTTGCACTGCTAAAACTCCAGGCCTCAGAGTTATGGATGACCTACCAATAAAACACTGAGCTTGAAAATATACACTCAAGCTTTGTATGGATTCTTTCAATTGGAAAAAAATGAGTTTCTAACTATTTCTTTTAGTGAAATAGTTGGTTTGAAGACTTTTATGTAGACTCACTAGTTGCTAATTGGGCACTTTTGGTGACGACATCCTGCATCATCCATATGCTATACTGAGCCACATGTGTCCTGGTGTTTCTTATGACTTTATTGATGTTCTTTTGTGTCCCGGCGAGCTCACAAAGAGCTAATTGCTTATGAGTATTATTAGATTGGAACTGCCTCATGCAGTATGTCGTGAATAATGATGCACAAGAAAAAGAAGCATCTTGTCCTGTATTAATATGGAACAGATGGTTACTGCGGGTTTGCTGGATTTCTCCAACCCTGTCTGCTATAATGTTCTTGCTCAACTAAATTGCCTTAGCAAATACATTTTTGTAGAGGCCATAATTGAAACCGGATTACATTTTCTGTTAACACAGTGGGGATATGTTGACATTTAACGTAAATGGCAAATGGTAAATTTTAGAGCAGACTTCTATTTAAAAAAAGTTGCATTGTGTAGCTTAAAGTGCTTTAAGTGGTTATCAGAAAGCTGATAATTCTATCTGCTTTCCTTCTTCCAGGAACAGTTTATGTTAGCCAACATTATAGGCACAGAAAATGGTGAAATGCAAGATGCTGTTTTATTGTTCAGCAGCTTGAGCAACTAATTTAAGAACTTATCTGTTCTGTATGCTGGAGCATATTGTTTTACCACTCACCATACATAAGATTTTTTCATTAAAACTGTACGTAGATGATTTATTTTCTTTGCCACATTTCATTGTTTTATTCTATGAAAAACAAAGACTTACTATAGTTACGATTGTTTGACTTTTTCCACTTTCAGGCCAGGAATTTCCTGCCAAGATGGTAAATTTCTCAATTGCTTCTCATCTGTGATCTTTATAGAAATTAATCATTAATACTCTGGAGTCATCTGAAAATGCATATTTATCACTATGATGACTTCATGGCTGGATTTGACATAGTGTGTGTCTTAACCTGGTTTAAGATAAATGTTGTTTTGAAACTAGTGCAAGGCCATGGACGAAGCAATATATCAGTAAATTTGAGCTACTCAAAAACTTTTCCAACACTTATATCTCTTAGGTCTGATATATCATTTGTCTGATGTTCTGTTCCCCCTCAGGCACCACACGGCATCTGCCAAAATCTGTTACACTAAACTGGTTCAATATACCAGAACTTCACAGAGCTTTTTTTAGTCTTTTATATTAACCTAAAAAAGTTAGGAGAAAAACGGTTTATATCCTTATGACTTTCTATAACTAGATTTGCAAGATATCATCTTGTTTTCTTGCAGAAAATGGGCTTAAACATGATATCATGTAACCAAAGGAGTTTAGGTTTCTCCTAAAGGTGGGTGCAAATTATGGCTGCATCCAAATTCTGACACTGTATCCTTCAAAGTTCACATTTCAAGACTGAATACAGGAGCTGGCCTGTTACACTGGATCTGATAAATTGTGGAGGACAGTGTGTCTTTTTTAGTCCCAACTCTAAGATCCAATAGAGGCTATAACGGTGAGCAGTATAGTCAAGTAGAGGGATCACGTGAGTACTGGTGTTTGCATTTTCATTTATGTTCAACAGGCCAGCAAGCTGCCAGTGTTCACTTGCCACCGTGTCTGTGGAGTACTTCTTTGGGGGACGATGTCTGGCCAGAAATGTTCCAGGGGTGGCCAGCTAGCAAAGATATTAGCTCATAAAAGTCTTTAGCTACTGATTAAAGAATTTCAATTATTCTGGATTTGGTGGTTTTGGAGCATTCTCATTTGTATATTTTAAAATGCCCACTACCTGTGCTTGGCAGAGCGTGGTGGAGTGTAGCAGAGCAGAGGAAAGCAGGGAGAGGGAGGATCGGGTGGAGAGAAGAGGAATCTTGCTGACAATAGCTTCAGTTGCATACATGGTATTTTGATTAAGTTTTATTAAATAAATAAAGAAGAACAATCAATCATTAACTTGACCATACTTTCATTTGCTTTCAGTCACTAGAAAACATCTCTCTCACTTGTGTCTATGTAACTCCCATGTACATGTCAGTCTGACTTTTGACATTTACTCTTTTTGGTGTGTAATAACTCTAAATGAACTAAAATCAAGTGGCCACATTAATTTATACTTTTACCACAGACACGTAATGATGTTATTTCTACCAAATAACAGACTCAGCATCATGGTGCCTGTGTTTTTGTAATGAATGGACAGTCAAAAGGCTGAAATGTAAAAGGTGAGCTGGGTTAGCCAAATAATTCTGAATCCATGTAACATAGTGGCCTGTGGAAGCGGTTGTAAATAAGGAAAAAGGAAAGAACAGGGCTAAGAGAAGAAAATTCATTATGTGGCACAGTGGCCATGTCATAGCTATCGCCTTTGGGAGAACAAATTAGGACAGGAGGAAAAGAAGCAGGACACGAGAGAACAGAGGGCAGCAATAGAGAGGTGTGATCTGAAAACAACAGCCAGGACAATAGTGGGTGGGTGTAGGGGTTGGCTTGGTGTAATTAGTGGGACAAGCTACTCAGAATGGCCACCATCCATCCAGACAGCACAAACAGACACAGGGGGCCCTTATCCCAGCCCTGGGTACTGCTTCCTGAATTGTTAAAGTGTAGAACGGGCACTGTGGAGCACCATATACAAATAGATACAGATAAATAGCTTTAGCCAGCCTGAAGTAGATCACTCTCTCTAGATACATAATACTCATCCTTCAGCATCAAGTAGCAATTTCAGTTGCCTTTGTGAACAAAAGGATTAGTAGATTTATCTTTGCCACTGGGAAACACCTTCAGATCCCTATTGCTAAGTACTGGCTGAGTGCCTCTGGTACTGGAGGTGATCTGAGCCAGATGCATCCTGGAAATAGATTATCTGATCATGCAACATTTAATCAGAAAGATAAAGCTTTCACTAATCAATGCACACTTGGGGATCATATATTTTGCGTGGTGAACCAGATCCTTTGCCACAGACCCAGAAACCATCTCATTGCTGTTTTCCACCTCTTAAAAGAATAACAGGGATAGCAAATTTGAAATTTGATAGGCCAGAAGCACAGATAGGCCTACAGCTTTGATCCTTCATCCTGGTACTCAACCTGTTGTAATCTGGTGAAGCTTTTGTCTTTCACATTACAACCAGAGGTTTTTCATGCTGATTCTAAAAAAAGATGATGTGCATTTCCACACTACCCAAATGTAGATTGGTTTGTTCACACATTGATTTGTTTTGGCCTACTGCTTTTTATGATTTATTATCTCTTCTACATACTTCAGGGGTGCATCATAATTACTCAGTTTACATCTTGCTCTGCTGCTGATACTGCAACTTTTTCGCTGCAGCCAAGTGTTTTTATTTTGAGGCATTTCTGCTCTGATGCTTCATGTGCAAATTAAAAATGTGCATTAAAAACTGGAGAATGGTAACCTACCTAATTACACCATAATGGCCAGACATCTTATATTTAGCTGCAGCTACCAATGCTTTAGGTGCCTTTAAAGATTCAAAATGATTTGAGACAGAACACCGGCCATAGAAGGAAAAAAAAAAACTTGCCCCTGAAAAATTGTATTATAGAGTAGCTTTAAGTGTATTGCATGTGTCAATACAGGTGCCATTTCCCTTAATGCTGCCAGCATGCATACCAATTAGGATGTCAGACAAACACAACATAACAGCCCATTCGATTTTTTTCAACTTGCTATTAACATGGGGGATCTTTTACAATTACGTGCTGCTTACATTGCCTTTGGGCTATTTATTTTCTTGGATTATTAAATCATCCTGTGATTATTGATGACAGTGATGTGTTGCTGAAGTGACCCCGCTAACTAAGGAGATAAAGGGACCACCGAGCCCACCTACTATGGTGTTACATCAATGTCAAAACTAGAGGTTCTCTTTCGTGCACCGAGTGGATTACACTTTACTTTTGGAAGGATGGAATAGAGACAAAAATAATTTGCTCATTCTGTTTGTTTCATGATCTATTATAATTATACTATTTCAAAATATATATGTAATTCTTTATAAATAAATATTTAATTTGAGCCAATTTATCTACAGACAAACAAGCCACATATCTCTGGTTAAATATTGTGAGAATTTAAGGTGATTAAAATCACCTTATCACAATTGGTAACTTAACTTTACCTCTCAGTAAAGAGTCGTATGACCCAAATAATGTTGTTAAAATGACAACTGTTTGTAGCCTTCAAAACACCGAACACTCAACTAACACTCAACACTTGTCAAATCAATGGAGGAAGGGGTGATGACTTAGCTTTAGCTAGATGCAACTAATACACTGACAGGGTATCTTGGAGATTTATAAAGTAAGATCTAACAAACTGGGGTGACATCCTCATCATCCACTCCTTGTACACACTGGACATGGGATTAATCTGTTGACTAGCAGACTAGCTCTTCCACAGTATCCTACAATGATTCGGCATAAAAAATAAAAATTAGTTTTTCAACCAGGAAGAACAAAGGCCTTGGTTGCCTTGTATTCATGTTGCAGCTGAAAGATGGTAGCTAATAGGCTAAAGAACACCAGGCAGACCAGAGATATATTCTCTGTAACAGTAGCATTGGACACAGATTGCGTTAAATGTACTTTTTCACCAGCACAAATTGTTTCTTTTTATCTAACACATCTAGTTATTTTTGATTGTTGTGCTTGTGTTGTACATCTAGATCTGAGTTTGTTAGGTTTGGATGTGCACAAATCAGCTCTGAACAAACAGAATGAGCTAAAACATGACAGAGCTTCAAAATGCTCTCTCTAAACTTCAGAGATCTTTGACCATGATCTTGACTTTTACTGCAGGATTTAAAGCCAACTGAGAAGAAAATCGTCAATAGTTATTTCACTGTTTCACAATTATCTCTTATAAGAAAAACTAATGAGTAATACAGCAACACCAACGTGATTTTGTTCCTAAAAACATACAGATGAGCTCTACTCCTCTCCAGAAGTGTTATGGATGAGCAGGATAAGCCCAGGTGAAGAATTATATACTGGCAAGCCAGTCAATAAATATGAAGCAGTAACTGTAGACGTAAAACATATGCACAGGTTTACTGTGCAGAGAGTGGACACCAAGTTTATTGTCAGATTTTAAGTCACGGATCGGATAATTTTTGGATCAGTCCACCGCCAATAAAATTAAAATTACAAAATAGATTTTGGCCTCATGTCTGGAGCAAGGACAAGATATGAGAATATCTAATAAAACTACTCTACTATATTTATAAGTACACAATTTATTAGACACACAAATAAACCAGTCTAATAAATCCTCACTTCAATAAAATGCATAATAGTCCCGACATTAAGAATTGGGTGAAGTTTAAGTCAATAGAAATCGGTTATTATTGATCATTGATTCTCCTCTCTACTGGCCCGGGGAGGGGCTGGTTAGTGTGTGTAGGGGCTGCTGTCACACACAGTCACCAGTTTGTAAATGTATAGTAAATGAGGTTCAGAGATTACAGTCTAGTTCTGCGTGAAATCATTTTACTCATTAGCATGTTTAAAGAGGTTAGTGAACAAGCTCGTTGTGGTGTATTCTGATAGTTTATGGCTGTTTAAGTCACTCCTGTTGCAAAACCTAATGAGCTTATGTTAGCCACAGTTAATATATTGCACGAGTGGAATATTTCTGCATGCAGTATGTTAAAACCTGCAGTGTTATTTACTTTCACCTTGTGTTTTAGCGCCCTCTAATTTTGGCATTAATGTAACACCGTAGCTACTGTCACGCTTGTCGTAGCGTTCTGCACTTATTCAACAACACTGACACCACTGCTCTCCATTCACCTTCTTTTCCCCATTTTATACAATCTCATAAAAAATGTATTTAAGCACTTCTGCAATGCTAGATGCTCTGTTGCCCTGGCAACCAAATTCACCCACCAGTATTAAGTGCCTGCGGCCTGGAGCTAGTACAATATTGCTTCACTTCTCTCCTACTCTTCTTTCATTTAGTGATATTATTCTCTGTGCCTATTCAACAAACTGCATCCAGTGACATCACTGGTGTTTTTATTTCATTAATAAGTCAAATACGTACAAATAAAGTTGATTGGTATGGTGCATTCCAACTAAGCCGAGCAAATATCAGGAGCTTTTGCAATATATGGATGATGAGCACACACTGAACATCCTGCACCCTTGGGTGACATAAAGATTATACTGTAAGGTCACCAGTGCCAATCCTTTGCTCAGCTATATAAAAAAAATAAGTTAGTGGGTGGAGAGAATCCCACATGCCCTTTGGCTTAACAGCTATGACAGAGGTGTTTGTGATGCACTTAGCCACCTATAGAACAGAACTGAGGTGTTCTTGGTTGTTCCTGGTGCACTTACCCCACCAGCTGCCAAGTCCTAGTAAGACTGTGTTGCTGGGAAATTTGTAGATGTGAATATGTGAAGCTGCATACATGTGAAACAGAGTGCCCTTTCCTATGTTGTCATCTTGCAAACATCAACCCAATATACTTTTACACTTAAATTAGGCACAATAAGTGCCACAGTGGAGGCCCTCGGAGGCAAACAAGGAGCAACACTCGAGCCATCAGACAGACGTGTATTCCCAGAGACATTTTTCTCAATACTCAACATATGCAGCAGGAACTAAAGTGGTGTCCAAAAAGTTAAAAGTGCAAACATAATGATGACTGAAGGTGTTTGTGGCTTTTTGAGGCTGGCTGGGCCATGGGCATGCTTCTGGAAAGCCCTAAGGTCAGGTACAGGACACATTTAGGATGAAACGACCATGTGTTGCTGTTATCACAAGTCACTAGATGAAGTCATGATGTCTCACACATTATTCTTTGTGTGATGACTTTAGGGAATTGAAATAGCTTTGCACTACAAAATACACTTTATCCTTAAGCATAGATCAAATCAATTTAATTATCTCACAGGCCAGAGGTCATGTTTTAGCATATTGGAGTGATTTTTAGTTTTTGTTTTCCCCACTGTACTCTTCAGCACAATGAATTTCTAATTCACAATGAAATGAAAAACAATGAAAAACTAAGAATACGAATGGCAGTTTTAATTGTGGTTATGAGCATTCGTTTTCTTTTTAACCACTGCACTAATAGAGATACCTAGTTTTGGATATTCCTGTGCCTTTAATGGCTTGTAACTGGTCATAACAGCACAGTAATTATTGATTTAGAGGAGTGACAGCTTTTTAGACTGCACTTACTAAAGTGGTAAATGATTTTTCTTCCTAGTGTAGATTCAGATTCCTTCTCTTCTTTGATCTTGATGTGGCATCTCTAGCTTTGGCAGAGTTTTACTTATCTGAAAGAACAGTGTCTGTCCCGAACACTGTTACCTATTCTAGCCTTAAGCTACAAAAGAAGAAAAGCCTTTTTTTAGAGACAGTCAGCATAGACTTAACAAATGCCCTGCATTTTGTTATGTAGCCTTGGAAAAATATAACTTGTTGAAACTGTAATCATCCAGCAGCAGAGACTGATTATTTGACAAGAAAATATGCTGAAGCAAGGAGGTCTGGATCCAAATTAAAGCCCTTTAGCAGGTATGTCATTAGGAGAGTGGCTGATATGCTGGAAAAAGTCCATTATAGTTCCTGTCAAGCCTGTTGTCTCTTTTTAAATGACCAAGCCTGACAACACTGATAGTGTATCACTCTAGAGAGGAAGAATTGTTTTGTTTGGGAGTGAGATGCTTTCCTGCTATTACCTATTCATGACATGGAATCAATAATCCCCTCTCGCACAGTGTGCTGCTCCTGGGTCTAAGGGATTATTTTTATGTACTTTTTCTTATGTTTAGACACAAACTGTTACAGACGCAGGAGATAAGAAAATGCTTTAGAGAAAGTCCTCTGTTTATCCTGTCGTAGACAAAGAACAATCCATGTTTTGTTGTTGTTTCTGGCACTGTAAAATTCAATGCACTTCATCAGCAGTGAAATACATTAAATAATACAGTGAGACAGATGAATGGGCCTTGGTGGCTTCTTCGCAGGAAGAATGAAACCTCAACTCTACGTTTCACTCCCTATTGAGGGAGCTGACATTAACACAGTGTGTGTGATCACTGTGATCACCAGCCACTTCAGAGCTCAGCAAAATTATCCAGATTAAAGTATTTTAATTTAACTTTAATTGACTTTAACCAGATAATCAGTGGACCTATAAAATATTCAGCTGAACACGGTGGTCGGTTAGTCAGCTGTGGCTGTCCGGCTCAGCAGTGCACATCATCAAGTTATCTCCCTGTCAGAAATTGGTGTTGGAGTTCTTTTATTTTCCCCAATGCTATTCAGTTCCCCGATTATTGAATTTAAAATATATAACTGTCTGAATATTTGCTCTACTACTATTTAGAGAAGTTTATCTGGAAACAATGTCTCCTTTGAGAATGTGTTCATTGGTGCAATGCATTAAAAATGCATGTTTTTTTCTTTCCAAAAAGTCAATACTACAGATTGCATTGCAAACCGTGGACTTCTGTTCTTTTTAAATGTGCTAAAGAACCATTTCTCATGTTTGATTTAATACTTTATGTGTAAAGAGCATCACTGTCAACCAAAGGCACAAATAGTAAGTTTTACATGAAGAATCTTGCATCGTCTTATTAGCATGGTCAGCCATTCCCACGCTGGAGTCAAATTGCATTCACAAGCATCAAGGATTCACATGAAATGAGGGATGATATAATCTCGTATTAATGTATTTCATTTCATCTTGGTGATATCGGCCTCACTGTGTAATGGTCACTCTCCCACAGTCATAGTAGAGCTCTACTACTATAGTAGTAGTAGTAACATTTCCTGCTGCTGCTATTTCAGATGTGTCTACATCAATAAGGTTAATTCACCAGGTCACAAACGAAAACCATCTCCCCTAATATGACAGTTGGTTTTGTGTTTGCTGATGACCTCCACAGTCACCAGCCCTTAATCCAGCAGTGTCACTTAAGAATGAAGTGGAAGGGTTGATTTGCAGCATTAATGTGCAGCTTACAATGGCCAGAGGCTAACATGCCAACACAGCTAAGAATCTCCAAGAAATGTTTCTGGCACCTTGGTAAATTCATTCATAATTCAGCATGTTCTGGAGGCCAAGAAAAGTTTTTAAGGTAATTAATGGGTTCTGTGGTAGATTTACATTTGAATAAAAGTCTATGAAAAAACATGATTCAAACCCATCGCTGTTAAAGTGCTACATTGGCACTGGGAGGTCTTCCATCTGCCCTTAGATTGAACTTTTTCATCATTTTCTGACAAAATTCAAAGTGTTAATTAATGCAAACACTAAACCTGGATACATAAACAAATGAGAAGACATAAGAGAGCTTTAAGTTTGGGCAGTTTAGGAAAAAGGATGAAAGTGAGCACACCCAGTCTGGCAGCCTACAGTACTGTAGCTGTTCACTTAATAGAATTCACTGAGTAAGAAAAGCTGAGACTCTGAGCTAAGCGAGTCGGGCTAGAGTTTATGTGGGCTTGAATTTCTAGTCACATACTGAATGCTGTTAGTGTACTGAGATACTTGGGGATTTATGGTCAGGGGTTACATCAGGCCACACTAAGTCTCTGTGGTTGGGAAGAAGGGATGTGAATCAAGGCTCCAAGTACAAAATTCTATCCGGAGACTTTTCGAGACAGCAGGGGTCCGTCTACAAGCCTAAAGGCAGGTTACCAGTGTGATCCATGATTACAAAGATTTTCACCATCATGATGATATCTGTTATCGCAATAGGGATATTGAGAGTGCACAGTCAGCACCACATGTTAAATGGATAATGGTTAGAAATTAGTGATCCGGTGCTAAAGGCTCATACTGGCACTGGAGGTTTTAACCACACTGGCACCATGTATTTAAAGATGATGACACTGTCAGTCGGTGTGGTTGACACTGAAATCTCAGCTAGTTTACCTGTAGGTTGAGGACACATTAACATTTCCCATAGCATGAACTTTCTTCTAGTGCCATCAAAATTTGTGTTGTGAGCATTTACATTTTTGCCAACTGACATTGCTGTTGGATATTTTAAAAGTTACCGTGGATACATGTTGTGATCTATTCCAACCTTAAAATAAGAGCTATGATTACTCCGTAATATGACATGACATTGGAATAACTCCTTACACTTTGACATGCTTTTCTAAGTACAAATATATGTATTTTGTGTCATTTTCCTCATATTGAGTTGGGATGTGACTGGACACTTTAGTCATCTGACAGTAACATCAAATATATAAAATGAAAAATAATAAACTTGTGAATCTATTATGAGGATGAAGAACTGTGTGTGTGGTGAGGGAGCAAAGTTGTCCTGCTATATATCTCTAATCTGTAGTCACGCATCGTTTCTTCCTTTTTGGAATAAAGTTGGTTATGTTCAATTTCTCCACGCCACGAAACAATATCTTAGTAGCATTACCCAACCTTAGACAATATTTTCCCCTTATTTTTCGAAAGGCATTAAAGAAACAACAGCGCTGTTTAATCTAAATAAATTGGCCCCGGTTGGAGGCAGTAATAATGGAACACAATAAGCAATAAGCTGCTGTCTTGAAACAAAATGAAAGCAGTAAATATCCTGTCTGCTCCTAGCTCTGCCCCTTTGCTGTGCGGAGAAACAGGGTTCTCTCTTCTCTCACTGAAAACATTAAACCTAATTTAAAGCTACTAATATGAGCTTTGGAGGGAAATACCATTGGAGAGCTGGAGATTTCTTATTCCAGTACCCTTTGCTCTTTCTCTGCAACCTAATTTGCACAGGACTCTGTTTTGTCAGATGACAAGCTTAATGGCATCCTCTTTTTCCCTTTGTGGCATAAAAACATGTCAGCCACCACAGGAGACGACATCTTGTTATCTACGAACAGCTCCAAGTCTTCTGCTTCTGTAATTATGTGTGCCACTATGCACGACAGCACTCTGCTTTTCCGCATCTCATATGCTACAAAAAGACAGACATCTTGGGCGTTTCACACAATACTGGCATACTGAGCTATTAGAGCAATTAGCCCTGGCTGGCAGATCCCACCATCATTTGCTATTTCATCTGTTAGTTATTTGCCTGCACAGGGAGTTAAAAACATCTTTTAATGCTTTTTTTTTAAAAGGAATAAAAAAATTATAATATAATTGATTAATACAACTACAACATGTAATTCTGAGTCAATTTACCTGTAACAGTAAAATGATTGTATTATTATTGGCCACAGTTGATAAGTTTCCTCCAGACTGTTGCCAGGTCCATTTCATCAGGAAGTTTAACAACGTCAGGTAGATGTTTACGTTCCTTTCATGATGTCAAATATAATAAGCTTTAGTTATATAATCTATAAATATATAGCAGTACTCAATCCTTTGATTTATTGGTGTTAAAAGTGATTCATCCAGCATTAAGTGCCCATTAGTTTGAAATGTCTCAAATTCATTAGTAACAGAAATTAATTCAGACTTAATGACCACTGAAGGACACAATCCAAAGTTTAAAGTGCCTTCTTAAAGATTTTCATATTGTAGAGACATTAATGGAATGCAATTAATGCCTGGAATAAAACAAAAAAACCTTAAAATTTCTAAAAGCAGAGATCCAGACTATAAATACTTGCAAGTTTGAAATCACTCACAGTGCAATATCTGCTTTATGCAGATATCCCTCTCTCGCGCCTGTAAGCAAACACAAGCAAAGAATACAGACAGTATCTTTGTTTTTAAATTTCAAACCATCTAAACGGGGTTGTCTGTCAGAGAAGTCAGTGAAATGCATTGGGTCAAGTCTCCTCGAGCAGTGAGAGAGCTATACTGTTCAGCATGTCTCTCTAGCTGCTCTAACAAACACCATTACTAGGGCTTGCCGCAGCTCTGATGTGTGATGCTCCTCTGCTGGAGTTATTATAAATGTTTTGCTCTCCTGGCAAGCTTCACGCAGGGCAAACGCAATTATTCAGCAATGCTTGGCGCTGGGTTATTTAGCTTGGATGGTTACAAAGTGAGAAATGTTTGGACATGGCTGGACTGTGGGGTTTGTGTACTGTGTGTCCTGAGGGCAGCTGGATGCTCCTGTTAAAAGAGGGATTTGGAGGGTGCTCTTTCACCTAGCCACATGTCACCATTTGATACACAATGTGCCTTGTAGGCCATTCTACTACCCTTCACGCTCCTGCGCGCACAAACAAACAAGCACACACAAGCTTGCATATGCACAGAGACATGCATAAATTTACACTCAGTGCGCATTCATCTGCATGCTGTTAAGGCACAGTTATGTCCTTTTGAATATAGATATTTAGTGGTGTCAACATCAAAGCAGAACGCTCCTCACTTCTGTGGAAAGAAATAAAAAAATCTTCAAATCTGTATTAACCGCAAAACTTTGCTGCTTTGCAAATGTGGTTGAAACACAAATATATTTTTCTCCTCTCTGTCTCACAACAAAGAGCATCCTCTTCCCCTCAGGATCATTGTCTTGCCCAGTATGTGCAGAAAGGTCAGCGATGTGCTTGACATTGTACTGCTCAGTTAATGCAACCACATGCACAGTGACAATATTCAAATCAACTAAAAATACAACTTTGTGCTACAGCAGGGCTTTTGACATCATTAACCTTTTGATTAACCTTTAGATTCTGACAGCTGCTATGGCCTCCCACAGGTGGCTGATGGGGTTCGACTAATACTTCAAAATTTAAGCTGTTCATAGTAAACAGAGCAAGCACAAGGGATAAAATAGTGGGGTGCAATGTTTAGGAGTGGTGGAGGCACATATTTGGAAAGATTGGTACCCAAAAAAACGCGTCATTTATTGTCTCAGTGTTTTTTGGATGTTTTTTTCCTGTGAGCTGCAAAAAACAAACAAACAAAAAATCAAGTGATTTCACATGCAGGTAGTCATGTAATCCACTGTTAAAAATGTTTACTGCAGAAGCTTTATGTGCTATCGGTGCCATATTTGAAGAAATTCCCAAGATATCATGTTCGCAAGAATGAAGATGAAGATGCAGATGGACAACCTGAAAAGATAAGACCTCTGGCCATGACTGTCAGGGTCGAGGAGGCACAACAACACATCAAATACTCAAAGTACAAAAAAATAAAAATAAAAAAATAAATAGAAATATAAATCAATCACCTGTGCTTCTTTCTTTTCTGCATCACTGGAAGATAAATATACCTATAGGAGTTTGACTGTTCTGCTCTGTTCCTGGTTGATCGTGGAAACACAGAACACACAAAGGAGGGAGAGGTAACACTGTTAAGATTTCTTTTTTTTTTACCACCAGGATCTGAGCTGAGTCAGTAGCAGTCAGCATATTAGGATGTCATTCGCATACCACAGCATGAAGTCAAGACCTCCACTAACTAAATATCACTCTTCATCAGTAGCTTCCAGGTAGGCTTGTTGACAGCTTGGATGGATGCCCAGTGGCACAGTTAAGTTATATCAATGAAGCTGTAATGATAGAGGTCAGCTGTATTGGCTTTTTAGTGCAGCAGCAATTAAGCCACAAGCCGGGTTTATAGTCTGGCTTGTCACAGTTATTTTACTGTGAAGGCTTCTTAGATAAATCACACCTGGAGTGAATCTGCAAACATCCCTAGCAAAGTCTAAAGCAGCGTTCCAAAAACATATCTTCGCTACTGCTTCAGGCACTGAATATGTTTTCTACAGTATGATGCAGCACACGCTGGTAACCATTCTTTCTATTGAGGCCAGTTCTTTGAAGTGGCCATTAATGTTCAATGCAGAAGAAAATAATCAACACTGAACTGCAGCTGAATAAGCGTTTTTTGCAGCTACAGCAGTGAATCAGTCACTTATGTTAGCACTTGGCAGAATGAAGGGAAAAGATCAGAAAAAGTTGTAACATGTCATGTTTTTGTGCTTCTATTGAACGCCATTCTACTCCTCAATGGTTTAATATCACCCTCAGTAACCCAGTACATCAGTGAAGATTTGCAGAGCATTGGAAGAATCTTAATGCCCCAATTTGAGCGTTCACTGCATCGTCATTGTAGCACTGCCAACTTTACACATCTGCCAAGGAAGTTGGTAATTCCAAAGCATTTTTTTGCCCTGAAGAGATCATTTAAGGCCGTCAAGTGATATTCAATACGGTACAGATAATCCCTCTTTTAACAACTCTATTCACAAAATAGCTGTGTCAAAATCATTTTGAAGTAACAATTCAGGTTTCTATGGGACCTTATTGCCAAACTGAAGTCGATGAGGCTGGGAGCGTTTTAAAAACCCAGGGATTTGAGTGTGATGCCAGGGTTTATGTGATGGGTAGATGAGGTGGTGGCTGCTATTGATCGGCTTGCGTTCGGAGACAATAATCAGGGAGGCTGATGTGAAGCACACAGTGGATCTAACTTGAAGAAATTGAGCTTCTGGCCATTGGTATTCTTGTGCTGGCAGACAGACAGAACAGGGCACTCTGTCTTTGAGGGTCAGCAACAAAGGGGGGAAATTGGTGGAGGACGTAGAGAGGATGGGGGTGAGTAATAGAGAAGAGAGTGAAGGGGTCCAGAAAAAAGACAAAGAAAAAGAAAGGAACATGGGATGGGGGGGGGGATAGTAGAAGATAGAAAATAAGCCCAGTGGTGCTGTCATCTTCACCTGTGACTTCTGACAGCAATCCTCAAAAGACAAAGTGTTGCAAGTGTGGATATATTCTGCTATGCACTCTGAATATTTAAGTCTTCCATACCTTAAAATGAGGTAAAAGTAAAGTGGGAAGTGGCACATTCTTTTTTTTTTTGAGGAGCACTCACTTTTCAGGTCATTGTGGGATTTCAAAGTCCTGATTCAAGAATTATTTTAATGTATACTTAAGATAAAGTAAATTTAATATGACAGTCAGTTGACCTGATTCTTCTCAGTCAGACACAAAGCTCTGAAAACGTATCACCTTGTGAAGGAAAGGAGGAATGTGACATCCTATTGCGGTCATGTTGTGTCCACCAGTGACTGAAAATTGAATATTTACTTTGAGTTTAATGCCATCTATCAGAAACTCCTGCTGTCTTCACTAGCAAACTGCTAACTTTGGCAACTTTGGTTTTTTCCTCCAGTCACTCTTGAGAAAAATTCTTTTTAAAGAACAGATACAGTGTGTTTAATTGAGCATGTTTTGCTTGTGTTTCTGGTGTTTCGGGCCAAAGTAAAAGTTTCCTAAAGGAGCTTCAACAATCCTTTAGAGGATTATAGCTCAGTAGAGCTACAGAGCCATTCAGTTCAATTAATATTAAGGATATTGGTTATGGGTGGATAAATTCTCACTGGTTTAGTTATGGCTTTCAATTTCAAAGTCTAAAATTGAACATATAGTGAGCATAAACGATACGACACAGTTTTTATATTTGCTTTCTTATTGTCGTAGCTCTTGTATTCTTTTTGTTTACCTCCAGACTTGAAAACATTTTTGCAGCAGCACTTTTGTGAATTGATATCACACGATGGCATATGCTATAGTCACTGAAACAGAAAAGCACGGCTGTTTTTCCCCACCTTGAAGTTTTTATTGCACAGTGCAGCCTCGAAGCAAGGCTCTGGTGACGAGAGACCATGCTGCATGACTCATTTGTTTATAAAAAGATGGCGGCTGTCTGCCACAGATCTGTCAGAGCCCATGATCAAAGAGGAAGCAAGCTAATGTTGAGGAAGGAGAACTTTTCATACTCTGGCACAGCCATCGGCGGCAAAGCTGCTGTTTATTTCCACTGAGCACACGATGACGAGGCTGTGACAAAAAGCTAGTTTGCAGATGACTAAATAAGCATTAGTGTACCACTTGAAGATGTGTCAGTGGGTACTGTATCCTCTTTTCCCCTCCAGGCTTAATTTCCTGCTGGTTTGTATGCTGTCAATTGTCTGTTTTGGCTAAGAAGAGTTCATTTAGTCTTTTTTGTGTTCAGTACTAAGCAGGTTGCAGTCTCTTCTGTTCCATTTGTCTGGTTTGACGGCGAGACTTTTACAAATATCCCTGATTGCTTGATGTAACCCAGTCAGCTGTCTGACTCTTCTCCTTTTTTGGCTAAATTATTTTACTGAAATTCTTACTGGGATTCTTCGAGATATAGATGATCACAGCTTGCCTCCATTACTTTGAAAGCCATGTCTTATCTCTGTGTAATCTTTATCCAACTTTTCAGACTTTATTCAACTCTTTTTCTCGTTTCTGGAACTTTTATTTTTTTTCTTTCCAGATGGATGTTGTCTCTCCTTCATGATTCAAATTCATGCCTGGAGGTTTAACCTTCTGCCTGGGGGTCTGCTTATCTTTCTTTATTTGAATGAAATTGCCTTTCAAAAGCTGACCTACTGCAGATATCCCAACTGTGCCAGGCTTCATTTAGCTTTTATACCATTTTCCAAGTTAAAGTGAAACTTCTGGCTAAACTGTTAATCAAAGTGGCCATTGCAGGATAATGACACCTTGTATGTTGTACAAGTGTATTTTAAGTCAGTTACTTTGAGGACATTCGCAATTCCCACTGCATAGTCCAGCTCTTTCCAGTTGTTTGATTGGCTTCAGATCAGTTCTTATAGAAACCTTATTCAAAAAACAGAGTTTAGTTCAGACATTCTTCATGCTTTCATTTGTTTTTCTAATTCATTATCCTGTTGGAGGTTCCATGACAGTAACACTAAGCTTTCTGACACTAGACACCATTTGCTCTAGAGTTCCTTGATAGTCAGTTTTATTGTGCACTCCACAAATTCAGGGCAGGCAGTGCCAGATGCAGGAAAGGAGCCTCAAAACAGAATTGAGCTGCCTGCATGTTTCACAGTAGGTACAGTTTTGTTTTCTCTGAAAGCTTTATTTTTTCATCTGTGAACACAGAGCTGATGTGACTTGCCAAAAAGCTCTAGTTTCGTCTCATCTGTCCAAAGGACGTTCTCCCTGAAGTATTGTGCAGTGGCTTGTCAATGTCTTTTTAAATGTTTTTCTGTCAACAGTGGACTCCTCCATAGAGCCCACTGTCACTCAAAAAGCAACTGATGATGAGATCAGACACTAATGTACCTTGACTTTAGACTTCAGCTTGTGCCTTTTTGGAAGTTGCCCCTACCTAATATCTTTCTGGTCAACATGGGGTCGACTTTCCTCTTACACCCACATACAGCGTGATTGGCCACAGTCCAATGCACCTTAAGCTTCTTGATGTTTGCATCTGCAGTCACAGGGACATCTAAGTGCTTATAGATGCTCCTATAACCTTTCTTCTACCATGCCTGTCTGTAATTTTCTTTTCGACCTCTTTGCTTTTTCTGAACCGTGTTCAGTGTGGAGCGCACAGTGATGCCATACAGCAGGGTGATGAATTTTCCTCATTTACAGAGGCTGGATGACTGACTGATTACAAGACTGAGGACATTTGATGCTTATAACAGGAAATACTTTATTTGAAATATCAGTATAATTTAATTATTTCCAACCTTTTCCAGGGGTATCAACCAATATACCTGCGTTGCTTTTATTAGTTGTATTATTTGAAGTGTGCTGTCAGATATTTGTACCTTTCATTACGCTTGTCATCCACATCTGTACAAACCAGTCACATTGAAAAATTCATTTTGATATTAACCTGTATGTGGCTGTGTTTCTACTCTACTAAACACACTCGGTTTTAAAAACTTCTGAGCATGTGATGGGATTTGTTATGTGAGTTTAAGCAGTAAGAAGAAATGCCTGGTCTTTTCTCTAAATCACCAACATTCCTAAAGTGCGCTTAAAATCTTTCTTTCTGGCCTTTTTGGAGGGTTTGGCAACCTGAGTGATTTTACTTTTACAAGTAAAGACGTATTGTATATACTGATGTGTACTTAAACTAGAGTGTTTTAGACTGACAATCTAATTAAATAAAAACATATATATTTCCCCACCAAACAGGAAATATTTACATGTTCCAAAACTGCCAGTAATTATGTTTTCTACCTTTAAAATCTGCTTCTTTTTTGGTCAACAGGTTAGTGCTCAGTCTCACTTTTACAAATTTCAGGTAAGCCCTCATAAATTCAAGAAATACTGACACTGTATCTTAGATGCTGTCTCCAGAACATTTTACCAGATATGTCACATTTTATTTACCTGCTGTCCACGTCTCTGGATTTGTTCTTATCTGAACTGTCATGTTGGCTGCAGCACACTATGGTGAAGATGCTTAGTGTTTGTTAAAAGAAGAAAGACTTTTTACAAGCCTGCAAATCATCTAACTGACTGGGCCGGGACAGATTTTAATGAAGTACCAAAGAATTTGCCCCATTGCGCCTCCTGCAATGTCATCCTCTGAAGGGGACGTATAGGAGGAAAATTGGAGGGGCCCCCTGAGATATTGCTTTTTAGTTTCTCTTCCCTTGGCATTGCTATTTATTTCACATTTTGTATATTTTCTGAGAAAGGAAAAAGTTCAAGTTTGGCCGCAGAACTGGCTTCCACTATATACGAGGGTATATATTATATAGCTCATATGTTCTGAAGGGTACTTGAGGTGCTCAAGTAAATTTGATTGTGACACAGGCGCTTTGCCCAGTTGAATTAAACAAAGTGGTGAGAAATAGAAGCTTATTATGATTTGGTATTTGTGAAAATAAATTGCCTTCCTGTTAGATTGTGACCTTTACCTACAGCTAATGGTGAAGAAGTGCTGCATCACAAACTGATGCATTGCCCTGAGCCACAATGTCACTCGAATCCCAGGTTCTAAAGTACAATTTAGTTTAAGGAAAATAATAGCAAGCTCTTTTTCTGTTTTACCGCATACAATACTATATCCCATATACAGGTGACATAGTTACACATAGGGCACACCAAGATATATATTTTTTCTTTAATGTTATTAAATGTGTAGCCCTTGTACAGCAGTACGGTAGGATCAGTATATGTGTCGCTAAATGGAAGGGAGTTCTGTAAACAAATGACGCACTTAACAGCAGACAGTGGTAATCACATAGTTGTTATTCAAATCTTGTGTTTTGTTTTTAACCTAAATGTAATTCTGCATAGCAAAAAGTAAAAATCAAGTCGTACTCAGAAGGTCAGGAAGTTGGTGTTCCATGTTGATTATTACAGGGAGTTTTTACTTTTGCTTCATAAATGCATTCATACTTCAAGTAGTGACATTACTGAAAGCTGAAATTCTGACACAAAAACCTACCTACAGCACCAGAGCACCAAAAGTCAGGGCCGCTTCGCCAATTTTATGTGTGTACAGAGTACTGTATAATACCGTTTGTTACTTTGAGAGAGTTACATAAATCCAATAAACAGCCTCAGTGGATCTCACCTGAGACAGCATTAGAAAGACGTGAGCTTACCAGACTTTGTAAACTGCTCCGCAACTCTACTTGACTCAACCAGCTCAAGGCTGCTTGAGGTGCTGTTAGTGTAACACAGCCAAATCTCGAAACACATTTACAGTAGTATATAGTGCATATCTGGGTTCTTATTTAATAACCCTAGCTTGCCTTTAATATAGTCTAGCTATGAATTCAACCTACTCAAACGTGGTAGAAAGCATATGTACAGTAATTGTGTATCCAATCTTCAGTAAGATTATCAGTGTAATTCAAATGATTTACACGTCATTTGTAATCTCACTTAATTTAAAGTTAATTCTTACATATGTAAAGTTAAATGATACAAGAACATGTAATACATTTTAATATTCAAAGGACAAACACCCATCTGTCACAGTTACATGCCATTTCTTCTGGCTTCACTAGTCCAGAAAACCAAGCCAAAAAGTTATTTTGGCAAAGCAATCTCACTGCAACTTCCACTCCGTAGCTGTTCTGGAGCTTTTAGTTATCACATCATTTTCCAAGCTCAATATTTCATGGAATTGTAGATGTTCAGGGACTTCGTATTAATGCTGAGATGGAAAGGTCATCTACACCCATATTTATATCTGCATGTTTCATTAATTGATAATGAAAGTGAGTGCATGTAAGGTTCATGAGTGCAAGTCGCAATCTGCAGCAACATATTTTAACAGAGTGTAGCTTTGAATTTATGGATGTTTTTGTCAACAGATTCCGATACATATTGAGGTAATTTTAAAAAATATATTTAAAAAAATGCCTGTACCAAATAATAACCATGGGAATCTGACTAGCAGCCAGATGCGGGTGCTGCTGCTTCGAATTCCTGACTTGGCTTCATTCATTGTCAAGAAATGACCTTCGGTGACACTAACAACTGCAAAACATTAACGTGCGAAGATGGATAACACTGGGGCATGAGAAAAGGTCACAGTAAACAGGACAACAAGCAGCCGGGGTGACACAGCAGAGCTCCTGCAATAATGTTACTGATATTAGGAGTATACAAGTGACTCTGTGGTGTCACATTTGACAAAGAGTCGCTTTTTGAAAAGTTTGGCCTAGCAAAGTTTCTGAAAAGGGTTTGACATCTGAAGAGTGCCAGACGGATCTTTTATCTCTCTTTCTGTGTTTTAAAAATAAGTCTGCATTTTGTGCACATCTCAAGCTGTACCCTGTCTTCCGTGTATATGTTGGAAAGGTCACTTTGTTGGGGAGAGAGCATCATCTGTATGCATACGCCCATCAGACCAATGAATGCAGATTCTCGCCAGTTGGCCAGTCAGTCTCGATCAGCAGAAATCAAATGAAAATGGGAACTGAGAGGAGAATTTACTCAGTGACTCTGACAAAAACAAAGAACCTAAGATGCATAATTAGGCTGCAGTCCAGGCTGCAAGCAGAAATATGCCAGTTGGCAAACTAGGCACTTAGACTCCTGCTGGGCTGTCTAGCAGGGACGCTGGGTCTGCAAAGACCAAAAACAACAGGCACTGTGGTGACATTTTGTGAAGATGCTGCACTATAACCTGATTTGTAGATACAACTTTGTGACCTCCCTCCTTGTACACACTAAAACCTCCGAACAAATATTATGACATCGAATAGATGTTGATACAGCAGTGTGTCCCTGTGCTGGAAGCAGCTGTAAATGCAGCACTAAAATAAAGTTTAGGATGTCATCTAGAGCTGCTGCACTGGTCTTATAGTTTTATGAAATCAGGAACTCTGTGGTTTAAATTCTGAGCAGCTTCTAACTGCTGCAGTGTAAAGTTTCACCTTACCTGTACTGTGAATGTTTCCTGATTTGGTACATGAGCAGCCTGAAATTCACTCACCACAATCATCACGTCTGAAGGCTGTGGCCAGAGGAGGGAGTTAGATTAATATTAGACAGTGTTCTGGTAAAACTTGTTTTAATCTTGTCTTTTCCTGTGTAGTTAGTTAATTAATACTCATTTTGTTGCTAACAGGATATGTATCATTTCAGGTGGACTGCATTAAGCCCCAATAGGTGCCCTACACTTTAAATAGTGGACCTGGAGACAGAAAATAGAAAAACTTACATTAATTAATCTGATACTTAATAATCTGAATTCTTGATGGTTTAGTAATTACCCTCACAACTGCCAAAAGCCATCATATTCATCTTTGCTGCTTGATGCAATTCGGTGAAGTTATCAATACATTTTGAGCCAATTTCATCTAAAAATACTTTTTGAAGGCATTTCAATTTTAGAAGAATATGTAGCCTATTGTAGAAAGTGAGTAGCACTCCAAAGGCTCTACAGCTACAGTATAAATGAAAGAATGTAATCCATATATCACACAGAAGAAAAAAACAAGAATAAAAATTGACTAAACACAACAAGTATAAAGCAAAACGAGGGGGCTTCAAGAACGCATTTTATTTATGCAATAAATACTGCAGGTTTTGAGATTAACCAAGTGAACCTACCTGCATATAGAATCAGCAGCTCACTCACATGTGGTAAAGCCAAGCTGCGTAAGGCCCTAAAAGTAATTATATGGAACTCCATCTGCAATTTGACTTGAAGCCAATGTAGCCAACCCTGGAGTAATATGAGGACACTGCGAAGGAAAAATCTGAACTCATTGCAGTTTTGCAGCAGCTTCTTGGCCTAAACACAGATAAAATAATTAGAACAAGAGAAGGCACCAATTTTCAAGAAGAAAACTAGTTTTAAGAGTTGTCTCACTTTCTGTGCAGTTTAACATAAGTCCAATTTGCGGTCACAGATGTCACATTTGCCAGACACCCATTTGCCATCTCAAGATCTCAACAATTGGCCTACACAAGCTGGGTATTGCTGTTAATTACAATAACTACCCAGCTATTCAGATGTTGGTAAGAGCTAAAGGTGATTCAAGTTGTATGTATACAAAGGCCTTGGTAGTTTAGAGTAAATGGACCAGTTGAGTCTGAGTGCTACATGTGCGAAGGCAGTGAAGCTGTCCAATGTGCTGAACACACTGAGAGACATTGGCACTGCCCATGGTACTGAACCGTAAAGCCAAAGTCAGAAACATTTTCATCTACACACATACACACAAGCAAGGAACTCAAAAGCACCCAGAAGTGGCATTTGGATGGCAAATAACAAGAACATGGAGCCACCCGTATTTTACATTTGGGCCACCACTTAAAAAACCTCACTCAAAAGCAATGGCAAGAGTCAGAGGCTCATAAAACTCTCATTGAGGCCAAGCCATTTCATTCCAGATCCGAGTCATTACTACTTACGCTTTTGAATAATGTGAATCTTATTCATAAACGCTATGGTTTGTTGCTGATGGTAGGGTGCTCTTTGTAAGTATAAAAGTAGAGCAAGTATCACTTTAAGGGCAAACAGAAACTGGGAAATGAATGCATCAATCAAAATGTTGGCACTGGTTATGAGTCCCAAAGGGGCAGATGAAATCCACAAAGGGAGGATAAAAAAGAAGGCAACTACGCAATCATACAACAATGCACAGCAAACAATCTGATACGTTTGATAAAGATGGCAATCTTCAAAGACTCCTTATGCCATGACTAAAAGATCTTGTTGAATGGGGGGAAAAAAAACAGACGCCAAGAAAGTAACCAAGGTAATAGAACAATAAACCTTGTCTGCAACGAACAATAACAAAGCAATCAAGCAACTTTGGTAAAGTTGTAAATGCTAATGACATCATCTAACATTTGCACAGTTGCTGTACATTTCTGACTCATTCAAGTCCTTAAAGAATCCCAAGGGTTTCTGTATGTATATAGCCATTTGGATCCGGGCATCACTTACATGTGAAAACTGAAGAAACTGATTGCTGCACTTGATCTGCGCAATTAAGTTTATTGTTTTTTTTTTTTTTTTTTGCACTGGGGCTATATGTTATATTTTATACACCTGTCTCAGTTCTTACTACAAGTGTAGGATGACGTGGGACAATGCTGCCAGTGGGAAGGCATTTGGTTCCTTCCTAATATCAGCATTACTTTTTGAATTAATACATAACATAAATCATTTCATTTTTATAATAGTAATTTAGTTAAAGCTGCATTGATGTTAGAAATAGAAATTTAATTTTTTATTAAAAAGAAATGTTGAATAACAATATTGAAGTTGCAGTAGTACCTCTGTGAGTTCAATCAGCTGTTTAAGGACATTATTCCAATTTGACCAGACGTTCAAATATTCTGTACAAATCGCTGATTATTCCTGTTTATGATTAGCTGCAGTATGGTTGGACGAAACAGAATGTTTAAAACAGAAAACATAGCAATGTTTGGGTGAAACACTAATAACAATATACATGTACTGTGAACTATTCATTCTTGCAGGTGTAGTATTAGTTGTCTGTATAGTAGATATAGTAGTTAGCAAGCAATATACTTAGGTCTTCAGCTCTAGCTACTTCAGCTTCATCAAATATTTAGGAGTCTCATCAAACCTTTAGGCCTTTGGGACCCTGGAGAGTCACGGGTGGTTATGTCTTTATCCATTGAAAGACATTAACCATTTGTGCTGTTGAAGGAGACTGAAACAACTGATGTGAAATGCAGATCAAAGATGATGCCTCCTCTGTACTCCTTGTTTAAAATGTGGGTATATTTTAACTGAAACTAGCAACAGCCTTAATTTTCCACAGCCTTGGGATATTATGCTTATGTGAAGTAAAACTAGTAGTAAAAACTACTAACTAACCTGTTTACCTGATATTAAGTTTTACTTAACTCTTCTATGTCCTCAGTGCAGTGGCTAGAAAAATAAAACTTTATGTGCAGACGATCGCTGGAGCTGCTTTAACAGCTGTCACAGCTGCTCCAGCATCATGTTAGCTTTGCCTGAACCATGAAGGATTGTACAATTATCCCCCAATAATTGCTATAGATGTATGGATGTAAAAATGTAGATGGAAAGCTGGAGCTTGTTGCCAGTATGATGAAGAGGATGGCTGGCTGAAAATGAAACCAAGTCACAGGATTACTGCAGGAGCAGTGAGAATAATCTTCAGATGGATTTACAGAAAAATATTCCAAGCTATTCCTCATACAGTAAACAAAGTGGCAGAAAATATTGAACACAAATGATTAGAAATGCAAATTAATCCCATTAATTACCAACCTAATTCACCATATTGTATACAGAGAGTGCATTGGGAGGTGACCTTTTGTTTTATTATAAGTCACTTGGAAATCTTTCCTTTGATTTTATGTATTGAATGTAAATGTGACAATGTAGATGGTCTCATTCATACAGATAGAAATCCCACAAATTATTACCTAAATATGCAATTCATCTCCGCATAACAAAGCTTTACTGTGTATTGCATTTAATTCATTGTTTAGCTGTCCAGCCCACAATGTCAGTATCTTTATTTTTGTCCATTCATAAAACTCCACCAAAGGCATTTTCAGAAAAAGCTCCAGAAACCCACTGTGCATAACTGTACCGTACCTTGTTAGGACACTACAGGTACGGTACAGCCAGTAATAGTAGCTAAAGAGCCAGATATTTTCCCTCTTAAGTGGAGTAAAAAGCGTAAAAGTAATAGATTTAAAATGCTGTGAAATGCACAAGACACATCATCTAGCTATATTAATTCAAAAATATTAAAGTAAAATTTGGTAATTGCATAAATATTCAACCCTTTGAAGTAACTCACAACTGAATCATCACAGTAATCAAGGTGTGAGGTCACACGGTCAGTTAAATAGAGATCACTTGAGTGCAGTGAATGTGTTTCAAGGATTCAGTCTACATACTCCTGTATCAGTATCCTGCCTAAAAACTACACCATGACGGCAAAAGAATGCTCCAGCCGACTCAGCCACTTGTTAGAACATAGGGTAAAAGAAAACATATGACTCTATGTATGGGAGAAAATGTGTTTACACATCTGGCCCCTGGTGTTTCTGAATAGACTAGTGGCCAAGGTTCACATGGCACAGCTAGATATATATATATTTTTTTACTTGTGTTCAAAACATCTTCCCTCTCTCACACCCTAATACGCACACACACTGAGACACTAGAGGACATAACACATTGTCTTTGACTTTGCTATTTCTTGCTGGCAGTGGTGGGAGGGAGAGAGGGGTGACAGGTTCTCTGACCAACCAAGCTTTGCCGGCCGTAATTGGAGTTCAGGAGGTAGTGGAGGCTGCTGGGTGTAATTGGACAGCAGCCAGGAACTTGTGTGGATGGTTGTCTAAGCCTCACTCCCCTTTTCACCGGCCATCTCAATTACTCCCCTGGTACAAGTCTCCACACTGCTGGGCCACTGACACAGCAACCTCAATTTCTCTCCAAAATATGTGCGGGTGTGTGTTTGTGTTGTGTGTGCGGCCGTGCATGTTGCGCATAGTATTTGGGAGAGGTTTAATGAGACACAGTCATCATCGGGACCATGAACACATCAAGAGAATGGCTCGTTTATGTGAATCATATGCAAGTAGATGGACATGTTCAGTCTTCTGTGCAGAATATTCCCAGATTTATGTGAGCACACAGAATTGCAGCACTGAAGTTTCCCAGAACAACACTTAAAAAAGACACGCAAAGAAAACAGAGTGAATGACTGTGACACAGGCAGATGAATGTACAAATACACATAAACACACACACACACACACACACACACACACACACACACACACACACACACACACACACACACACACACACACACACACACACCTTTCTGTACTTGACCTCATCCCACCCACAAACTAAATGTGAATAAATGGGTGAAATGAAAAGCTCTGTGCCCAAGTTTTTGGTTATTGTAAATTAGAAGTAGAGAGTTTTTTTGTTTTGTCTAAATTATGACATGAACCGGCCTCATAAGGCTACTCTATAAAATGATTTATGTAAAAAAAAAAAGTTGAACTTATTCAATTCCTGTTTTCAATGTGAAAGCCTGAGGAGCTGACCTTTACAAGGTCTTGGATCTGTTCTGTGTCAGGTGCACAATTTCACACAAGAACAGTCTGATAGCATGGGAATCCCAAGCTGTATCATAGTCAGAGACCCAAAACATTAAAAATTACTGTCAGGAATGTGTCTTTGTTGACTTGATGAGGTCAGCGCCGAAGATGCTGCATTTTGGCAGCATATCAGCTTCCTCCTTGAATTAGCCAGGTTCATTGTGTTTATGTGCATTTCTGTCAGATTCTGTCAAACAAATCCTTTCCAGGAGAAACTCATGTTCTGTAAAGGGAAAACAGGCAATGAAGTGTTGAATTCACCGGTTAAGAATCAGTTTGTTTTAATTCATAGTTTTTCATAATGAGGAGCTGGATGACCAGCAAAACAATATGGAGCATTTCTGCAAGAATTATTTATAGGATATTCATGCAAAAAATAATAATATAAAAGAAACTAGTAATGGTAAACAGACTACTTTTACACCCTAACACACAAAGCCTGATTTACACACTGATGACAGGTACCCTGTCTGTATATTGCAGAGACAGTTCTTTAGCTTTCTATGCTGATGTCATGTTGACAATATATAGCAGCATGATGATGCAGCAAAAAGTTAATCATCCCGAGTGTTGAATGGCTGAATACGTTGCTCCAGAGGATGTGTGTTTGTATTTTGCACTGTAGACACAACAAACATTACACTTACTTGTAAGTGTTTAATTGAGACAACCCCCTTGGCTCACTTCACTGTTTTCTGCAGTTAAGATACTGTTTAGCAATGCATAGCAGGCATTGTGCATATTGCTATTGAGGAATGAATGAATTTTCTTGGAGTAAGAGCTTATGACAGCTAATTAGTGAGCCAGATGACAACTGAGGGGAAAAATGTAAAAGAAGAAGGATCTCTTCTAAAAAGTTGAAGCACCTCATGGTTGCACGTTTGGGATTTGGACGAAACACTTTTTCCTTCGATTCATGGCGCTAAGTGACTGAGAAATATAACGGCTGTGCTTATTTGGGGGCTGATTTGACACAAGGGGCAATCTCTTAATTCAATCTCTTAAGTTAGTTCTCAATTGGCGATTCTCAGAAAGCAGAAGGGGCTTATTTATCTTCACCAAAGCCTTTATCCCCTTCCCTCCACACACAAGCGTCAGAGCTAAATGCTGCTCTTTTATTTCAGCCACTTTTGCTTCTATTAGGAGATCAGAGAGTGTACAAACACTGATCTGAAGGGAGCCATAATCAATCCCTTAAGCGCAGAGACTACTGTGCTTAAGGGGAAAAAATTCTATTTACCTCCTAGGTACTCTATATTCCTTTAGACCTTTGGGATGGGGACGGGGCTTTTATCTGATGTTTACTTAGTCTGTATTTAACACAATCGGTGATGGAATTTAACGTCCAATTACATGAAAAGTAGACACTGATGGATAATAACTAAGTATTAAACTCCAACATGGATATTTTTCTGTGCTGCAGTTTTGTACTTCATTAACCATGTGCTCTCTGATTTTAACTGTTGCCGAATTCAGGATGTGCAAGACCAAGTAAAAGCTAAAAGGTTAAAACATTCATTTTAGTGTATTATCCTGTGACTATCAATTAAATAAATTGCTAATGTTTTTCATTTCAGATGCAAAAATAGTTACAGTATAGTACATTATATTCCTGAGTTGGGAGATGTTTGGAATGGTGTGGGATGAAAACAGTTAACCTGACCTCTGTGTGTCCCATGTAGCTGGAAGTGTTGTTTTTGTTTTACTCACCTTCTTTCTGTCTTAGCAAAGATGCTCAAGGTCGTCTCCTTAGTTTTTCATGGTGCTGTAAACAAGGGTTAAAAAATGTATGAAATCAGCAGAGAAGATTTTGCATAAATCCCCTCGCTTCCTGTTGCAAAGACGATAAATGCTGCATTGAGATAGAACTTGTAAGACCGTGTTTTTAATATAGCAAAAGTAGCACACAACATGCTGCTTTAAGTCATGATAATCATGATATGTGGAGACTGACACAAATAAAGGGGGAATTTCTTTGGTTCTCTTTAAAAGTGTTAAATACTTAGGTGCAGATGTCTATGGTCAGTTTATAATGAACCGTGTTAGTTCAGCGTGTTAACATGTTCTATTTTCTACCCAGCACTAAAAATCCAGTATGATGTCCCCTAACAAAAGGTCGGGAAATCAAACTTTAACATTCATCCTCATAAGACAACAACATTGTGTAAATAATAGCTGTATGCTGGGCACATAGAAGAACCAGTGTCATTCGATCTTACTTTAAGAATCAATCTAAAGTTTCATGGGCATACACTGTGTTTTTGCAGAGTTGAGATAGCTGGCAAGATGCAAGGAAACCTGCTCATTGTAAAGTTAAAGAAGAAACAGAATACATTTAAAGCTTTTTACCCTATAAACCGGTGACTAGGCCATCTTTTCCTTCCTTTGTTTGGGCATTGTCTTCATCATAGCCCCACTGTGGCAATGGTTTGCTTACCAGTAAACAGTAAAAACGTTCAAACGAGAACTTCAGGTGGAGTTTCCCCTGAGAAACGGACTTACAAATCCTGCAACAAAACACTCTGGCTTATTTATTTCTCTATACTTTTTATTTTTAATCTTTGTACATCGATGTCAATGACTTTGCCCCCCTTTCTCTTAGCAGACTGGAGGAATATGTTCCTATAGAAGTGGGTGATGAGCAGTGTAGCTCCATCTATACTGTGGCATAATCACACCTCTGCTGCTCTTAAAGTAATTAATAAGGTTTTAATTAATGTAAACGATGATCTGATTAATAGTGCTGAGGGGAAAGTCTCACCAGCTTTCTATAAGCGTCAAGCAATGGTGATACATAGCTCATTATCACATTACCGATCAAATGCAGGGCTGCAGTTTGTAGAACAAATCCCCCAACCCGCTTCCTTTTTTTAATTTGCATATTTCATATTTTACTAAATCGCCTACTTTCAATGTATTTTCTGAAGGTTACCTTGCCACTATAATACAAATGCCTGCTGCGAAGTCCTGAAATATTGTTTTATGTATTTATTGTCTTCTTAAACCAAAATAACATCAAATTCATACAATGTATTGAATATAAAATGATGGATTAAGGATTATTTTTTTATAGTATTGTACAATTTCCTAAAGATAAAATAAGTATGTCATTTATCACTGCTGCAATAGCAGTGATAAACACATTATGTCCAGAGGTGGGTAACACTGGATGATTGGAGAATGTTTAATTTTGTAATAAAGTGATAATATTCGTGTCACATGCTTTTCATTAAAGCTAATATATCTTGCAAAACAAATCACTTTCTTAACGACTAGAAAAGGTCTGTCTGCTTCAAGAGCAGTGCAGAGTTCCTCTGCCCCAGGGCCTGTCCTCTGCTCACAAGCAACACAGGCAGACGGCTTCCTCTGGCATGCAGCTAGACCTATTTATCACTCTGACATCCTGGTGGCACATCCCTGATGAGTCAGGTCAAGAAAATCTTCCTCAGGAAGACGGAGCGAGAGGAGATGGATTCAAAGCATGGACAAGTACCATTGTTGTCACCAGGCTGTGACCTGTTTGGCACTGTGCCTTCCCGGCAACCCTGTCAGGGATCTGGATGTTTGGCCTGTTTCATCTATATTAAAGATGTCTTTGTGCAGCCTGGCTCTCTCCTCCAAGTAAATTTAGAACTTGAGTTCAAGCTTGTAAGACCAGCCAAGGCTCACGGCTTGGGGAGTACAAATCGAGGACTTATCTGGTGCTGCCATCCGGCTGGCTTTCTGTAAGGCTGGCCAGTGGCAGCAAGCCATCAGAGACTGTTGAGCTAGATATGCATTGAAAGAAAGTAAAAAAAAAAAACAACAAGAAAAACTTAAATATCCAATGTTTGTTTTATCCGTGATCTAGAACAAGAAAAATGCATTACTGCTATGATAAATTGATCAATTAAAAAGAATAAAAATATATTTACTTCATTTATACTCCGTCTTCTCTCTTTCTAGTCAGGCTATATGTACTGTGACACACTCAAATCAAGAAAAGATTGAGGCTGCAAAGCTCTCACCAAATCTTCACTGTCTCTGCCTTTTGATACTGAAAATCAAGGTGACATTTTCAGGAACATTAAATGCTCTCATAACCTAAATGATATCATTATCATATCATATCATTACCTGGTGGAATTGTTGGATTTTCTATATTATTCTGTTATATTTTTTAAGGCCTTGAGTTGACTTCTGTTGTGATTTGGCGCTATATAAATAAAATTGAAGTGAATTGAACTGAACAGATAGCCACAAATGACTTTATTTGTATGTCTACCAACAATGTTTTTGAAGCACTGTTCAGTGTTTGAACTGAACGGTTATTGCTGCTGTAGTGTTGCAAAGCGAGAGTGTTGCCTTCAGACTGATATCGGTGAATGCCATGATCCTGCCATGAATCTCAAACAGCAACATGAAAAAATGAAAGAGAAAAATATTCCGTCCTGCAAAAGAAATGATTCCAGGAACACAATCTGTTAGCTTATCAGTGGAAACCACAGTTCAATATATGAATAATACACTATGCCCACTATGTGAAAATTCCTTATTTTCGAGTGCACATACTTTGTGTCAAAAACAAGTCAACTTATAGGTACATATTTTCAAGTTCTGTGCTTCTATAACAGAGAAATCCAATTCCCCAGAGAGAACTGGCCATTTCAGGTCAGTCAAAATGCTAAATTATAACCGAGGACCAAGGCCACAGAAGTCAAACTCACCCAACCACCCTATTTGCAGTCCTGCCACCCAATATGTTGCCTTGTTTTTACATTAGTTTCCACCCATTCCCCTCTCTCTCGTCTGACTTCCTTCCTCTATTATTCTACCCTTTCATCTTGTAAATATGCAGGAAAGCCAGCAGCAACACAGCTCTCACTGAGGCCAATCAAAACCCTCTTAACATACAATCACAGTTTCAAAGTAGAACTCACTAACATTTTACCTTCCCGTCATCAGAAGACTTTCACAAACAATAGGCTTTTGTGATCAAAACCTCGCTCTGCTATAGCAACATGATAAAAGCCTATGGATGGTGTAGTTAACAGCCAGGTTTACACAATACATTGTAAAACTAAAACAGTAAGAGATTAGGAAAATCTCCATTATGTATTAATGTATGTATGTATAGCCTAACTTTATGATAAACTTTGTTATCAAACGTTATATGCCTAGAAAATAAAGGCATGCATCAAAGACTCCACTATTTTAATTAAAGTGGTTCACCTTTGTGCTTTACAAAAATCCTTTTTTCTAAAAAATACTTTCTTAATCACTTCTGACTCTTTGAAATACAGGAAGTTTGTTTGCACCTGAGAGTATTCAGAAACAACAACAGATTAAAACGGTAATTTGATTAGAGTGTATGTGATGACAGCCCTGAAAGAATTAAGATAAAACACTCCTTAGTGACTAACATAACGCTCAGTGTTTAGTAATTACACTTAGCTGGAATATAAGTGCAAAGATGTTCAAGTAATATTCAGAACAATGGATATATTGTGTTCACATAGGCTCAACTTTATTTGCGTTGTTGCCCAAAACAATTCACTGCTCAGTGTAAAGTATGGAGTAATTATTATGTAATATTATTATGTAGGGCAACAAGGGAGTGATTTACTTGTGCTGGTGGATGTTGTACCCTGTACCTCCTTCAGGGACCTGGGTGCCTCCCTAGAGTTCCCTTTAGGAAGGGCTTTACTACTCTAAGTAGAGCAAAGTTTGTAAAAGCCAATGAAAATCCTTACCCAGGCTGACCTAAACCCACCCTGTCCCAGTGCTAAATGATTTTTATTTTCTGTTCATGTTTAATACAGGGAGGCTAGTTCATTATTTACTCTGTATAAATTAGGTTAGATAAAATTGATTAACCCCCCAGTTCACTGTGGTGCCCTTTAGATGTGTATCTATTTGAGACTAAAAGATATTGACACTACAAGTTTGTGCTTGCTGACAAGCATGTGGCAGAAGGCAAAGTAGCTGCCACTCTGCCCGGGCAGAAAATAAACTGTTGACGGGGAACAGAGGAGACAAAGTCAAACACCCAGCCAGCAACCGCTCAATATGGATGATTAAATCAGCACCTTGTGCTGCAATCAGCATAGGAGGAACACAAGGCGGCTTAAGTTTTTAGGCTGGCATCTTTAAATAAATTAAATTTCACTTTGAATCATCTATTATATGACTGAGTTGACCTGTCAGACTCCAGTGGCTGCTGGCAGACAGGATTGTTTGTTTGCTATAAAGTTCAGTTAATATTCATACAGTTGAAATGGGGATTTTTGTGAAGGATTTTAAATTGTCATATCAGTGTTATAACATCAAATGTTATTATCAAAAAACTGTGGACAGACAAAAAAGAGGCACTAAGAACACAAGCAAGAAATACACATAGAGACTATACCTACAGAATGTTGTTATTGTAATTTTTTTAAATTCATACAAACTCAGGTATTTGCTATATAGCAATATCATTTAGTATTTTCTTATGCCCTTAAAATAATTTCTCTTTTTCTCTAAGTATGTTGATACTCATCTGTTAGAGAAAGAAACTACCATTCAGTAAATGTCTTTCTTTAGTGCCTGACTGGCTTGTTTTTCTATGTGTTTTCTTGTTGTCAGCATTTTTTCAGGAATTTTATTTGGTTGTTAAAATTGACTTTCTGCACCAATGGTGATCTGCAGGGCATAAGAGATAACGAATGTTGATAACACATAGGCCATTGTTCCTCATGAGTGGTTAGGTTACTGAAGTACCAGATTCAAGTGTCTGAACTGTGACATGTACACATCTGTTCTTCATCCATATACATATATATATATATATATATATATAAAACAAAAAAAATCTTATCTTTAATGTATTTATGGTGAACAACCATGAAAACTTTATAGTGCGAGTGGAGAAAATATCAAGCCCTATGTATATTGACCATAAAGAAGTTAATTGGAGTCAGGTGTTTGCACAAGTTAAGACATTTTTTGTTTGGACTAGAGCTACTGGCGTCTTGAGTTAGCACCATACAAGAAGAATACGCTTATGTGAGCGATGCCTCGCCAAAAGGAGTTTTCAGAGGATCTATGATCAAGAATTTTTGATTTACATGAAGGTGGAAAGTGATTTCAAAACTATAGAAATTCACCAGTCTACAGTTTGGAAAACAATCTAATGGAGGCATTTTGGGACTGTGGCTACTCTACCAAGAAGTGGGCGGCCAGTCAAAATGACCCCAAGAGCACAACAAACATTAATGAGGTAAAGAAAGAACCCGAGTGATTTAAAGGCATCATTCGAACTGGCTAACATCTGTGTTTATGAGTCTACAGTAGGTAAAACATTGAACTAGCAGAGTGTCTATGGCAGGTTACCATGAAGGAAGCTGCTGCTTGTTAAAAACAAACACTTCTGAAGTTTGCCAAAGTTAGCAAAAAGTTTTGTGGACTGATGAAACTATATTGAACTATATTGAAAAAAGTCACTGCATGTCATCATGCCAATCGTATAGTATGGTGAGGTTTTTATGGTTGTTCTTAATAAAGACATGAACAATTAGAATTTTTTTGTAATATTACTTTAGGCACATTATATTTGTTAATACTTTTGTTTTAGATGAAGATCAGATCATGTTTTATGACAAATTAATGCAGAAAACCATAACATTTATAAAGGTTCATGTTTTTTTGTTACCACTGTAGATTTCCGTCATTGCTCCTAGGTACTATTTTAATTCACTCCTTGATGCAAATTAAAGTTGTTAGGACTCCAACATGATAAGACCAATTATACTTTTAAGGAGCCTATAGTAAAGCCGTGCTAATCAATATTTCTCATTGTGTTGGTTTTACAGGCTTCAACTTTAGTGTTTCGGTTCTCAATTCTGTTCAGTGTTTCGATCCACATCGTTGAAAATGCTCTCATAAAACAACTGTACCTACCTCCCCAGCACTAGAAAACACAAAGTCAGCAACTGCTGTGAAAATATCTACTTTCTGCTCTCACTGTGTGTGTATATGATGTTGAATCGTCTCTACTTTGGACTTTGACTTGTCCTCTTCAGAAATTCTTTTTTGTTTTAATTGTTTTGCTGCATACCCCAGTTGTACTTGAGCTTCAACTCACATGACCTGATCATTTCTTTTCAGCGCAGATTCTCTGGTACTGAGCTGAGCTCATGTTTCACTGAATTATAGCAAGTTGCCCTGGCCTTGAAGGGGTGAAGCTTCCCCAAAACACTACACTGAATCATGAAAACTGTTTTGCTTGGATCATTTCTAACTTTGTGGATGAGTTATTGTTGTGCTCTTGAACTAATTTTAGAGGGTCGGGCACTTCCGGTAAGGCTCGTTATTGGTTATTGGTAAGTCTGTGGACACAGCTGTGTAATTCTTCTCAAAGTGATCAATAACGTTTGATAGTTTTATGACATGTAGTAAAAGAGATTAATGCTTTTCCCACAGGTCTAGTTGGTTTTACAGCGTCTTTTGGCTTAACAAAATATCAATTCTGTATATTAAATCAGCATTTTGTGTTTTCAGGATGCCTTTGAGTTTGTGGAGATCAAAACACAGCTCAAATGAGTTTCGCTCTGCATGTCAGATTAGGATAAGATAACTTTGTAGTTGTTGGCTGGTGTTTTCTCACATTTGAGGGATCACTTTTTTCCAATTGAAAACAATATCATGCTTAGTATTCAATGAATTCATGATTAATTAAAGTAGCAATTGTTTGTTGTTGTTGGTAAAGAGGGAAAGCTGCAGTCTGTTTTTAAAAAGACAAGATGGCTTTCAGTCATTTCCACTATAATCCTATTTGTTTACAATAACCGAGGCATCACCAATACCTTGACAGTAATAATTTAAACTCTCACTTCAATTCAATTTGAGAGCAGACACATTGTGTTTTGTTGCCACTGGCACTGTTTTCTTCCCATTCAGTCTAGCTTCTTTACTTAAGGTTCACATTGTGTTTGCGTCGTGCTTTGAAGTCACATCCATTGCTCTTCATTTCTCTTATTGTCACAGACTGTTATCCCTGTGTTCCGAACAAGCTCGAGGGCACAAGCTTGACATTATACCTCAGGGTGGCAGCTGTTGGCCATCTCTATTAATGTTATCTGCTATACATGACAAGAGATGAGATGGGAATATGATGATTAAAATGCCTCTCTTCGCTGGTGTTAGAGGTATTCACTTTGACCGCCTGTGGAATTGTATTTCAAAGGCAAGGCATGTTGTTTTTCCCCTTTCCCTTTGAAGCCAGTCATAATGATGTCCCCTACCTGTCAGCCTGATGATGGCTGAATAGCGCAGCGATGCACTGTCAGATTTATAATAAATAACAGAGACAACCTGGAGCCTGCGAGAAACATACCAAGACATTTTGATGTACTTTGAAAGAATGTAGGCATGTGAGATGCATGCATGACTCATCCAATTAATAATGAAATAGACTTTATTTTGACTTTCTGCCCAAAGCTTGTAAATGCAACAATAAGCCAATTACATTCACATTTTTAGTGAAAAGACTTGTGTTGTGTGGAAACTTGCAGCCCAACCAAACCTAAATAAGTCTTCTGGGGATCATCCTGAGCATTTGCTCTGCTCAATAACTCGGCCAATATTACATCTCCACACTAATAAAATTTAACTGGAAGTTCTGCAATGACCAGGCCCGCAGTCATTCTGCTCCTGCAAACAAAAAACTACGTGTGTGTGTGTGTGTGAATCATTGACTCCTTGTGTTCAGGTTTGAGTCTCAGTTTACTGATTATAAACACATTTATGATAATGATGTGTAATGGCTTTCATCAAAAGCATAATTAAATAATAAAAGTGACTCTTTATGGTAAAAACTTATCCAAACTGCAATAGCCATTAATATTGCAGAACTTAGCAGTGGTGAAGTCAGAGTGCATTCACTTAATCATAATCCAGAGTTTAATTTCATTTGTTACTGCATTGTCAGAGTTGCATTAATTTAAACAAACATTTCCAGCTGCCATTGTAGCTTGATTTAACTGAAAAACACCATACTTATATTGTCAAGCTGCCACAGGAAACATTAAGTGCAACCATTCAGCAAAGATGCATCTACAAAACAAAGCTGTTTCTCTGTTTTCCACTAGTCCTTAGATCTGCCAATTGAGAGATTTGGAAAGAAGCGTCATTTTACCACTTGTGTTGCATCATCAAAGCTTTCCACAAGTTTTATTTTAACCAGGGTGGATATAGTAGTCGTTAGATCCCGGCTGTGGCCTACCTCCAGTAGCCTACCCTGCCTTTGCCTTGTTCTTTGTAAGTTGCTTTAGATAAAAGCGTCTGCTAAGTGTAAATGTAACGTCTTTACCAGGTGTCAGAACATGATCAGTGGTTTACTTTAAACCATAGTGCTTCAGTCTGACTGTTCATTTTTCTTTAAATTCATTTGGAGGTGAACGATCCTGTGTCACCGCTGAAGAACAGGGAGATGTGCAGGAATGGAAGAGACGTGGAAAAGCAGCATCGAAATGACTTGTGAAAACAGCAGCTTTATAGTCTGACAGAAACGAGATGACTGTTTACAGTTGTGACAAAATAAGACTGGTTGAAGCGAATGGTGAGATATCCAGCTGGGTGACTGGGTTGACAGTGCCACATATAGCCGTCATTTATAGAGTTACTTTGCAAATGAAAGGTAGACTTTCAGACTGAACTGTGAGTGAGTCTGTCACTCACAGAGGTATGAGCAAAGTTTTGGCCCGTTTAAGGAATAAAAATGCAGCAGAGATTATATGATTTCACTTGAAATCCAAAGACATACAGTAAAGTTGTTCTTGCTGCAGGATGCAGCGGGATTCAACTAAAGTGTGGTCTTAATTTTGAGAAACATAATGCTACGCCTAACACTTTCTAATCCTGGTGTGGGTGGAGTAGATGGATGCTGTGGTGAGCGATTTCTTAAGAGGAAGCCTTTGTGAAAGCAGGCGCCGTCAAACTGGAGCTAAGCTTTTCAAACTTGTTGTACCTGCACCGTGTATTTGGATATACTGTACTGTAAGACTTGTCATTTAGTGAAAAAGTTAGTTTTTCATGTACAGCCTGAGGTGAAATTTAACATCAAGCATAGTGCTGATACAGATTTAAATATGATCAAATTACTTTGCTACTTTTATAAGCGACAGTCACATACATTCCCCAACAGAATAGAAAAGACACCTTTTGTACTTTTACTCTAAGCAGAAGCTCATTCACCACGTCGGTGTCTTTGCTTGTTGACTAAGCAGAAGACCTATTGTCCCTGCTATTGTAAAAAGGACAATAGGCTGTCGCTTCACCTGAGCTGTGGCCTTGGTTCATGGCGATCAAGTTCATTATGACTGTGGGACTTGCTCAATGATAGACATTTTGACATTTAGCCTTTGGGTCTCTTGCCATATTACTGTACTGCACAGTTTGACATTTGTCCGGAACGTATGTTTATTTTAGGCCATGGAGGGAGAGCTCAGTGAAAAAGCACGTGCCCTTTTCTAATTTTCATAGGAACAAAAGAGCTTAAAGTCTAAAAAATCCTGTTCTGTTAAGGATGTATAGTTTTTTCAAGGCAGATACGTGTATATACTTGTAACTGCTTTCTGAAAGAACCTCACTGCAGAGGGCGTTGTTTGCTATAGTGTGCAGTCTTTTTAAGGATACTGTCTAAGTACTTCTTATCTTGCTATTTAAACAAACTCAAATCAAGTGTCATCAACATAAAAATGCAGCACACAGCTTTCCGATGTATTTTCCCTGTCAAATCTGACAGCCAGTCCCCATTAAGCATGTCACACTGTATGGCCATGGCCATGGAAAATCTGCTGCGTGGGGAACTTAAGGTTCACAGCGAGGAGCGGGGAAGCTTGGATAGCAAAGACAGATGATATGGGTTACCAGCACAATATACAGTAAGAGGACTTTAGGACCTAGTGATAAACACAGTATTGCTGCAATCCATCATTGTGGCTATTAGTTTTACTGGTGATAAATGGAGATGCACTGTAAATTCTATGATAAAAGATATGTCATCTGCAGTGAAAACACTCATACATGCATAATGGTGGATTTACAATGCAATCGCATTCTGTAAATGCCAGTGTGTCTGAAAGTACATGACAATGCTTTCCAGCTGCAGATTCTAATTAGGCGTGCGATGGGGATTTAAACTGGGACAAATCTCATCATCAATGATGGGAAACGCTCTTTGATGCAAATCATAGCTCCTGCAATTTTTGAGATACTTCATATGCTTGCGTGTCTTCCTCTGGCACACAGGAAATGTCGTTCTCTCTGTATTTATGCATAGAAAAGTACTAAGTCATCGCATCTCACTACTGAATCCAAAATCTATCATCGCTCAACAACTGCAAAGGTCTAGGAGTGAAGCAAATGTGTCACACTTACAAGCAGTCCCCTCTGTTGTGCGAGAATCCTCAAACAGTAAGTTAGTTTGAAGCTTGACTGACCACAGTTACTGTACTTAGCAGGGGGAGAGCACAAAAAGACATACAGCTTTTTAAAGGCTTGCCCCGAGGGCCCAAGAGGCAGATGGGGCTCAGAAGAGTGAAAATGAATGGAATGTGATAGAGTGGAAAAAGTCTAAAAAGACACTTAAAGGAGGCAAAGATGCAAAGGCGGCATCACAGGGGCGGGATGTGAGACGAAAACACCATGAAAACGCTACATTAGCTCCCTCTCTATTGCTGGTGGAGGCAGAAGCCATAATCATTTGCCAGTCTAATGGGAGCAAGGTGGTGATGATAATGCATACTGTCACAGGAAATTAAAGGGAGGGAGGCCATTTTATAGCATAACTCCTTCAGTCCCCACCCCCTTTTTTTATGGACGGACTTGATTGATAGTCCTCTAAACGTTGCTCTACATTTAGATATAATCAGGACAGTCTTATCAGAAAAGATGAAAGACCTCTCTATTCTGGGGTTCATTCCATTTATACTCCACAAATGACACAGCCACTTAATTTATCAGTGCAATATCTCAGCCTCGCCGCAATGGGAAAGCGGCATAATCCACGTTGCCAAAACTGGCAGTAAGAATGGCGTCCATATGGGTGAGAATTATAACATTTATGAATAATGCAGTGAGGGGCTGAATATGTCAGCGATGCGAACGTAATGTGGCGGCTCTAATTATAATTTATTTCAACTGATTTTGACATATGTTCCTCAGACAGACTGTGTTGCTTTCACAGCCTCGCTTGATCAAATGTTTCATTTTGCAAACCGTTACATCAAATTCTGTTTCAAGCCAAACAGTCAGTGGTGTAAAGAGTTTGGATTGTACTCACTAATACAGAGAATGAGGGAGTCAAAGAAAATGCTTAAAGATGGAACAAGGAGACGAGGAGAACACTGACTAAATTCGACTAAGACATTACCTGCAGACACACATTATAGTGAAAGATCACAGGTCTATTAAAAGCTGCATGACTCCCACCCCACCCTCCAATATTTCGGGGTAGAACTGTTAAAGTTGAAGTCTCAATTCAATGAAGCAGAATCTTCATTGAACACTTTCAAGCAGGCAAACAACGGTCAACTCAGATGGGTTAAGGCTGAGAGCACAGTCGTGTTCTCAGCCCTGTCTCTTTATTCTGTTTAGCCACATTGGGAGCTGCACACACACACACATACTTCACATAAATAACTTGAGATTGTCCCACTCTTGTCTAGACTCTAAGCACCCACTTAGAGAAAACACCATCAATATCATAACACAAATGTATGTTGCTAGGCCAACACTAGACAAATATTTGCTCTTCGGGTAAAGATGATTTCTAGTTAGCGAAGGGAATCATGTCAGAGTTGCATTTTCCAAGGGAAGGTCTTTACAAGGCACAGGAAGCTCAGCGCTCCCCTGTCTGGGTGTTTTGAGGGCAAATCCCAGTCAGGATGCCATCCAAGTGTACAGCAATACTAAACTTGCGTGGACATGAGCATATGTGGAGAGGCACGCGTTTGTCCAGGGCAGCACACACCCAGTCAAACATGCACAGACATGTTGTTGTAAACAGTTTGATCTTGAGCTAATTAATTTCTATTCCAAGGCTTAATAAATCAAATTCATAAATGTGGGAAGATTGGAGAGAAATAACAGCAAAACGTAGTGTGTGTTTGAAATCAAAAGGGTAAACACATCTTCAAATTTCGGAAAAAGGAAACTGTCTTTTTTTAATTAAAAAGGGCAACATTTCTAATAATCTCATAATGAAATATCACCAAATGTCCTATAAATATGAAGGCAGCAAATAGACTAACAACATGTTCAATAGTAATTAATCTGTGCTATCAAGAGAATAGTACTTGGCATTCTAAAAAATATTGTCATCAACACAGATTTGCTAACTTTTTCCTCAGCCAGTGAAGCAATTCAGACATCTAAAACAGCGGTAAAGCGTTCCAAATTGAAATAGCGCTATCTGATGGAAAAATATATCCGTCTTTTTCTGCTTTTCCTCACACACACTGAGCTCGGGAGGGTGGGAAAAGGTAAACAGCGGCACAGAGATGATTCAAATCGAAGAGTAGGATCTGTAATCATCTAACTGATAAATTACCACAGAGTTCTCTGTTGGTAAATCGTTCTTCAGGAAGTTATGTTCTCTAGCATGAAAAAAACATTGCGTGTCTTGGAGTTGTGTTCACGCACAGTAAAATGGTCTGCGCAGTACAGAAAGACTACATGCAGAATACTCCCACGGGCATATCTTGGTTGATTAGGATCCTTGATTTATTTGCACATGACGCCTGATTATTTTCGGCCCAGACCTGCCTGCTTAAAATGAGAACAGGGGCATCATGGTGCATGCAAAGCTAAATCACAGATCCACTCATACTACCTTTTGACCCTGCAGTACATTGATCTCTGTTATATTTCCCCAAATGAAACCTGTAGAATTCAAATGAGTAATGTAATTGGACAGCTTAATGGCTCTACTTTAAAAGTATAGCTTGCATGTATCAGCATTTTATTGATGGTGTCTTTATAATATTTTGTAAAATGTCCTTTGTGTATTACTTAATGAGTGTCAGTCTGATCTGCTTTGGGACTGGGATGCTGAAAAGTTCAACATAATTGGCTGAAATTGGTGCTTGACTCAACTTTGCTTCAGGATCATTATGTACAGTGATTTTACAAGTTGGCTGTTCACCCTGTGCACACTGCTGCATGTACAGTATGCACCTGGGATCTGCATCCTCTATCGATGCCAGTGACTGGTTGGTTGATGAAACCCCCTGTAGCCAAACTGCCACTGCAGATTGCTGCATGGCTCCTTACATTTAATCAATTAACTATTTCAAATTCTGGTGGGAGTTCCCAGTGGGCTGGAACAACAAAGGAACGTCATGTGCAAGCAGGTTTTTAAATGTAAAGTGCCACATGCAGTAGAGTACGTCTCTCTACCTGCAGTGGGCTCCTGAACTGATTAGAGAAAAATTGACTTGTGTTAGGTGATCTCATTATTTTTCTATAACACATAGACTCATTAAACTAAACCAAGGATGCTCTGCATCAATGCACAGCACTCTTACCCATCACAACACACAACTGCCAAAAAAATATACTGTAAGTAATGTAAGCCACTTAGGCAACCGCACATCGACTGTCAGGCTCTGCTAAATCATTGTCACTGTAAAATATGCCTGCACAGCATTACTGAATTAAGCTCCTCTAGCATGCAGCGGTTATACTTGTATAGGTGCCAACTACTTGAAACTGTCTATAAATTCAACTTTATTTACAGTTTAATTATTTCTCCAGCCACAGATGTAAACCAGAAAAGATTGAATGACAGTTGTTGTTGCGATGACAGAAAAAAATAAATATAAATAAACATCAATAACAGTGCGTATCTTATTACTGTAGTCGTCCAGTCCTTGAAGCGGTTTCTTTTCTATTCTTCACTTTCTCAGACATATTGTATAGTTACTGTTTACTGTAGGAACTATATATGTGTATACATATAGGCCCTTCTGTTCTATCTTTGCTTCTACAGCTGTGACACTTTGCCTTTCCCCACATGAGATCAGTCCAGTTTTCCTTATCTGACCTTTACTACTTTACCCACTCACACACCTCCTCTGAATTCTGTACAGATTTAACTGAGTTATGACTCTGAGAAGAGGTACGCACTCTGACAAATTGCAACAATAGGGTGCATCTGTGTGTACCAGCTGTTGTCCTACCTGCTGACAGGGTCCATAGCCAAACTACAATAACTAACTTCCCTTTTTATTTATTTATTTTTATAACTGGACTCCATCATGCACCTGTCCCTTTCACTTCACAGACCCCCTTCAACTCTCTCTGGGGAGACGAGGCACATTCTGAGTGAAGTCTTCCTCCCAGACTGCATCGGGCCAGTTGCAGACTTGTGAATCTGGACACCTCTGAATTTTGCCTTCCTTGGAACAAGTGTACAAGTGCAAGCAAGTCTCCTTCCATATTCACATCATGCACAGAATACTAAACAAAAAATCCTTAAAACTTATCATAAACATACAAAAAAACCCCTGCATCTATTAAAACAAGCTAACAAACAAAAAATACTCACCTGTGCAATGACTTTTGGGAAAATCCGCAGTTCTCATAGTTAATCACTGCTACACTCTGCGTCAAGGGTTGTGATATTGACTAGGTCCTTGACCAATATTTCACACAAGATGAAGTTTTATGTTCATGATGTGAGCACATATTCCCCAGTGGCTCAGATATCCTGTAGTAAGCTGGGAAAAATCTATGAAATGGACACAAGGGTTCTGCTGCATGGCTATAATCCAGTACTTCCTCCCATCTGATGATGTCTCTTTTACAAAAACGAATGGAAATTATTTAAATTTGCCCTTTCTTTCTATGTCAAGTGTGGGTCCAATCAATTTTAATTTGTTTGCAATTTGACTTCTTTTTCAGCTTAAATTGTCGAATCAGTGCAATAATCAAGCAGACTCATGAAAATGTAAGCACTACTTGTCAGTAATGAAAAGAAAAGCTGTCCTTATGTGGCAAAAGAATAAAAAAACAAATACTGTAAAGTTTGTCTCAACTCAAACGGCATATAAAGATGATCAGACAGAAACATTATTGCAAGTCACAGGCAGCATCATTCACAAATGTATTCAGATTATCACAACCTAAGTGATAAACGTAGTGATATATTGTTCATAAAATTGTGATTAATTGGCTGCCTAGCAGATACAGCCGCATTAAAAGTTGTCATTAAATTCTAATTAGTTCTACATGAAGTAACAAAAGACCTGGTTACTTTAATCATACATATTTATTAGGCTCAACTAGAAGAAACAGTGAGATAAATAAACACAAGGAGAGATAATTGCCTGGGGGAAAAAATTGCACCCGCTGTTGAACACGGACTCACACAAACAATACTACATAATAATTAGAGGGAACTTGTCGCTTCTGAGGTGATAAACAACTTGAAGATTGTATATGAGTAAAAAAAAATCTAATTAACGTAAAGAGATTCAGTTCATGGCTGTGAGTGTGTCACACTGAAGGTGAAGTTGTAGTTTTTCTGTCCAAAAATGTGTTAACTGCGTCAGAGCTGACAGCTGCATTTCTGTTTTACTGTGAGGCCACTTTCAGAGGTTTTACCAGCCGACAACCACAGACTGCTGAGTGTATAGTGACCGGCTTGCCAGCTACGGTTTAAGAGGCATCTGACAAAGTCTTCAGGGACAGTGAATGGCTTTGAAGCAATTTTGAATTATTTTTAGGTAAACCCTACATAAATATCCACAATGCGGTAAAGAAAACTGCTCTATAATTAGAAATTACACGTAAAACATGATGAGAACTGAAAGGATCTTGAATTTAACATCACAATTGCTTCATTATTAAAAAAAAAAAAAGTAAATAAAACAAACTGTATTTTATGTAGCGTAATTATAATTACAGCTTAGTAATTATAGCTTGGCAAAATTCTGCAGTATATACGGGGGATCACTAGCTTCTTTAATTTCCCTGTGGAGGGTTCAGTCGTCCGTGTGTCTCCTCAGATACAAGTGGAGATCTCTCTCCCCTCCTGGCAAGCACATGATCCCCCACTGACCTCTCTCCCATGACCCTATTGACCGACTGACTGACCGTGCTTGTTGGAGCAGGTGGTGATTTTCCTGATTGTAACCGCTGCAACCATCTGGAAACAAAAAAATAAAAATAAACCACCTTTCTCAGCTTAATGTTTGATCAATATTTAGTCTAAAGTGGAGTTTACAGGCACTGCTAGTTACAGAAAAACCAGGGAAGTAATCATGTCATCATGTTGATTCAGATGTTGCTAGATCATGATTTGTGCTCACAGGTACACAATATCACCTTTCTCCAAATAAGACTCAATCTTATTCTCTAACAAGGGTGAACAACACAAATGGAAAAACGCAGAAACCTTCAGTTAAAATAAACAGACATCCATTCATTATCTTAACTGCGGGTCGCGGGAGTGCTGGAGTGTATCCCAGTCATCATTGAACGAGAGGCAGGGTACATCCTGGACAGGTCGCTAGTCCATCGCAGGGCAGACAACCTTTCACACTCACTGTCACACCTCAGGGCAATTTAGAGTCACCAATTAACATCACGCACGTCTTTGGAGGTGGTAGGAAGCCGGGGTACCCGCAGAGAACCCACACAGACACTGGGAGAACATGCAAACTTCCCACAGAAAGACTTCTTGCTTGAAATAACCATATCTGCTCTACCTTTAGCAGAACATTGTATTTGTTTCTTTGTGAACTGCTCCTTTTATCATAGCAAGAAGCCAAAAGGCGTCATCATTAACTGAAAAAGACTAACAATTTGACACTGTAAGCTAAGCTAAATGCCTGCAATTCCAAGTTGCTAAAGAGATGTCAATAAATGTAAGAGGTCAATAAACTTTACAGATTGTGTAATGTCCATATTACAAGCACTGCACCAGGATTGTGAGACTTCATCTTGCCAAAGCGACAAAGTAACTTTTATCATTACAGCTGCCTTTAGATTTGTTATCGAGCTTTTCATAGCCATGCAATCATCTGTTAATGGCAATCCTATGTGAAAAGCACATTGTGGAAGCCTTATGGGACTGTGCTGATTGTCCTGCCTCTGGTCCTCGGTTACACCTACAGGTTATTGACTACAGCCTCAGACAACCTGCGATCGATATGTGAGAGCACTACAACCGTCGCTGCACCCATTGCAATGTCATTGATCCTTTATCGCATTCCACAAAAGGTTACAGAAATAGAGTTTGAGGCAACTGGCAATCCTGTGGTGTACAGGCAGTGAGTGGGAGAGGGTCTTTTATAAGAGGCCGGTGCTGTTTGTTATTTTCACGTCTCAAAGTGATTATGTGGAGAACTTCAAACGATTGCTCTGCAGATTTGTATTTTGATGGTAATCACTTGCAGTGGAGACAAAGTGATGTATGCAGAAATAGTTTATTTTTCTCTTCACGCCGTATTGTTAAAAAGTATTCTCATGAATTTTAGTTGGGTTTTTTTTTTTAACTGCTGACAAAAGCAGTGAGAGATAAATGACTGTGGAATACGGACCAAATGCTAACAATGTCCAATTCAAAGGTCAAGTATGACATGTTTCCTCGTCGTTCTTTGTTCATCTTTGTTCATGACATAGTGAGCATTGTGTTCCTCAATAGCATAACAAGTGTGTTTCTCCATTATACGCCACACGGTTGGAAACCTGCCTGTGATGTGAACCATGGTGCTTGTCACTGGGCATCAGAGAATGGTCCACTCATTGGAAACAAAGAAGACACAGATGCTGCATATTCACGACAGGCAGACTGTGGAGTAGCTCTAATGTAGTCTGGCACATTAGCACAGCGATAACAGAAACAAGTACATCCAGTTGTGTCAAAGCATAAAAGCTTTTTTCTGTACCTGAGAGGGAAGATGTGTATTTATATCATCTGACATAAGAGCTGCTGCATTTTGGTGACCAGTGTTGACGGCAGGATTTTGATGAACACATCTATAGGTGATACAGCAATTATTAATGACCTCAGGAGTGCTTCTAGAGGGTGTACAGTATTTGGTGGCGCAGTATTTCGTTTCCACAGCGTTATTGTGCCATTATTTATTGTTGTTTAGCGTAGGAGATTATTTTTAGAACATGAAACATTTGTATAAACTTTTTTAGAGGATAAAATTAACTGTATTTTTGGTATCGGCATATACTGTTGCAATGCTAGTTATTTATCTGAGAGAGCGATGCTCACTCATTTTGTTGACCTGTCAAGGGTTATTGGTGTGTGTAGAGGTGTTTCTTTTTCAGCTTGGTCTCCTAAAATAAATAACAAAAAAGTAAGTTGCAAGAAGGGAGAGGTGGATATCGGTGCAATGCAGAGGACGTTCAAACCGAGGACCCAAGTTCAACTCCAAAAATCCCACATGTGGTTACAGTTGGTGTGGAAAACCTGATATTACTCTGCAGCAAAGAAATGGTTGTTGAATGTATTGGTGGATAAACATGTTTCCCTATGAATGTATTATTAATATGTTCAGTAGTATTAATTTATTATGATATTAATTTACAGAGCATGTCATCAGTTAGTTTACCTTTTAAAGTTTGCTTTAGTAACTTTGCTTAACTTTACTATTAAGTAGAAAACAGCATTGGGTTGCAATCATGTTCCCCAGAAGTGATTGCAGTTTAGTTGTATAGAAATAGAATAGTTAGGGCCCAAATTGATGTTTAAAAATGTCACATGTAGTTTTTTTGATGTAGCCATTCATAACTTTTGTATGTTTTTGGTTTAATCAGAATTCTTGAGCTTTTATTTTCTGGAGGGTTCCCACGTCATCACCAGGATAGCTGCTTGTCCACTAACTCCTGCAGCACAATAGAAGCTCTCAGCAAGAGTTTCTTTCATAGATGTTTTTGAGAAATTGAAATGCTCAGTGTTCAAAAGTTCAATGCCACATGTCTTTGTAGTCAGCATTCAAAACTACTGTGAGCTAACACTCTGCAGAATCTGCCGTTTAGATTCTACAAGGCTAAATTGTAGAGAAGATACTTCATGAATGTCCTTCATGGATCTTTAGAACTCTGCAGATTGGTGGTGCCATTGAATCATGCACAGCCAAGGACAGGGCAAATCCAGCACTAATCCACAGCTGATCGAGGGCTGGATGAACTGTGTCTGCTTGGCCTGCTGTGGACTCAGGTGTTTGAGGTCTGAGCAGCTGTTTCAGGGCCAGCTCAATGTTCAGCAGTGCTGCATAGCCACTGCTCTCCAGCTGAGCCGAGGCCTGTTGTCTGCGCTATATTTAATACCTCAATGAGTAATTAATAAGGTTCTATTAATAACAATGGGGACCATAAAAGATCCCTTTTCTTCACTGCTCCCTATTGCAGCTTTTGACTCAGCCCAGCAGCCCTATTCTATGCTGTTATTAAGCCAATAGCTGTCACAGAGCCGCTGGGACGAAGATTCACATTTCATGGACTGTGTTAATTCAACCTCATTGTAAGAAATAATAGCAGTAACTAAAAAGGTGGGTACAGTTCGTATTCTAGTGATCACTCGCAAATAAAGGTACAATCATTACAGGCACTTGGGTGTTTCAATGTTTACAGCACGTGTATCCATTCATTCGTTTACTATTCGGGGTCGTAGGTTTGCTGGAAGAGGCAGGGTACATCCTGCACAACTCACCAGCCTGTCACAGGGCTGACATATAGAGACAGACAGCCGCTCATTCTCACTTTCACATCGATGGGCAATTTAGAGTCACCAATTAACCTAACTGCATGTCTTTGGACTGTGGGAGGAAGCCGGAGCACCCAGAGGAAACCCACACAGATACGGAGAAACATGCAATTTCAGTTGGTGTAATTAGGTACAAACTAAAATAGACAATATTCAGAGACGGTACACATAAAGAGTACCGTGCAATGTATTCAAAAAGGGAAACAATGATTATATTTTTATTGTATGTAATTATGTAGAATACAGCTCAACTTGATGATGATTTCCAAAGAGGTTTCCTTGGCTCAAAAAATCTTGGAGTGATTGGAGACATATAAATCCAAACAAACATTTAGCCATACAGTAATTAGAAATCTGAATATTACAATTGTTGAACTAAGTGTTTGTTTTATAGATGGCAACATTGGCTTCCCTCTCAAAACCCGTCACTGTGAGGGTAGATGGGCTCAAAGGGTTGCCAACAACTGTTCAAACACAATTTTCAGTGATAAAACACTCAGACAATGTAATGCATTTAGAGTATATTAGTTTTCTGTTTTATTATCTTTAATAAAGTGTTAATTGACACTGCTTTGAGAGTGTATATAATCTCCTGTTTGCTTCATAAAAATATTTGTTGTACTACCACTCCAGGTTAACCTATGCATCAGTTCTAGCCTGAGGGGTGAATAAAGCTGCACTGCTGGAAAGTTAGAAGAGAACTACTTTGTCTGATTAGGTTGGTTGAAAGAAATGTGGCATGAAAAAGTTGAGATTATAACAGTAGATTAATTTTTCATATAATAAAATAGGTAGTTCGACAGCAGAAAACCCCACCTTACATTCCACTGAAAGCGCTTTTCAAGCCAGGTAAACAGAGACATTAAATATTAAATCACAGCTTTTTAATTCCACTCGGGAGCGTATCTGCTTTGTTGTTGGATTGTCTCCTCCATGCTTTGTTCAGGTCTCCCAGTGTTGCCTATATTCTGCACAAGTGGGGAAAATGCCAACGCTCGGGCTCAGGTGACTTGTGCACTTGACCTTTAGTGACCCATCACTGAACCCTTGAGATGAAGACTTAGTTATCTGGTTTGTGGTTTTTAACGGAGTTAGCCTGAGTGCTGAGATTCTCCAGCTTCAGTTGGACAAGAATGGGCTCGTTATGAATCATACCTTTCATTCCCTGAGGGCTAAATAATGATGACCAAAAACCACAAAGGCAGGCATCATACATTGCACAACTGGCAGCAGGGTTCAAATGAAAATTGGATAAGAAACGATACCTTTTAAAATAGATCCCAATCTGGTAGATGGATTATAGTATGTCATGACAGTGACTTACTTTGAGGTCTTCATTTGTTTTGAGTTGGCAGCTATCATGGGATTTAAATGCCATTGACAGTTGCCAAGTGCCAGAACAACATTTTACAAATGTGAATAACAGGAAATGAGTGTGGGCTGAGAGAGCTATTGAGTGGTGATGCTGCAGTGACAGTTATTTCTGCCCAAGCAATGACTGGCTGCCCACTGTAGTGGCACAGTGAAGCCAAAGCAGCAAGATGGCCTGGGGCTACACAGCACTGTTGTTGCCATGGTGAACAGATCATCTCTGTATTAAAAAACAGTACTACTAAAAGTATAAAATATCGTATGAATGTACTTAGTTACTTACCACCACTGCTACCGTCAGCAGCAAAATCTAACAACAAACTAATAATAATCTAATCTAGGATATGTAACCCCTGTACAACATCGTTCAACATTTATTAGTCGTCTTTGAACCTCATTTTATACAGATCAAACAGGCAAGATATCTTCATGCAAGGATGTGAATGTGTGTGTTTCTCAAAATGCAAAGAGTTTTTCCTATAAATAGAAGTAAGTGAAGCAGTTTTTTCCCCTTTAAAATAAGTGTTATAGTTAATTTAATGTAGCCGGCTACTTCAGCACCCAGATGAGCATAAAAAACATCTTAAATAACTGCAATAGTGAACCAGCGCTAATGAGCATGAATGGAAGAAGGATTAACAACAAAAAGATTTAAATTACAGACCTCAGTAAACAGAGAAGAGTAAACATTGGACGGACCTCAGAGGTTAAAAACTGACGAATTCGTTAATGGCTCTTCTTTCGCAAAGCATTTAGACACTGACCTTCGATTCTACACGACCCTGAAACAAATTGTTAGGTAATTTCAGATCTCCACCACAACTTCAAAGCCAGGGACAGAGTGTAGCCTCAGAAGTCTGTTAAGGTGGAGGGCAGGAATTAACCAACACTTCTGTGCCTTCATCTCAACTCACAGTCAGGTTCAGTTTAATCTTGTTCAGGTTTCAAGTCATCAAACATTACAGAAAAAGCATCAGAGAAGTGAGAAATCACTATGTTCCTATTTCTGATGCTGACCTGGAACCAAGAAAAAAATTCAACTTTGCTGCCTCCAGTACCGTTGGTGTACATATTTTGGCATCTGCATATGCAGTGCAGGGTTCAGTATAACTGGGCCTGTGGGGGGCTGAAAGTAGCAATTAGATGTTAGAAAAGTTCCTTGATGAAGAACAGTTCATCTATCCACACTTTAATCTGTATACCTGAATTAACACTTAGTTCTATGTTCTGTGACTGGAGTTTCATGCCTCCGCATTACCATTTACACTGTGAATCATACTTCATATAGGGAGTAAAAGGCGATCTTAATACCTCTAATTTCAACACAGCTATTTAGTACCTACAGCAAATTGATTTGAAAATACTCACTGAAGAAACCTGTGCCCGCATTTGTCCAGGTGAAGACCTTCACCTGGACAAATGCGGGCACAATTTGGAGCCCACATGAACTCTAAAAGAGGTCCGTGAACTCTAAAAATCAATCGACAAGCCATTACCAGAGAGATTGGAAGTTGCTACAGGGGAACAGTAACAAATTGCATTGCAACTGAGTAGCTGCCAAGTTCATTTCTGTTCTTTCTGCCTCCATTATTCTTGAGTTTTGTACACAAGCTGAGCAAATTCAATGTTTCATTTATTTAATTAACAGCTTTCCTTTGGCTTTCGCTTTCAGCTGATGTTTTTAGAAAACTGTATTTGCAAGTGTTTGAGTTCCAGGATCTTAACATAACCTCTTATTCCCACTTTTAAAATTGTGCGTTAGATGTATGCATACAGTTACATTCACTACAATCTACAGTTCCTTATTTTAATTATGAATTCAATTATCTATTTAATCATTTTTTATTTTGCTCTTACGCTTGTTGTATTTCAACATCTCAAAGAACATTTTAACTTACAATATCATTAGCTTAGCAAATATTAAAGTAAATACAAATTTTAAAAGATATCTGGAGGAAAACACGACATGTACAGTCATGCTTTACCATTTGGCTTCTTGATTTGAGCAGTACCTTTAAAGGATGTTGATTTTGCTCAAAGGTAGTTTTAGAAATCAGGATGAATTGGACTCATACTGTGTTCATTTATTTATTGAGCAAGGATGGATAACATGGGTCACACTCAGGAGGCCGTGGCAATGAGTCTCTTCAGTGTACTATAAATGTCTTGAGTGTCTAGTGTAAGCACACTGAATCGTTTTTTTGGGAGGGGGGTGGTAGAAGGTGTGTTAAGTGAAAATGCTGGCTGACAGTCAAGGGGGATGGGACTCCAGAGCAGCATTTAATTGGTTTGCTGCAGCCATGGTTGACTCGGGGACGCCAGGGAACACATATGCCCAGGGATAACAAGCCTTTCATAGGTATGGGATTACAACACACAAGGGAATGAGGACACACTAACAGCATTGCATGACAGAAATCCTTACAATTCTCTAGAAAATGTACAATCTGCTGCAAACACACACACACAGGCAAGCCAAGGGATTTGTCGATATGGGTAGTCAGTATTTTGTTCTATATTTATTTATTTGTTTTTGTTTGTTTGCTGTATGATGCAATGAGGAAGCTTTTGTCACTGTTCCAGCTATGCTGACAGCATGGCTCTAGGGATGGCAATGTAGGTCGGTCCAGTCCACCACTTTGTTCCAGAGTGAGATAGCTCAGAAACTGCAGTATTTCTATGGATCGAATGAATGTTTGTAGACGTTTATGGTCCCCAGAAGATATATCCTACTGACTTTTGGTGAGTTTTTGACTTTTCAAATGCTCAACAGGGTCTAACCTAGCTTCCCGCTTGCCTGTAAACACATAACACATTAAAATAACTTACCAGCAAGACACCATACCATCGAGAAAGTATTTAAAAGGAACTCAACTTAACACAAGTGATGATTGTTATGTGATTATAATTTGCTTTACAGTTTCTGACAAGTCAGACACGACTAGAAAAACAGACACAGTTGATGATTTATAATTCAAATCAGCTTCAAAACATCCACCTAGTAAACATCTGCAGAGAGCAGTCCCTCTTGTAAATGTGAAGAAACATTCTAATTAATTATGTTCAAAATGTGTGTGGATCTTTATTTGGAGAGCTATGTATGATTCTGAATGGCAACTTCATCATAATCACCAATCTCATTGCCAAAGTCTTTTGTGTGTGTGTGTGTGTGTGTGTGTGTTTGTGTGTGTGTGTGTGTGTGTGTGTGTGTGTGTTTGTGTGTGCGTGCTCATTAGGGATGCCTGATGAAGTTCCCAATCAATATGCAGATTAGGAGCACATCAGTTAGTTCTGTCATCATTTTTTTCAGCATAAAGTAATCCCACTGAAATGCCAGAGTGAAGATGTCAACAGTACAAATTTCTAGCTGCCTCTCAATGAATGATGCATGTTTTTGATGCGATCAAAGTGTGTTACCATGGATGCAACGGGTGCGATTGATAAATAGAGATTTGTTGTTTCTGTGAAATTGTCTGGACATGCATGAAGAGTGAATTTCACTGTTTATTTAGTTTATGCTGAATTCATCTATCTTCTGTCTAGTGCTGTTTGTGTTAGACCAGAATTTGACAAATGAACAGTATTATTGTTGCCACCTTAAAGTACAGCAGTGACACCATAAATATCCACAATCCCATGAATAATTTATGTCTATGTACAACAAGAGGTAAAAAAACAATATATTGACAACTGTTCAGATTGCTATTATACATTTATGGTCCTCAAAGGACTTGAACCTTTAGTGTTTCTCGTCCTGGTTTTTTAATCTATCACAAGCATTTGGTACAATGTATGGATCAAATGATGATGTATAATGATTTTTATGTTTTTATCACTAAACTTTATCTCTAAAACTGCCTTTTTTGCCTATGTAATACAGTATATTGGATGATGGCTTATGGCAATTATTTTGGTATTGTTCAATATATAAGCAATAATAAATCAAATGAGAGACACAGTTTGAATATATATTTTAAACTCTCAAATTCCTTTATCATTATAGGCATCAACTCTGCTTTATCAGTGGGGCTTTAACCTCATTCTTAAAGTTTATCCATTTGAATTTCAGCAATACACCTCAGCAAAGTACATTTGTCAGGACAAAGTGTCAGTTTTGTATCTCATGATATAATATACTGTATGCTTTAATGAGTAAACAATATATTTTTTCAGTGCATTTTCTGATAGAACAAACTTCATATCAGTTATTTAGTACTGCAGCTTCCAGATGCAGCTATCAGAGCTTTAGGATTTTAATGTTGTTATACCAATGATACATTCATGTTGGAGGGTGTTTTATGTTGTGCTCTGCTATTGCACTGGGGACAGGTTGTTCTTCTTGACCTACAGACAACTCACTGTATTTTAGTGCTCTTATAGTTCCCCTGTGAATGTTAGGGGGGGTTTCTTCATCACAGTTGTCTACTTGACAAAAGCCAATTCACAGGGCAAGTAGCCACTTCACTTAAGTGAATCTATGGTTTTTACCACTCCATGATTTTTCTCATCGGTGACTTCTCTGCACCCTCCCTGGTCCACTGTGTCATGGATGGGGATGATCTCTGTCAGGGCGGTCTGGGTACTCTGTACTTGTGAGTTGAGTTATTATGTGGAAACCACTGGCTCAGCAAATATGACCAAAGAGGCAGATGAAACTACTTTCACACTCAGGGCTTCTCATCACCTTTAAACCGCCAGAATTTGCTTCCTGTCAACAGCCTGTTCCTGTGTATTGGAGCAACATCGTCCGTAACAGCTGAGCAAAAAGCAATTCAAAAGTACTCACAGCAGCTCACGTGATTGCAGTGTTTATGTATCTAATGAAGAGTAAATAGGATTTTACAATAATCACTTCTCAACAAATCCCACAGCCGGAGCTCATCCAGTGTGAAAACAGCCCACAATTCACTGCCTGCATGCACCCATCTGGTCTTTATTTTTTCTTTTAACAGCGTCATCTTCTGTTTGGAGGATGGTACAGAAAACATGACCGACGATGCACAGTAACCATTTGAGTAAGCAGGAAGTTTGCATAAAGGCTGAGTCATGGGAAAGGTATTTCATTAGCAAGTGCTAATTCACTGATGCTGAGATTTTCTGAGGTCAGACTCACTTGACATCTGAGGAATAAAAGAATCACAAATTCTTTGAGAATTATGGAGGATATAACAATACAGTGCTAGGTGAAAATCTGCAAGAAATGGCAAAAATGTCTTTTTGTTTTTTGTTTTTAACTGCTGAGATGGAAAACAATCTGACTTCATGCATTATTTAAAAACATTTTGTGATGTTACTTTTTTTTTTTAATGAAGTTAACATGTCACGTACCATGTTCCTAGTGCTTGCCTTAGCAATTAACGAGAGAAGGTCTAGCCTTTCTTCTGTAGCCCCTCTGCAGATATTTCCATCACTTTTCAACAAAAATCATTTCCAATGAGGCCATGTCATCCACCACTCCCAGCAGAGCTGTCAAACCGCCTCTGAGATCTGCACTTTATGAAACCCCCTCTGCATCTCCATTACAAGACTCCAAAATGTCAGTCTCCGAGAGCAAGGCTCTGCACTGAAAACAGATGTAAACTAAGCAAGAAGTGGTGCTGAGGGCAGGACAAGAGATCTTTAACAACACAATATAAGCCACAGTGAAATGTTGCCAAAATAGCCGCAGTGATTTTTTTTTTTTTATTAAATAAGTTTCTTGAAGACTTAAATAAGAGCTTTACTGCAAACAAAGCCACCATATTTGTGAGCAGAACCTTCTGTTGTGATCTCCTTGTGGAATACCAGCTGTGAGGTAAATAGCAGCAAACTGCTTTCTCTTTTTAATATTTGTACTCTTCACACATTTCCTCTTGCCCAGTCTAATGCTTCACCTATATATAAAATATATAAACGATACAACAGCTTGTTTGTCTGCAGTCAATCCAGTTATTACTTCTAACAGTTTGATGAGCTATAGATTTCATTCAGAAGCTGGACACATTCACTTGTTCTACTGCTGCTTATTGATTGTTGTCTCGGTTCAGTTTGAGCTAAGCTAAGCTAGAAACTCCTCCTGAAATTTATTTTGCAAACATGTAGAAGATGATGTAGATGGTTGACTTCCAATAGCCACCTGAAAGATGACTTCACTTCTACTATGCCCCCTCCACTCCGCGTTGGATTTAGCATGGCACATAAAAATATTCACTGTTGCTGCACATTAGGCTAGAAATGGGGAAAATATCTGCAAATGTAAGTAGAATTTGAAAAAAGAAACATTCCTCACAACTAATTTCTGCATTTTCAGGCAAATCCAGTCTTGTCATTTATTTGGAGGCATTGATCAGTTCAGTCTCAGACTGTCAATATTCCTAGCTGCTCTCTAAATCCTCATTTGTCTTCTCCCTGTGGACAACAGCAGCACCATTTTTCCTCTGTGTTACCAGTACAAGGTTTGAGCTGTAAAACATAAAGACAGTTTCAGAAGCCTAACAACTTCCACAAGGTAAAACTGTCAGTGCAACATAGTGTTGTGTCTTGTGAGAGGAGTACAGAAAAAACTTTTCAATGCGAAGTGGTGCAAAAGAAGACTTGACACACTGATTAGAGACTTTCTGCCGTTTGTCAGTTTCTCTCAGCCTATCAAAGTCAGACATTTTGTAAACATGCTCTTAATTGGAGGGAGCATGCTCTCAACACTATTAACAGTAATTATAGCCCAGTGATTATTACAAGTGTTCTACCTCAGCATCATTCAAGCAAATTTAGTATCTAGCTTGACTAAATTAAGACACAGAGTGGATAATAAACATATACTGTAAAATATCAGAGGAGATCAGTTCTGCTAAATAAAACTTAAGAAAGACAATGACTTGTACCAGTTCCAGAGGAGCTGTTACCCTCTGACAAAACTATTAAATTAGCCACTAAAAAGGTTTGAACAACAAATCAAGATCCAACAGTTTGGACTGCAAACGTATAACTAAATGCAAAATGTGCTGATAGATGTGTGGTCACTGCATATTAGCATATATGCATATTTTATTTAATATTTTATATTAACAATACACCATATACTGTTCAGTATCTACTTCCCCTATACATGCTTTCCAGTAAGCTTCAACAATGAAGCTTTGATCGGCTCTGATAGATGTATCCACCTGACGGTACGGGCCTAAATAACTACCCAGTTTAAAGCTGGAAAGGGCAGAAAATCTAAATACACCTGCATAGCCCCTTTAAGGATGTCCCTGCTTCTCAGTGCGGTCAATAGGTGATTGAAGTCAAAGGCTTTTGGTAGTTAAAAGGAAACGGGCCAGTCAAGGCAGAGTGCTGCATCTGCAAAGCCAATGGAGCTGTCCAGAGTGCTGAACACACTGTGAGGCAGGAGCACGGTCCATGGTCCTGAACTACAAAGCCACAAGCTACAATTGTAGTCGTAAATATTTCCATCTGCCACCACATGCACACCAGTACCCCAACGTGGTATCTGGATGTAGAATAACATGCAAATTCCCTCAGCTTAGTGTACATTTTTGCCACTTCTACAAAAACTTTAGTGATAAGCAACAGTCCGAGTCAGAACCTCAGAGCTTTCTCTCCTCTAAATTGGCATCAAATCACTTCTTTCAAGGTTGCAGTCATAACTGCAGCCTGTTTTTAATTATATGTATTTGATGCACAATGACTTGTGCTGGTGGCTTTTTAAAAACATGATCACTTTGAACTTTATGATATCATATATACAGTATATATATATATATCAGCTTTAATAACTAGCAACAACAGCAATTTTTGGCTGTCAGGACTTCTTGTCGTTTAACTTATTAGTTTGTTCTTTTGTTTTCTGGCCCCAGCTATGCATTCTGGATATTGTGGATATTTAGAACTTAATCTACCTTAATCATGTGTTGAAATAGAAAATATAATGGTTCAGCAAGAAGTGAGATGGGAAACCCTAGGACTTGCTTGTTAAATACAATTAATTATATATAGAGAGAAATGACTCAGTTTCCCCTTACTTGCTTTTGGTTGTGCAGATGTTTGGCTAATTTGTAGACTTAATTTACAATACTGAATTTATCCACTTAGTATGGAAGGACAGCTTTTGATATGAGCTTTGACACATTGATGTAGTGCCTTGCGTTTCACTATTTCTGTTTATTTGTGATCCATACGGCTGCCCGTGTGGTCCACTCTAAAGCCCACTCACCAAAAGCATGAATCATAATTCTTCTAGTAAACTATGACAAAGACTTTTTGTACATTCATCCAGCATGGAAACAACATGCCTCAACAAATATGTCACTTCTCATTATGCATCTCCTGCTTTGAGTATTTATCATTTCATGCCCACTGGTAGGGATCTGGTCGGCACTGGTGTTTACATTTACAACAAGCCCTGCACCTCTCCAACAAACTCCTTTTCTTCCATCTGTGAGACACAGATGGGGAGTCCTGTAAAGCTAAATATGTAAACAAAAATCCAGTGATTTTGTTTTTCCTACCTGAAACTGTGTGAATAAATGGCATTATCGGCTGAAAGGTGACATGCAGCTAACCCTATAGTGCGAAGCCAATTTATTTCACAAATGAGTTTCTTTTGTATAATTATAGAGTTGAAATGTAAAGACAGAAAAAAGGTTAGAGGTGGCTGGCAGATAGTCACATTTCATCTTTAAGCTTCTTTCAATACTTTCATGACAACTGCAACCTATTCACGACCCCAGTACTGTAAAGGTTGATTAATTATACTAAGAGCCCACATAAAGAGCTCATATACTAATTGTAGCCTAGTTTCGGTTCTCACCTTGCTATGCTTTCAGCTTCTGGCTAAATGGCACCATTGTGCTAAATGTCATATGTGATGTTGTATGTAACTGTGTAAACACAGACCAATTAAGCATTTTATTTCATTGCTGCTGTCTAGTAATTACTGTATTTTGCTCTGCTTGCAGTTTATACACAAGGAGTTAAAGCACGTTTTCATCACTGGGATCAATTAGGTACCTTAACATGAATAATGAGTCCCTTGGTTAAATATATTTTGCTGTGTATTCAAAATGTCGACATTTGTTTGTTTTATAATGAGAGGTTTGGGCCAAAGCAGGAGCCACTTAATCCTTTGCAGATTGAATACAGCAACATACCACATGCCATAGTTTCTACAAAGTCTAATCAGTGTGTGCATTTAAAAAGTGTGGTGTTCAAACCTCTAGTAGCCCATGGAGCCCAAATTATTTTGGAAAAGTTCAGTGGAAAAATATGAAAATATGTTTAAATTAAATTATTCTGTGCTTATTCCGGTTATGTAACTGGATTTTGTGCCAATTTCAAATACTGTACTGTACTTAACCAAAGCCATGTTCACAACTCCATACTTAATACATATAAAAACAAACCAGCAGAGAAAATTAAGATAGTTCTGGAACAAATAATTATATAGGTATTCATAGGTCAGAGCAACTGTCACTGTTGAATGTGGGGATGGACATTGTTCTAGTGAAGGGGGCTCAATAGGAGAAGGCTCTGCTGAACACCAGCTGACTGGCAACCACTCCTCCTACTTTTTGAGTACAAAAAGCTAATGAGGATATGTAAGGCTTCAAAAGATTTGAGACATGTGAGAGCGCTACTCCAGTTAGGATTTTGTATGTCATTAATAGCACCATAAGGTCACTTCTGACATGAATAGGAAGCCAGCGAACGAAGCAGAAATTTATGTAATGTTTTCATACAACAACTCATTTTCCCCTGCCTTGACGGGAGTGGAGGTACATTAGGAACTACACACTGCAAGTGGTCACAGAGGAAACATTGCTTTAGTTAATACTAAGCTGCTCTGTGTTACTGTGTCAACGTGTAATATTCATTTAGTGATGCAAGATGACACATTTTACCTTTACAGGATAACAGCGCTGCCCTCAGACCAATAAGTAAAGGACCTTAACTATTGTGAATTAAATATGAGATACAGCGGAGATCATTCATTGTGCTTTGCTAATGCTAATTTCTTGAGAGCTCATTTATAAGTGAGCTCTCAAGAGCCTTTCACAGATAATGGTTTATAGCAAAAGAGATGACAAGTACAGTAGCACTTATCACGCCAAAATTATCTTATTTTGTTTAACAAAAAATGCCCTATTGCCCTAATGTTACTACTCTATTCTATGAATCGATGTTTGCCTATTAGTTGTAAACTGTGCTAAGTTATTTGAGTACTCAGGCAATTTATTGCTGCCGTACTGAGTGATGGAGGAAGAGATGGATACAATAATGATCCCAGTGGCTGATGTTGACATCTAATAGAAGATATTTGAATGTTTATTCTCTGTATTTTAAATTCTTTGTAATAGAACTTGTTAGTATCTGTTATTTTATTTTTATTTTACCAGCTTTTTTCAATTCTTGCCATGTCTATTAAGCTGAGCTTTATTTAAATATGTTGATATTCAACTTTAAGAAAGGTTAAATACCTCGGTAAAATTATTACCAGTGTTCTTGTTGGTCCTGCTGTGGCAAGTTTTAATACAAGCTTCATTTCATTAACCAAATGACAGGTGAGTAGTTACTTTTTTATGTTTCTACTTGTGTCTAAATTTAAATTCTGAATCTAAAGGGATTTAAGTTGAAGACATAAAACATTACTGTTAAGGTGATCATGTAATAGCCTGTCCCACCAGGTTCAAACGCAGCAACAATCTCTGGAAAATCAATAAACCTGCCGGATACAAGTGAAGGTTCAAGACATTGCTACTAGTTTATTCAGTCATTCAAGTCCTTCCCCCAACAACAAAAAGGTGTGTGAGTGGATGACCTTTGTGGAACAACACTTTATTTTACACCATCAGTGATGCAATGAATTCACTTGTCACTAGTTCCTCATTCACTTCCCTTAGGCTGCTGCATCGTCCCTCGTAACGGCCTTGCCTCTGTGACTGCTTTTTAATAAGGCAATGGACTCTTTGGCAGGATCAGTACATTTAGGAAATCCATAGAGGCACTGATGATTGAGTGCCAGTGCTAAAAACCCGTGGATTGGAGTGATGGCTGATGGGTAACTGATTTGATAGAGGGCAATGTTGTTTGATAAAAGATCATTGTGAATCACTGTTGGTGTGTGGGAGGGGGGCATTTGTTCCCAGAAAGTTCAGCTCAATATATTTTCCTACCCCTGTTGGTGCAAAGGGCAGCTCTGCAATTTGTTGTTTGTTTGCATTGTTTTTCCATCAAGGTCTTGAATCTAAAGCTTGCTATTGATAAGAGGGGGGTTAGCAGGGGCTCTTAAAAGCCTATGTCCATCATCACTGTAGTGCATAAGTGCTTGGGTCAATTAATAATTAACAAACAAAAGTCTTCTTAGGGCTTTTCCTTTAAACAGCATTGGCAATTAGGATGGAATGTGAAGTGGTCCCTGCGTATGGTTAAAGGACATTCATGAATATACAATTAAGGATGAAGAGCGGTGGAATTGACTTTGGAAGCACCTTCCAGGATTAAACCTCCTTTGCTAAGCTCTCAGGACATCAACACATAATGAGTAATCTGCACTGCTCTGGCCACTAATGCCCGTCAACATGTTATCACAGAAAAATGAATTTCAGCAGAAAGGCCTGGAAGGCGGAAGTGAAAAGACAGTTAGTGAAACTATAACTTCAGGGTAATGTAGGGTTGTATATCATGCATGTTCTACAGTCCCATACAAAAGTACTCCAGGACAGTAAAGTATTTAATTCCACTACACCTCAATTCAAATCTGGTTCAATTGAGCTCAAACAAGTTTTGATATTCATATTTTTTGAAGAATAAAAGTGTCTAGTTTTGACTGTCAATACATTTAGGAAATCATTATTTGCTCTGTTAGTATTTGAAATAATCCTCTCTTTGTTCCACAATCCAAAGACAGGCTCCAGCACTCCTGTGAGCCTCTGCTGGATTAGTAGTTCAGCTAATGGTGGCTGGATGAATAATTTCAAATCAGAATTCAACACCAGTAACATTCAACAGAAGATACCCCTACTGTCCAGTGGGGACAACTTTTTATCTAGTCCTCACTGAGGATAAGTTTTATACTACTAAATAGTGTTTAATAGTGTGGTGTCCCGTCTCTTGGAAAAAGAATGACTCAATAATAATACTTCGTCAAGGGAAGAAACTGAACATCAGTTGTTCTGCCCGTCTTCTTTGACTAAAGTCTCAACTTTGCATACAATCACCGATCATCACCAGCACTGGTATTTATGCAGAATCAAATATTTAAAAGAATATAAATATAATGGCATTTGGAGAAGCAAGGACTTTGTTCAGTTAATTGTCATTGATTATAACAATCCATAGTGTAGTTGACCTGGAAATCCTAAGGGCATCAGCATTCACATGTGTCAGTACATGTTGACCCCAATAACAATGACCACTAAACTGGAACCAGACTTAAATGCACCATATAGAAACATTACTGGATCCCATCACAAAGAATTTGCCGTTATGCTTTCTATGTCATTTGAGGACTCGTTTCACTAAATGCAGTTGGTGGTTTCCTGTAATGGCCAATTAAAAAACGATGTTTCATTTTGTCAGTCGCCAATAATCAGTTTGTCTCTTCATAACCCTGAGGGCAAATTGTTCAGAGAATTTAGTTAGCGGGCGGCAATTATACAAATGACTTAGCCATGCAGCATAAAGTCAATACACATCCATACCGGGGATATGGTTAACAAAGTCTCTTTGTTTGTTTGAAGTGTTTAACAGTCGAGGCTGCGCAAACAATACAAGAAAAACATGGAGATTAGGTCAGGATAGCAGCGGAAAATGCATTTATCTATAAACAATAAGAACAATCATGTGTTTAGTTTTACTTTGTGTCCTTTTGTAATTACATTTTAACTTAGATAGAGGTGCCAGAGTCAATTTAAACCATTCAAGTGATCATCATGGGTCACATCTCCCCCCAGAAAATGAAAAATATTAATTATGATCAGTCATGAAATGCCTCCAAAACACAAAACAAATGTTCTTCACTAAATATTTTGTTACACTTCACCCCTCCTGCCAGCTGGGGCAGTGTTCCCGTTTGGTATCTCTCCCTCCCTGCGGCACGGCTCAGCTGGTATTAGTGGTTTCAGGTGTGTTGGTTTTAGCAGGTGTTTTGTGTTTGCTCATCTCTGTCTTTATATTTAAGTTAGTGTCTGTCCAGCTAGTTTTTCCTGTCCTGTCTCTGTACAGTGACTTTTGTTTCCTTTTCCAGATAGTTTGCCTGCCTAGCAGTGATCCTTGGTTCAGTTTTCTTAGTTTTTTATTCTACCAGCATTACCAGCCTGTGCGTGTGTGTTGAATAGCATTCTGTCAACCTTGTGTCTTTGCAACTTGGTCCTTTAGTTACACGTACTTTAAAACAATAAACATTAAACCAACTATAAATTGTATTAAATCTTGACTGAATTCATTCTGCTCATGTTGGTCTTCAGGTCAACCAGCAACAGATGGTTGTATTTACCTCATCTGCTACCTTATTTTTCCAGAGCTACTTCATTCAAATACTTGAGGCCATGAAAATTTTGTAAGCTTAAATTGTCTAATATGATTGTAGGAGTACCTGGGAGAAGGTAATTTTGACACTAGCTGAATCCTCTAAGATATAGACATATTAATCTGCTGGATTATATAGAACTACAAACATTTATAACTGTTTGACATTGTAGGGCAGAGTAGAAGTTAACATTTCATTCAGAAACTGGGAAACATTGCTCGTTCACTGGCAGCAGTGCTAGTTTCTAAACGTTATTGAGTGAGGCTCCCTCTTGCAACCAGAGAATTTAACTTTTTGGAGAAATCTATTTTATCGTAATTTAATAACTGCAACTGAAGAGGTGGGAAAGCATGGTGTAGCATAGCATATCATAGCAGAGAAAGGGGAGGGAGGGCTGGAAAATGCAGAGTGGACTGATTTTGAGTTTGATGTGAGCTCTGCTTTAAGCTGCATACTGTGGCTTTAAAGTGATGTTGTTAGGTAAGCACTGCTTTAGGCTTAATGCTAACATTAGCATCCTGACATGTTCGCTATGTAAGTGATGTTAAGCATGTGCTAAATAGCTCATATATTTATCTCATAGTATTAGCTGACATTTTGGGCTCAGAATGGAAGACTCTACGGGTCCAGATTGTTGTTTAGCATATTTGATTGCAGGTGTCACCTGTGAAAAGCATATATGACATCAGCAACGATGTTCAACCTACTGCAGCTCTGCTGTCATTCCTGATTGTGACCTGCACTATAATTACCTGAACATGCAATCGAGAGGTCTCAGATTTCTCCATTTGTCGGCAATCACAGAAAACATTTACACACGTACAGTAAAAAACACTTTTTATTAAATTCAGTCACAGTTTATCTACAGAAGTATCAAAAATCTACTCTTACAATTTAATTTCACCAAATTTTGATCTCATGATTTTGAAAAGTTGAGCAATCAACAGAGTAAGGAGAGATGAATTCATTATGAGGTTCACAGTTGTTGACATTTAACTCAAAACCACAAATGGTGATGGAAGACATTAGTAAGACATTTAGTAGCTGTAGATGTTGGGATATTTCAGTCGGGATCAATTGATGCTCTGAAAAAACAACTGACCGCCAGACTGACTTTGCCAACATCAATGTGGCTAAAAAGAAACAGTCATTGAGTGTTCAGTTTGTGGATATCAGCTATATTGTAGATGTCTGATCCTGTTGATTAGTACTGTAACTAACGTTAATTTCTTTGTCTGTCATCGTGACGAAAACTGCAATGATTTCCAACGAGCCAGACGATTCTTTGCCAATAGAGATGCTGAATGTTTAGAACAGAAAATGTAAGAGCTTCCATCAGCTGAAAATAGGTTGGATCACTGTTGCATAGCAATTGGTGACAGTTGCATAACATGTTTGTTTAGATAAAAGTGTTTCAGAATTTTAAAGCGCTAACTGGCATCTCTGGGTGTACAGCGGCCCTGGTGTTAGGCTAGACTAGTGACAATGACAGGCTGTGCTGACTCATTTTTCCTCCTCTCTCAGTTCCCCAGCTTAATTCTGCAGTAATACCACTGAAAGCTGGGGTGTCAGACTCCTGTGTCTATCCTGTTCTCTGTCACTGCAGCCTGGCTGCCTTGAAATTACATGCAGTTTCTGTCTCTGTGGTGTGCGTGTGTGGCAGGAGGTGGGGGAGGGGGGCCTGATTCATGAGCCTGATTGAAATGGAGCATCACAACCCCCCAGGAGGTCTTTGTAAGCCCCTCGTCTGGAAGGGCGAAGCCATGATAGGAGGGCTATAGATCATAACAGTGATGATACTGGTTTTCCTATGATAGCACAGGGAGAAACAGGGGCAGCATTGAAAGCCAGTTTATAAAGGCTTCATTCAAGCTCCTGGCAAAGACCCTCAAAAGTCCCCCAAGTGCACCTGCCACTGCCTAGGGGACCCATGGAGAACCAGAAAGGGAGGCATGGAAAAGGAAAGAGGACAAAATCAGTAAAAAAGGACGAGGGAGATGTATGTGGGTTTAGCATGTTGCTGGCATCGACAGCAGAAGGGACCATCCTTTGGGTTTCCAGTTGGGCAGTAAAGCCAGAGAGGCATGTGGACAGTAATTCAAGCAGAGTGAGTTATCATGCCACTGAATGCCTGCCCTCATATGCATGAGGGAAATGTGTTGAAGGGAACCATGGCCTGAAACAGCACTTCCTCCAGAAGCCAGGGACCATATGCAGAGAGCCAAGAGTTAAAGCTGTATCCATACATAGTCCACTTAAATGAATGGCTATTTCACCTTGGCTGCTAAAGTTTTTTTTTTTTTTTTCTCAAAGCTTACAATACAACATTAACAAATGTTATTCATGCTCAGGTCACTGCTAAATGATAGAACGGGAGAAATCAAAATAAAATGTTTTTAATACGAGAGCTGCAACATTTATATGTGTAAATAGCTAAAAGAAATAAACTGCTATAAATGTGCATCACAATACTTCCAGTAACTATGATGTAAGACCTGATGTTAGCACATAATGGAAAAATTCTGCTTACTCTCCATGTTTAGGTGTGCTCAAGATGTGAAAACTGAATGTCTTGTGACTCCAGAGGAGCTTTGTCAAGCCTGAAGAAATAACTCCCGATAAAGTCAGAGGGGTTAATCTACAGATCTATTAAATTAAGCATTTTCATCAGATTAATGGCCAAAATGGACGAAAATACTTTTGTTGGTATGATAACATCACTATCGCATGGCAAGATGTCTATTAAATATTATTTGCTCTTCTGTATAAGCAGGGTGTCGGAGTAAAAGTCAGAAAGCCACAACACGCAGCACTGATCCTCTGAGATCTATGACCATTAACAGGGGAATTCATGGGACTCTTTTGTGGTAGATGAACAGACTTTTAATTTAGTAAAAAGATTTTACTTTAGTATGTGTCTCTCTGAATCAAACATAGGTTAATGACGGTCACATTAGGGTCTCACTAACGTTGTTCTTACTGTAGGCACATGTATTGAGATAATTACTGATGTAACACATTACATTTCATTCTAGTTTCCCATACTCCAACCTTAAAGACAGGAAAAGTTTGTCTGCACTTGCACTGGCTTTACGCTGATGAGTTTTGACTGCAACCAGATGTTAGGAGATATTTCAGTCTGCTGGCTAGACAGATTGACCACCCCTGAAGCCACCACGCAGACATAGCTAAACACAAAACACTGATGTCTGATATACTTTTTCTTATAACTACATATGCAAAGATACTGTACTGTACCTGTTCCACCACCAGCATTAGCAAAAATAGATCAGAATGCAATGTAGCATCATGAAAAGTTGCATCTTGAGTGGGAAGGGTGACTCTTGCTTTTTCAACTGGAAAAACTCCAGCAGTACTGTTGCATCCTCCACCTACGTTCAAAATTATTCATTCAGGCACACTCTCTCAGGTTTGCCAGAGGGCATTCTAGGGAATGTAGGTCAGTGTGAGTTAAAGTTGAGTGAAAGTACAGAAAAAGTGACTTGTGATAAAATCTCATAATTGAGAAAAAGGAAATCCAAGTCTTGACTTTAACATTCTTTCCACATGTTAACCAGTCAACATATTCTGTAGCTGAAAAAGCTGGAGGGGTGACCGTGCATCTGGCAGCAAGTGGCAATATTTGCTTTTTAAAAAACAAAGTTTTTATCTTTGGTTTTTGTTTACAAAAAATGTCTGATATATTCTTTCCTTTTAGCAGCTGGAGGAGTAAGAAATTGGTATTCAGGGTACTAGATAACTGACTGATTACAAAGTGAGGCAAAATAAAAACACCCCAAGCTTTAGTCAGAGGTTCCAGGGTCAAATTAAGATGTAAATTAAAACTAAACTCAATTCAATAAATTGAGTGTTGTAACAGCAGTGCATCAGTTCTATCACTGTGTGTATTTGTGCATCTGGGGACATTTAGTGAAAGTGTCCAGTGGTTTAACCCCTTGACATTTTATAGACAGTCTTCAGATGTCAATACAGTTACCTCAGCACTTTTACATTTTCTTCGTTAACAAGCGTCTTTGCCAAAATGAGTTTAACTGTGACCTGTAGTTATTTTCAAACTGTTGTTTGTTGCAGATTATTGTCTAAAGTAGCTTACTAATATAATGATTTGACCTATTTTGATGAAGACTGGTGGGGGTGTTTCACGAGTCCACCATCGTATTTAAGCATTTCACTCGGCCACTCGGGGGATGCAGAGGAAGTTGTAAACACAGCATTGACATAATATTATCTTATAACATTATTATGAGATAGTAAAATGGTGTTTCTTTACACATCCATAATACATGGAGCAAAATCATCATTTATTTATATTGTACGCATATTTGTGACTACATGGTGAATGTGGGATCATTACTGATATAGCCATATAGCCAGTCTAATCTGTATGCAATACAACATGAGAACCTCTGTCCTTACACCTTTGGTTCTGACAAGATAAGAAAACAAGAAAACGACAAGATATCTTAAAAAGAGCAACAGCAACGTCTGGGCGGAAAAAGCGTTCTTAAGGTGCTAAATGCTTAAGGAGCTAGTCACTAAATTTGTCTGTCAACCGTTTGTTTGAGTTTATTACTTTTATGAAATCTCATGTACCAACTTTAAAGTCAGTACTTCTTACTCAATACTGGGAGAGATCATCTCACAGTAATTGTTATAGTGCGATTTAGAGGTGCTTTTCAGACTGAGATAAGACAATGTATTTAACCCTGATTACTGATGTGCCTATTAGTTTTCTCCATAATGGCCGCCTCGAGAATTAGCAGACAAAGTGTCAGCCAGTATTTAACTGTAATAACCCGTCATTCTGGCTCTGTGGCTGAGACTCCTGCTCCTTGGCGTCCACATGTGCTCTTTATCTACTCCATTATAATGAGAAATGGAGCTTGAGAGAAGAGCTCTGTACAAAGAGGAAAAGGACGACGTATCGGCATCACACAATGAACAGTGTCAAAAACCTGATGCTCACCTTTATCTGTCATCCATCCAATCTATAGTATTTCCTCAAAATCTTTTTTTGTGTACAAGGGTTTATGTTTGTGAACAGCTGAATTTGTTGTTTACAATGAGCTGAAGTTTAGATAACTGCAAAAACATTTCTTTGCACCACATTGTTTTTCTACTCAAGTTTGTTCATGGACTAATTAATTAATCAGAGGATGTGGTGTACAGTTTTTTTATGCAGGCATTTCTTGGTTAGCTGTTCTCTTCCTGCATTTAGGTAATATGGCAATTATTTCATTTATCTTGAATTACACTATAGAGCTATAGTCCCAGTTCAAATATAAGAAAATTGTAAGATCACACAGTTTGAGAATTTACAACCCAACTCTGTTTGACTGCTTACACTTTGTGAAGTAAAACTTTAAAATACAGCCACAGTTTATCACATAATTTCCCCAAGGGGACCAGTAAAGTATGCCATAAATTAATAAAATGTACAGCGTATCATTTCATAATAATGGCTTACCTGCACATACAAATGTGTATTTATAGTAAGAAAGGAGCAAGATGCAAATATTTCATCATATCTAAAAAAAACTGCAGGTATGGGGAGGATGGCAAAATGGGTTTTGGCTGTAATTTTATTGCCATATAGGCAACTTCTAATTATTTTCCAGTACATAATGCATACAGTTTGTATTATTATTATTTTATTCTATATCAATTTTGTTCTACTGAGAGGCTAGCTCTCTTTAAAAGAACACCCTGATCATATTCACACTGTTACACACGTTCATACCTGGAAGCAGCCCAGTACAACCACTGACCTGTGGCCACTGAACAGCTCCACTGGAGCAGTTGGGATTAAGGGTCTTGCTCAAGGACACCACACTGTAGCTGATGTTGAGGGGTGAGCACTGCTTTTTCACTTGCCCTATCCACCCTGCCGGGCTGTAGGGTGAACCAGCCGATCACAAGCTGGCTTCTCTAATTACTAGTCCACCACTGCCCCAAATTAGACTAACTTATACTTAGCAACCTCCTGACATACTTACCTGTAGACTCATATTATTGGTCACTATATAGTATATATTGAAGGTGTTTACATCAAAGTTGACCTAAATTATTCATTATGATTAATAGGTGGACACAGATTCAGTAGAACCACACCACGCGGCTATTGTCTGAGAGTCTGGGTTCAAAGCAGTCCCCCTGTGCATGCGTGTCCAGCCGTTTTGAACACCTCCACCCCCAACCTTTACCTCTGCATCTGCTGTACTCACACAAACAGACACACCCCATCCCTTCTTATCCTTCCTGCTTACATTCCCTGGTGCTTGCTCCTAAAAGTAAAGTGCTATTCTAGGAGCAAGGTAACAATCAACATGGCCAAGATCGTTAGCCTCAGTTTTCCCCCCGGGCCAGACACAGAAAATAACTTTCCCTTTTCCCTGGCATCTGCAGATACTGGGGTAAATGAAGACATACAGCCCCCAGGTTCAGCGGCCTGCTCAAGGTAACCTCTGCTGTCAGCACACATTTACTAATGCCGCCTGTCGAGGGAAGGGGGAACTGGAAGAAGAGAAAATAATATCCCACTGAGGTAATGCCCCTCGCTCACGCTCAATATATTAATAAATAAGTAGCTCTGCCCAATCCCATTTCATTTCCATGAGTAAATTCACAAAGGAAAAATCCACCTTCCATAAAATAACAACTTTTTTCCTGCAATGGGAAGCTCTAATAGAAGCTGGTTAACACTTCCACAAATCCTAATCTACCAATTTGCGCATTTGTCTGATGTTATAGCTTTCTTTGAATCAATGTGGACTGAATTACAAAACCAGGTATTTCCAGTTTGTTTAGTTTTGTATCTGTGAGGAGAAACAGGGACATAGCTTATGGCTTTAAGATGGTAAATATGTACTTATTCAAATGTGTACTAATATGTATTTGAACAAAACACATTGATGTGTGCATATGTCCAAATGATAATTGTGGCTTATTGACACTGTTCATACCAGGTAAGAATACTAAATATAAACCAGCGTAAAGGATCAATGCACAGTTTACACTGATGCCCTTTAATTGCATTGAAAAACAATTTGCTCTTTACACTGATCAGAAGAATCCATCTGTGATTTCAACAGTTGGCCACTTAATGAGTCTGTCTATAGTCTACTGCTGTGTACAGAGGCTTGATTTATTTATGATGAGATGGTCAAATAAACAGTGAACACTGATATCTTTGTTCTCGTCAGTCCACCTCTGCACACTGATTGAGTGCAGTGATTCTGGTGTGATCACCTCATAGTATTTCTTATCCCTGGATTGCATTACAAAGATAAATGATTTCTCTCACTTGTAAGCCAGTATAGGTTAAAAGAAGAAACATGGCCCTATACCATCACTATATACTGCACAGTGCATTCATTATTAAAGCTGGCATCACATATTGTACACATATAGCATAGGTTAGTTGCCTAGATCATTTGCTAATATGCATACAAACACAAAATACAAGGGAACTTTCAAGTCCTATTCTGATGTAGGGTTGTTTCTAGTCTTTATTTCACTTTCAGTGAGTGTCTGAAACTGGTATATCATAGTACAAGTAATATATGCATAAAAATATGTTTATAAGTTTAATTATGTTAACATAAAAAAATAAAAGAACAATTACATATGTGTAGTAATGCCAGATTTCACCTTCCACCTTTGAATTGCCTTGACAGAGCACCTGATGTAAAGTTTTGTCTTGAGCTCATTCCAGAAAAGGATCCATGTACGGGTTTGGGAAATATATGAATGTGCCGATTGTAACAGGGCTACAGCTACAGCAGGTAGTGTGGAAAGTATCCTATTATTCCCCCCTGGTGCTTATGCTTATGTTTTATATTTTCACAGTTTCACACCTAGATTCAGATGTGTCATTAACCAGATAATTTAATATGCATAGACATTTTCACATAAGGTGCATGTGTAAATAATACAGTTACTGTAATGATGGCAGTTGCTATTTTAGTTGCAGGGTTCTTGTGCTCTCGATACACCTGTGATTTTCTCACTATAATTACTTAAAACTTCTTTTGAGACCTTTGCTTACTGATAAATTACAAAAAAGCAGCAAATATTTTTTTAGTTAATAAATGATAATATTTTAATTAGATATTATTTTCACTTTACCTTTTCCTTATTTGTACAGATATGTGTATCAGCTTTGTGTCTATCAAAACCATCACTATACTGATACACATTATGTATTATACACAATGCAGCAAGCCTGAGGCTCTGGCTGTAGGCTATTTTTTCATCATGTACTTTGTATTGTAATTTACCAGAAACAGTTTTTATTTTGACATTTGTCTGTTTTTTTTTTTTCTGTATTTTGTATAGAGTCTGACAGATATTTGAATTATCTAACTGTACATTTTCAGCTTCATAGACAGCTACATTAAAATAGCTCATAACAGCAGTGCAGTTTGGGAAATGTGCCTTTAACAAGAAGTATTTTACATTTCTAATATTTGTAATGTGTTTTCCGGCAGATGATACCTGAAGCATTTTGGTCTTGGTCAGCAAAATGATCCCTCTGACTTCTGAGAAAAGAAATCCCTGCTCAAATATAATTTAGATTCACTTCTGTAATAGCACTTCACTTTCACAGCTTCCATATTAAGCCTATCACAGTGGAAATGTGTTTTAATATAGCCTTCTGAGCCTTCTATTTATGCAGAACGGATGTTAGGAGTAATGTTCTCTGATTTGTGATAACTGGAGAGGCACTGTGGTTTTAATTTTCTGTGAATCTGGTCTATTATGGGCTAAAATGCAAGCATGGTCGTTTGCATAGTTACCCTCATCTTTGTCCATCTTGTTTGTAGCTTTATTTCATGAAAACAGGCAGAAAGTATATCTGAAATGTAGTGCTGCTCCACTGATAATTGATTCAAGTGAAGTATAAAATGTACCCATATTGCCACAAATACACATCTTTGTCTACAGTGTGTTCTTTACTGGCCTCAATTCCAGTCACAGAGAACCACATTCTTGACCTGTTCACTCCAGTAACCTGCTTTTGAGTAAACACGTGAAAGAAAAAATGGGTCAGAATAACCTGGATAAATTCATCTTCTGATCATGAGAAACTCCCACAGTTCTCCTATGTTAAATTTGCTACTGTGGCACAGAAACACAGTTTACCTTTGTATTTTATTGACTGCAGTATCAACACAATAATTTCTTTTCTTTAATTCCTTTAAAAATTCATCCTTTAAAATTCCATATAAGAAATATGCTGCCAGAATACACATTAGCTACTTGTCATTTTGAAAAACCTGATATATGATAGGCCTAAATGTGGACAATAAGCAGATTACCTGTACTTGAAAATGTAGATTCTGATTGTCAACTTAAGGATTTCTCTTTAGTTGTCTTCCTTTTGAGTCTCAACATCCTAACGAGTCACTAATCTTGAAACGTTCAAGACGTGTGTAATACCAATCTGTCTCTTTAATTCCCTTGAAGGAAGATTGTCGTGCTAAAAGTAGTATGTGTAATATGTCTGTGTAAAGTGAGACTATGTAACCTTCAAAAGAAGACATGGTGCAGTCTTCCGCTTACAAATGAAAAGTTAAATTCACTAGCTGTACAATGTATCCTTCCTTAATTCAATACACACAGGGATTTTGCAGCTACGGCTTTACTTATTCTGGTATTACGAGTAGCTTATGGTGGCTAATGTTAGCTTACTTTAGAAAGCTATGGCTGTGTAAGTTACACTATTCTCTCAATTTGTGGGGTTCATGATTCTTCTCTACCAGTGGTACTGTTATCCTACATTTTAGCATGTCACAGATAAATTTACTTTGGAATCACAAAAGTAATAACAATAACCTAAACACCAGAAGAACAGAAATGTTATGGCTGCTGCTGTTTTAATGTGGGATTTCTCCCAATCTAGGGTTTACTATCCTTATTCTAAAATAACTAATTATCTAATGCCGCAGCAGCCCTTGCAATGCCAGCCTTATCTAAACATATAGAGTGCAACACACAAAGAAGTGTTGAACGGGATCATGCTGTGAGACTTTCCACAAATGTTATTATGAATTCCAGTGACGTTTTCACACAATCCAGAAAAGTGGTTTCACTTTGACTCTACATTCTGCTTGTTCTAATTTAGTTTGATTAAATGTGCATTCGAAGGGAGTGTGAGGGTTTTTTTTTTTTAATAACAAGTCAATAGAAAGATTCAAATTGTGCCCCGACTAACTCAAATTTACACAAAGATATTTGAAAATGTTTCAACTTGAGCGATATATTGGCGCAGCAGCTATTAAGAAAGCATTCAAGTGTATGTGCAGGAAAAAGGGATATGAAAAATCCATTATCACTGCAGATAAAGGCTCGATGAAAAGTTTATATGACAACACAGGCTTGGGTGTTGCTGTCATAAATTGCTGTACAATATGATGAAACACTTATTCCACTTGTATGTTTTAACCCTATTAGATGGAGAAGTTTTGGGCAGTGGCCCCATGCATTTTTAAAAACCCCCACACTGGATGTAGAAGCATTTTTCCTGTTTTCCAAAGCTGAAGTGACAGTCGACATGGCAGAGGGAGGCTAAATGGAGGATCGCATGCAAGCTTCTTCTTTGTGCCCTTTATTTTCCTTTCCGTGCTCGTTTTCACTGTGTGTTGCTGTCTTCCTGTTCCCGTCGACATTTTGTCTTTCTTTCCATCCTATCCGTAGTCTCCCCTTGCCTATCCTGCTCCCTCTCACCCTCTTCTGTTTCTGTCTGACAGCAGCAGGGCTCCTTTGGGAGGTAATTAGGAAAAACTCAACAGAGACACACACAGCAGCTGCCGAAAACAAGGCTTTTCAATGCTTTCTACTCTCCCTCCATGCATTACAATAGCAAAAGGCTGGGAGTCGGGGGAAGAGGAGAATGAGAGAAGGTGTGTAGGTACTACCAGGACATCTTTAGGGAATGATGTCAGAAGGAAAATGCTGCTTTGGTAAGCCCCGAACTTTAAGCGCTAAGGTACCTGATGGAAGATTGTACCTGCTTCTGACACTCATGGAGGCAAAAGGTCTTATCTGGTCTTGTCTAGCAAATTGGCAGCCCTGCCTGTGAAAGTAGCTCTAAAAGTAAAAATGACATAAAACCAGAGAATGAGGCCACTCAAAGGAGACACATTTCAGTAATCTAGGACAAAGCAAAAGTTGCTTTTCTACCTTTAAGCAATTTGTTCACTTTGTTGGTTCACAACACTGTGTGGTGTTGGCTCATCTCCTGTTACTCGGCAGGTTAGCAAACAAAACTGTAAGACAAATCCTCAGTAAATGCAACTGATGGTTCTTTTCTTTTCAGTGAACCTACCTCTTTCCCTCTGGGGTGATTTCAAGTGTTCTTCATCAAGCTGGTCATTTTACGCCTGCTCTGCACACTATGAGTGACCTAGTTCAAATATTTCACTCCAGGGGAAAAGAAGAGGCCTTTCAGTTAGTAGTGTTGATGATTAACCAAACTTTCAGTTGTTCCAACCATGACTCCAGTGTTTACAGCACAAGAAAGTCTAAAATAATAAGCTATTAAGGCATTAAAGCTTTAATTTTAGTGGAGGAACTAATTGTGATTTAAAATGGATTCAAAACAAGTGAATGGGCAAAACACAGCAAAAGGTGAGACCCGCATTAGCGTCTGTATTCACAGAGGCCATGACTCTACTGTGTCTAAACATGTTAGGAAAGTGTAAAGTAACATGAAACATAATTTACTCTGATCATGACAGGTCTCTTCCACTATAATCCCAGCACACGGTGCAAAATCAAAGAGGGCACATGGTGAATTCAGGGTTACTGCTCAGATGCAGTTGGCTCTGTGCTATCGCTGGTGATGATATAAGACAGAAGCGCTCGGTTTAAAACAATTGTCTTGTTTAAATATCTTGTCATCCAGTAACAAAACTATAACTTTTCCTCCCTCATTATTTATTTAGATTTAGTCTTTTTATTGTCTGGAATGTTTCCTTCCTTTTTATGGATGCATTCCCACTATATTTATTCATTTATAAGCTTGACAACAACTCTAAATATTACTGAGGATCCAATTACTAGCAGAGTAGAAGCATCATTTAGGGACATACGGTATTATTACAGCTACAGTATGGAGTGGTTGACACTGTCAATAAGAGATGATCTGCTACTCCACGTTTATAGCGGTATTTATTTTTTTTCCTCCTAGAGTGGGAGGGTGGGACAACACAGCTGCAACTTGGGAAGGTTGCAGGGGGGTGGGCTGCTGTACGCCGCACATACAGTACGCTATGCATGCATGCATGCATGCATAGCAAATTAATATATAGAAATGCTAAAATACACATGGAGAAGTATAGCACACATGCAGTGTTGGACTGTACTGTTTACTTGGGCATTGTGGAGTAATTACCCTCTATTTAAGTTCTTCAAATTTCCCAAAGACAGTTATTTATCTCTGCCACTATCTCTGCACTCTAATTTGTCTCATGTGTGGGAGATACATTACTATGTCAACTTAAATTTTCTCCAGCAGTCCAGAAATTTAAAGAGCTATTTTATTATCTGTCATATTTGGGTACTGAAATATGAAGATGTTAAATAAGTGAGATTGTAATCTAAACAAACTTTAGGAGCTATACATCATACTTTGTATTCTAAACCCATAAAAGATGTGTGGTGCATCATTGCTAATGTTTTGTTGCAACCTGCTGAAGATGAATGGATTTTCATGCTGAAGTATGGTGATAATGAATGGATAGCTTTTCTATAGTGCAGAAAGAAGGGATGAATGGTAAGACTATGTCAGCATCAAGGATAGGGCTAAGAATGGATGGCTCACCTTCTCTGTCCTTGTGGACTTTAGGACAGACAGGACAAACCTTTTTGAATGGCTTCCAAGAGACTGGCACCTGCTGCCTTTGTGTCCAAATGCAATTGACAACAACTGTAGCCACGTGTATCATTCACGCTCTGCTGCCATTCAGTTCTTTGTTATGCCTCCACACTAGCACCAGCTGTGGCCGAAGGCATTACTGTACTGTAGGTTTTCAGGTTGTCGGCCCATCTGTCACAGTCTTGTGAACGAGATAGTGTTCTATTGGGATAATGTGTAACTAAGAGTTTCTTTAGGATGGAGCCTGGTAATTAACTGTTGTGAATGTAAGGAAGATTCCTGAATTCTATTATTAATAATAACTGAATTATTATAAATTCTATTAGGATCAATTCCATTTCTACATTTAACAGGGAACCTATGGAGACGAGATAATGTGGATAAAATCTTGCTAATTCCGGTCTGAACTCTAGCTGGACCCTTTTTAAGGAGCTATTGGGATATTTTACTAGTAGTGATTTAGAGTAGTTTGGTAAAGAATTAACAGATGCATGAAGTCTTTTTTCAGTATCAATTTCAAGCAGGATGCTTGTTTCAGGCTCTTTAATAAAATTTTGCCATCTATTGTGTTGAATGGGGCGCTAAGATCTAACAGGATGAGTATAGAGATGAGTCCATTGTCTGAAGCTAAGAGAAGGTTGTTGTTGACTTCCAGCGGTGCTGTTTCTGTAAAATGGTGTACTCTAAGACCTGATGGGAAATCTTCATCCAGGTTATTCCTGCACAGGAGGGCCACATAATCACTGTTTAATAATAAACTGTTTTAGAGATAACGGGCAGATTGGATATCAGTCTATAATTAATTACAGCTACTTTAAAAGCCTGTGGTATGTAGCCTATTAGCAAACGTAGACTGGTCTAACATTAATGTGCTCATTGAAGGTAAAACACCTTTGAGCAGTCTAGTTAGGATGGGGTGCCGATAGCTTAGATTAATTAGTTGTTAAAATTAACTCAGCAAGATCAACAGGCAAGAAGCAATCCAAGTAGGATCAGGTCTTACAAACAAATCTAGTTCTACTGTACATGATCTGAGCCAGTCACAAGGAGGACCTGATGCATTTGTTCTCTAATTGTTGAGTTTGAAATTTGGAAAGAATTCATGATGTCATTGCTAATGTGACAAAATATTCAAAACATTATTGTGTGATCATAAGAGTGATATCAATCCAACTCAGGAAGGAAATGATAGGCAAATAATCTTTGTGGAAAAAACACAAACAATGATATTTTTTATTTGTTTAGCAAATGTTGCAGTGCTTGAATATAGACATGTGCCAGTGCAGTCCATTAACATGTGTGTCCATTCTGTATTCCAGTTCAGTGTAAGGTCACAGAGATCAGTTAGTTTCATTTATGGGGAGATGTTCATACATTTGCGTTGGGTGACTGTTAGTAGTGATGCAGATGTGCAGGATAGCCGGTGCATTGTTTACAGCGTTAGATCTTCAGGTCCCAGTGTGATTAAAAAGTCCCAAAACAAATAACAACCTTAAAATATTGAATAAGATGAAAGCTGGTTTTGGCCACCGTATTCGATCAGGTTGACATATCTCCTGGTCCTCTGACTTAGCACAGCTGCCTCTTAGCTGCCTTTAACAATCCACAACTTTCAGTTTTCCATTTAGGCTGTTAGAAAAAGCAGGTTGCAACAGCATGAAACAGTAGCTGCGAGTAAATGTTGACACAGCAGGTCATGGCAGGAACAACAGCAGTCATCTCATCACCAATCCATAAAGCCTGCCATGTTCCCGTTCAATTTGTGCGATACAGCACCTCTGGGGGGGATGGCCGTGCAAATCAGGTGAATTTAAAAGGCTCAGAGTGTTACGGGCTCAGGGGATGGAGTCAATGCTGAAGAAATAAATTACTTACGTGTGTTTTAAATGCCCTTTAAACAGCATATCTAAATGTTTATGTTCTCTGGGGTGCTTACATGGCTTCTGTGGTTCATAACAGCTAAATTACAATGTGTTTGGTGTGAGTACAGAAGCACGGGGCTGATACACCTCCACCGGTAGTCATTTGTATAATATGAGCAGGGAGCCACTTCACTGGATTCAAACTACAGGGGGGAAAGTGCCAAATCATTAAGTTATTTAATAGTTCATTGAGTCTCTACAGTTGGCTGGTAATTAAACAACATTCGATCAGTGTGAGGAGGGACAGGCAGTGGATGACATTAAGTAGATGAGATGGTCTTAACCTCTGCAAACTGCTAGGATCAACTGATTGGCAATTAATGTTCTCACCAGCTGCCACTGATGAAACCTGCTGAAATGACTTTGAAAGCTGAAACTTTCCAACAACACTGACACTGGAGGTCTCAAATTCATATTCCATTACAGGGATGCTACTGATCCTATTAAATTCTAGTCTTATTCATGTTCCGTTCTAAGTTGGAGTCACAGTGACGATTACATTTCCTGTTACTAGTAATTGAAAATTTAAAAGTACTATTACTATGATATTATTCTAATATTAATCTAATAATAATCTATTGGGAGCAACAATTCAGTACATCTTCTCGTGTCCTTGTAAACTTGCAAAGTATTGATTTCTAGTTACACATTTTTCTAGCCATATTATTCAAGTTGGTTATAAAATTGATTTCATCTGTCTTTAAATGCAGATCATTGTGGTTCTGTAGCTTTAGTGAATGTCGCTATTTGTTGACAAAACTGAACTGAACTCTTGTGTCTTGTGTTAAAATTAAATGCCTTGTTGACCAGACTTCCTGTCTATATGGACTTTGTCTTTTTATAACTACATGATCTGACTTTTCCTTTACCCCTGATGAACAAGAGTTACTTTACAGAACTATGTTGTCCGGACATAAGCATACATTATGCAGTTTTCGACCACCTGATGAAATTGCTGATAGAGTCTTGGCTTCTTTCACTTTCTGACCACACTAAACTTTTCCATCACTATTTAATAACATGTTGAAACAATACACATATTCTGTGAAGTGATGGTACAGTATGTGTAAATAATACAACATGAATTCAAGTATAAAATCACACACAGACACTGTGTTGCATTAAAACTTCACTTCAACCACCCTGATTGTATTTTAGTGTTTTAGGAGTATTTTTTAATGCTAATGCTTTTCAGATATGCTTTTTAATAAAAGTTACATCATGCGGTTTACTGTTGGATTTTCTTAGGTTTGATCAAATATAAAAATAGTAAAAATCCAAGGCACAAAGTGTGAAGTGATTCAACTGTTTTTAAGCATTAGTACTATTTCAGGAACAGGATGGAGCTGTCATACAACACAATCCACTGACATTTTTGGCCACAATAGTTAAACAATGAAAATTTGACACCAACGCATCATTGGTGGGAACAGAGAGAAACACACAGCCTCAAATAAGACACATGCTGCGGAGATCAAGCAGCCATGTTGGATCAGGCAGTGAAAGCACTGCGTACTGTAGGTGCCACAATCAAGACTTGAAACGATCAACTGATCACAGTTGGTGCACAGTTAATCACAGCATCCAAAGCACATCATGTGTGCAGGAGGAATAATAGCTATCATGTGAAATAAAACAGAAAATGCAGTGATTATTGAACTGGAGTAACTGTAATAACTAGTAATGAGATGATGCTATAGGAGGCTGTGAGAGACATAAAGATTCTCAGCACAGGATCAGTTTCTCACCAGGGCAACTGCTGTATTGATCATAAACAGGGCAGTCCCATGAAAACAGCTGAAAGGTCAAGTCGGCGCGACACTGTCTGCAAAATATGAAAATCTCCAACTTATCTGTGATTATAATCACTGTGCTACCTCATCTGTTGCCTGCAGGCAATTAGCATCTGGATGGGAATATGTCAGATGGAGCAAATTAATTCCATAATGGAACATGGTGAAATAGTTGCGCTCAGACTTGCAGTAAAACGGCAGGGAAAATAGTTTAGTTTATTTTCTTCATAAAGCTGAATAAGGCGTCAGCATTATTGAACATTGAAATGCTTCTGAATTGAGCTGCACAGTAATATTTCACTTCATGTGATCTCCTGAAGACACTGTAGTATATATGCATCACTACAGTGCTACTTTCTTTGTTCCTTTTATCCAGTTAAGTCCTTCCATAGCCTTAAAATGCTTACACGCACATGCAATGTTAAAAATGTGTTGCATCAAAGTGCATAAGTTCACTTGGCTTAATTCTATCATCTCCCAGTGGCTGTGTTTCTCATCAGGAGCAAACGTTACAATGAACAAAACCGACAGGAAAGCTTTCGGCTCATAGCAAAGAGCAATTTCTCTTCCCCACTCTCTGTAAAATATTAACACAATAAGCAGCTTTGATCCTGTTTAACCCTCTCTAGTTGAAAGCGGGGTCAAATACGTGCAGTTTTCTTTTTTATATATAGATAAAGGACCTGTAGAGTTTGTTAGTAAGGGATGATGTTTGGTTGATTTGCATTTCTGTAAGAGCTGCAGTGTAGTCATGCTTATGTGTCTTATAGCACTGATGGAATAATGTAAAGAAAACAGGTCACACAGTTAGACAGTAAATCTGCTTTTCTAACCTGTCTGCTTTAATAATGACTAAGACAATTAAATTAGATAGATGTGTTAAGTGTGTACTCTATAAACCCTTTTAAGTCAAATCCCAAAATGAGTTTCACTGCTCCTGTCACTTGTGCCTCTTTGATCTTCTCCTGCCTGGTTGAAAGAGAACTCAGCCAGAGAGGAAAAAAGTCATCTTCTATCAGCTGAAAGAAAGCAAGTCACAGATGGCGGATAGTGAATCTAGAAGCAGCTCTTTCAATCGGCCCCATTCTTCCCCGCTCCCTGTATTGTTAGCTGGACTCCTGACCTGCTGGTACAGCCATTCAGAGCCACTGGGCTGAGGGAAGTTAATCAAAGTTCTATGTGGACGAAAGAAGAGGGACATCAGGGCAAAGAGGAAAGCGGGCCATGCCCCGCAGATAGATGGGAAAAGGCGGATCTGGGCTGTCCTAAAGTCAATCTGTGTTCGCTCAAAGGGAAAGAATGAAGTGGAGGTGGGGGAGAGAGAAGAAGGAGGGAGCATACTCTGTGAGAGAAGAGGATATCATCTCAGGGCATCCTGTCTCCCCCGCTGCTGCTGAGCTCTTTTAATAAACATTTAACATTCTCAGGGAGAAAAATCAATAACCACACGGGGTGACTTCGCTGTGTTCTCATGAGTTGTTGCTAACTGCTTTGAAAATGTTTGGCAGTTTATGTATCAGGCAGCACAAAACACACTAATCTGTGTTTTACCTCCTAAAACAGGGGTGGGCAGGACTGTGGTCTAAAGAGCCACAGTCCTGCTTGTGCTTCCAAACTATCCCTACAATCACTGCTTCTGATTGGCTGAACAAACCTGAGCCAAGTAATCACTCAATAAATACTCATTAAAGCATTAAAACTCTAAAAATTATGAGATTTATTATGTAGAAACACGCCTCCCTGGCTGCCATATTGAAAGTCAACTGCCTCTAACTAAAAATAGATGATTTCACAGCTCAGCTGGCATTTATAAACCTCACAATGACCATGATCATCAATTTCTGTTCTTTTCGCTGATTCACTAATGATAATGACAGTGCCCAAGGGTAACAAAGTCATTACATAACAGCTTTAAAACACAGACAAGTTATTATAAGCCCATATATCACCAAATGGTCAGATAATCATGAATTAATGATGAACTACTAACAATTCCTTAAAGAATGCATTACTTTATGCATTTATTGATCTATACTTTAAGTTTTTTTCCACTGACATATGGTACTTTCTCCAGCAGCATTGGCCACATTCTGCTGCTTGGCTCACCTTCAGATAAGAAGCTGAGCCAAACAGGAGGACCAGACAGCTGCTGGGACATGTCCGGTGTCGGCTGCTATTACCCGACACAGCTTTATTCTTGCTTATTATTTTTTACTGCATTAATGGCACAAAACTAACAGCGTTTCATTGTCATGCATCATTGTCTCCTTGTTGGATTTTTTGTGTTTTTGTATATTTCTGTGTTTGTGAAATACCAGGAAGACAGAGTACACAAGCTCTACAGTGCAAGTAGTGTGTGATAAAGCTATTCTATCAGCCAGCGAGTCGGCGGTTATTGCATCCGTTCCGCATCTGTGAGCTCTCCCCTTAAATTCAGCAAAGAAGGTCTTGGAGAAGCCCATTTGCAAGGAATTGAATCACTCTTTGGAACACAGAGTGGCCTGGCCCCAACGAGGATAAGCAAAAAAAAACACATCTGAAGTTGGAAACTTGTGCATATTCTGTTTCACTGTACTGCATCATATACAGGTAGTGCTTGAGAAGCCGCCATAGAGACAAAGAAGTGAGCTCATAAATGTTTAATACATATTTTCAATGTGCAGTCAAAACAATCATTTATATTCCTTGCTTCGATATGCGGTGTGGATGCGTGGAGGCTGATCTATGTTTAGCCATGCAAATGTGAGGATTAAAACTTCAGGCTAGGCTCGAGAGTGGAGAAACGCTTGCTGCTAAATTAGTCATTTCCAGAAAAATTCTTTTGCAGGCACATGTGTGCATGCACACTCACAAATGTAGTCAGAGACCCAATTTTTTGTTGCTGGTCTGTGACAAAATGTAATGTAAAATCACTTCAACAAAGTGTTTGAACTTCCGAATAAACTGTGATTCTACTGAGTTGCCATGTTATAATGATAAACCACAATCCATGGTGAGGGATGGTCTCTATATCTGACAAACATCCGCTGTCCCGGGGACATTGCCCATCCACTTGAGCATCAATCAGCCCAAGGCACAAAAATTGCCTGAAAAAGCCCATTTGGGTCTGTTCATTGATGTGTTTCCCTCAAAGGTGAGTCATTTGTTCCACACCCAGACACTCTCTAATTGGATTGTAAATCTTTGGTGACGATTAATCATACGACCTGCTTCAGAGGTGCTAATGAGGAGCTATTTTAGCTGGATGACATCACCACAAATCACCTCTGGCGAATCCAAGCTCCAGGTTCAAACCTGTTTTGGAGTCTTTCTTCGAGTTGCAAAAGGAATTAAATTGTCATTTTTATGCTTTCCTGGGGCACCCTCTTCTTTTAATTTTGTTGAAGAAATGGTAAAAGTCGTACGCTCTCTCTCTCTCTTGCTTTCTGGTTACTCTCACCCTTTAGCATCTCACAGCTCCTCTAAGTGACAGACATTAAGTTAGTCTGTCACCCGAAAATGTTTTGCCATTTGCAGACTTAACAATGCATTACTGGAGGCGCTAAGGATGAGTGTGTTTTTACAGCAGGCATTTGACCATAAATGCTGTGTAATATTCTGGTGCTCCTTTAGCCTTTTTAGCTCATTATCAAGGCTATAAAATGTTTTTTTGGTCTCAGTTGGACGATTAAGATCTAATCACAGATTGTAGAAAAAGATGTAGGAAGAACCTGTCACCTCTAGGTTTTTCAAGGGGTGTTTTGAGGCTTGGATTTGAGTTCACCAGTTGATATTTCTTTCAGCCAGGAAATCCAAAATTGGTCTGACAGAGGCTGAATATTGCTGAGCAGTGATGACCAAGCACGACCCACCCAACTGACTCTGAAAGCCTGTGACATCCCTCAACAAAGACCATTTGTCTATTCAAATTATGGCTGAATTTCAGACATTCAGTATGTATTGCACACTGTTTATTAAAGTTTAGTTGTTTAGGGACACAGCTCGGTTATGGTCAGAGAAACATCTTGTTCTGGTTACAAACAGTTGTCAGAACCTCCTCTCTGCACTGACCTTTTGGGTCTATGATAATGTCACTTTACTTCCTTCTTTGCTCCAGATAAATAAGAGTCACAATTGCAGCTGCTGGAGGGCCGTGTCACTTGCATGGAAACAAATGCAATGTTAGGCCACTTGCTGAAACGACTGATGCTCTTGTTTTTCTTTGGAAAACAGCCTCTAGTGAATAACATTTCCTCACTTTTATGCTTTCAACAGCTCTCGAGCGTGTCTGTGAGTGTTGCAATCTGGAAATCATGTTTTTTCCACACCAATCATGACATTGCAAATTAGTAAAATGTAAATGTATTTATCTTTATTGATAGAAAAGTAGACAAAGTCACTTAGGAAACACTTAATCACACCTATGGGCAAGTTTTGAGTTCTAGAGGCAACTCAGATAGATACAGACAGTACCACACCACTGGTGGGTTCTAAACTTTCACAATGTGCAAGTGAAACCACGTCAAATGTGGCAGGCAACTTGGAGGTTATAACTGATGTTCAACCTATTCATATCTCTGGTGGCATAGCTGTTTGACAGGATTTGAGCTCGCTAAATATTGCCTGTGCCCTTGTGCCGGCAAATTCTTCCTCCTCAAGGCAGAGACACAAAGTTGCTGTCCAGTGTGTCTGGATATGTTGCATGCTAAAGCTGCACTTGCCAACTTGGAGACCTGTACACACTGTCACAACTCCAAAAGATGACTGTCGAGTGGAAAAGTTTAGGACATTATGCTCGAGCCACAGGCTAAGACACTGCTGTCTGGAATCTGTCTTCAAGTCCTCCGAAGACTTCAAGGCGAAAATGACAATGTCTGAGAATTACTGTTATAGGGTGAAAAGTTTATCTTCTTCCTTCAGACAGATGAAGGAGTGTGTAAGTCCAGTCAGTACAGCTGACAAGCTGCTGGCTTGAACTTCTGAAAAGGTTTGATGTGAAAAGAAGAGATGTCCAAAGGCTGTTGGTCCTGTTGATCTGCTAACTTAGACAGATTGGCAAGTGCTCCTCCTTATTTGTTCTGTGCCAAGATACAGCAAGAATCAAAAGATGGTATCCCCTACACTATGTCTGTAACTGCAAGGCAAAGAGCTTATACAACTGCAACTGGTGAAGCACCAGTTGAAACCAAGGGTTAGTGCAACTATCAGTTAAGGACAGTTGCTCTACAGCAGCAGTGTCAGTTTCCAGATGTGTAATTAAAAAACGATATCACACCCACGGGACAACTGTACACATTAATGGCATGTGCTTAACCCTTCTCTGCTTAATCTTGCAAGTTTACCAAGCAGAGACATGCTGGAACCCTGCCTGATGCTCTGTCAATAAGGGACAATCTCACGAGGATGCAAGATAAGACTTTCAGAATGACCAAAGTTAATTTCTGCAGCTCCAGCACAGTGGCAACAGCATAAGGCAGAGGCAGATGAGGTACTAGGAAGTCCTACCAGCTGCAATCAGTGCGACAATTTGATGTATTTGAGTCTGGCAAGACATTTTCTAGTGCTGCCCAAACCAACTGGTTACCACTGTCGCTGTTGCTTCCTAGCCAAGGATGTTATTTTATGGCACAAAACAGGAAAAGTGTGGCTCTTTCAGCAGAAATGGAACACAGAGCTACTATCTTTTGTTCAGAAAGCAGTACAATTTAGAGGAAATGTGATTTTGAGTTCTAGAAGCAGTAACACTGACTATTCCTCGGCCGTAATGGAGTCTACCAATCACCTTTGACGTGGCTGTATAATTTCAAGAAAGAAACAGGACTTTGTCTTCTCAGCTCTACACTTATCATTCTCAGGTGGCAGTCAGAAGTGGACTGGTCCCTCAACCCCGCACCAAATAACTAAGGAGCTAATCAATTTGACTGGGCGTGGTAGTGGCAGTCCTTGACAGGTGCAGGTCTGCAGCAGGGATTAATCTCACCACACCAAAGTACCTCCCTGGCAGCTGTTGGCATGTGCCATCCACCCCATTGATCAGGCCCGTCTGTGCATTCAGGGCTGCATAATTCTATTTAATGTAAGAGGAGTGAGTGGGGCTTCAGGCTTGTCACAGTCAGTGCAGACCGATCCAACTGGCCTCATGTTAATGCGGCCTGGCAGGCCTCCCCGAGGACAGAGCCCAGCTTTAGGGAGCACAGAGGAGGACTCATTCTGCCTATGCCGATTCGTCAAACAGGAGAGGAGAACTGTATCTCCAGGTGATCCCAGAAACAACCAGACAGCATGAGAGAAAAAACGAGGGCAAGCCAGAGAGTGAGAGAGGAGGCACGAAAGAATGAGAAAGATGCCTCTGATCACAAGATTGGAAAGAAATGGAAAACCGCTAACTGGCTGCTTGGAGAAATTAACATTTATTGTCTCATTGACGGAAGCAGCTGTGTGTGTGTGAGTGTGTGTGTGTGAGTGTGTGAACTGTCTCTGTCCATTTGCCTTTTTGTCTCGGTGTCAGACACCACTGATTTTTTTCTCCAAATCTTTTTATAGCATTTTTCCAAATTCGATGCTAAGGTTCTAACAAAAAGTATGACAGTATAAATCCAGTAAAACACAATGAAACTGAATATTTTATGTAGAACGCTATTGTTGATTTGAATGTTCCAATAAAATATTAATATAGTATTAATGCAGTCTCCTGGAAAACCATTATATCTTTTTTCCAACACTTTACATTAAACTCTAGCTGAGTGTGCATTAAATGAACTGAGTTCTTATTAAGATTGAATTGAATACGAGTCAAAATACAGTCATGTTTGTTGGGACATCCACTTGTTCTGTTTCAGTTTGCTAAAACAAAATATTTAGTTCAGAGAACAAAGAATGTAATTTGTCTAATAGATCATAAAATGTTTTTTATTTCAGCATCATTATGGTTTAATTCAACTTGGCTCTTATTGTCATAGTTTTTTTTTTCTTGTTGACCACCTGTATGATTTTCTTAATCTGACTTTCCAGATCTAATAAGTTCCAAGTTGTAATAAACTGGATATATTAATCCAGATATTAGCATTCAAACCAAGTGACATAAATGTGGTTCTCAACCATGTACCAGCTAACACAGCTCATTAGCAATTATACAGAGCTGTAATACATACGGAAAACAGAACATTGACTGCTCTGGGGTATGAACTACATTAAACTGACACAGAAACACACGTCAGAAACCCTGACTTCAACATTTACATATGTAACTACAACACAACCTGTGTAAAAAAGCCAGATCCAGGATCAATGGTGCAAACTCTATTAAAAATAATGGACTTTCTTATAGTTAACATTTCTTTGGTTGTGACATCCTGATGTTTAGCAGGTAACATTTATCAGGTTCACCTGAAAGAAGGTATTTAGTGATACAAAACTATAAAAACACACCACAAGATTAAATTCATTTAATAGTTGTCAAGATCACCCTTAAGCAAATGTCAACCTTATGAAGATGTTGGAGTAAAGGTCAAAGAATCATCAATGTTAGAAGGATATAAAAATTAAAACCAGACACTTTGATGAGTAATTTGGATCAAAGAGGTTTGCCACATTGTTAAAGTGTCTAAAAATTCACACATCACAAATAACAGAGTAATGAAATTCAACATGAAAGAAATAAAACGATTGCCACTAGGTGCTAGTGTCAGCTTTTTTTTTTACATGAGCTGCTATTATAAGGTTGTAACTTTGGGCAAATGTTAAACAGGATTCTCCACCCCGGCCTTCACAAACAATTGTGAAGCGCATACTAAACAAATAGTGGCTGTGATCACAAAGCTTTAATCAATGCTATTATTAATGGTTGACTGCTCTAGATGGGAAGAAAAGCCAGCTGAGAAGACATTTCACACCTTAATCAGTTAGAAAAATAGCTATTGCAGCTCTCATGGATCTCCCTCCGAATATGTCAGTGCTCATTTTGGAGCATTTTATCCACACAGACCATGGTGTCAGACTTATTTTTGTCATTTTGCAAAGCAATAGTACTTTGAGACCAATAACTAGCTAAAATGTGTTGTGCAATTTTCTTCAAACAGGAGATTTACCCACGTGTATGCGAAATATGCTAAATTTGGTAAATGTTTGATTGTTCAAGTGGAGCCTGGCTATGAATTAAAGTAAAACTTTATATTTTTTGCCTTTGTGTTTAGATTATATCGAACAATATAAATAGATTCATTGGCCACATTAGTTACACCTATACAAGTTAATGCAATCCAATACATGAGCTCTGCTATGAATTATGCTTCATATTAATTTATATTTAAAGGTGTAAAAGAAGAATTCATTGCAGAACTGCTGTACCTGATTGCATTTGATAGGACAGGTGTACTGTAGTGGCCAGTGAGAGTCTTTAGGATTCATTCTTTATGTGTATATGAACTATCAAACTTGATTTAAGGCAGATTCATCTCACACAGAGCACTGTGGTCGCTTGTTAAAAAAAAGTTTTAAAATCTTGGTAATTGAATTTAATTGTATGATGGTTGTATTTCTCCTGTAACTGTGTGTAAAATATCACACACGGGATAGAGCCACACAATTTTAGCTGCTCAAGAAGATATGGGTTGATTAAATTAGTAAAGAGTAAATGTGACATGAGAAAATATGTTAAATATAGCAGAACATAAGTTAAAAACAGGTTTATCTTTGGAGTAAATCATACAATTTTCCATGGACTATTGAGCTTCAACGCTATTTGTACAGGCGAATAAATAATCTAACATTAATATAATTAGAACATAATTACTTAAAACCTGTATGGAACATGGTTAAAAGATGTGTAGTAATGTTAACTTATGATTTCAAATTAAGTTTCCTGTGGAACTGAATCTTATGTTAAAGGTCTTTACTTGCTCAGTTGACCTCTAGTCGCTTGTAGGTTTAAAACTCCTTTTTGGGAGTTTGGGTGTTATGCAATGTAATGTAGTCCAGATAAAACTATAGTTAATGTAAAGAGTTAGATGCCCATCAATCTTGGGGTCAGCAGTTGGCTGCCTGACTCCTACTGGCCATCCTGAGTGAAACACCGAACCTCCACACTGCGTGTTGTGAGCTGTGTCAGGAAGGGCATCCAGCGTAAAAGCTGTGCCAAGTAAATGTGCAGACCATGATCTGCTGTGCTGACCCCATGTGACTTCTTCCTATTAAAAGCAATAACTACATAAGTTCATTTTTATTTTACAGCAGCTTAACACAGTTTAAACACCTTATTTCTAAAATGCTAACTAAGTGTATATCAGTTTTTAAAATCATTTGATTTGACAAACACATACAGACCAGAGATTTGAATTCATATTCAAATCGTTTATTTTGTGCTGTTTGCCCTGATCACCGCCCTTCCCTGGATTCATTCCAACAAACTCCTTCTAGCACAAGCTCGTGTTGTTTTACATTTTATTAATAGCAACATCAGAGTACTAAATGTACAGAGGACGAATCCAATGAGAATCGCATTTACAGTGCTTGCAAATACAGAGCTTAGTAGTACAAGAGTAACCAAATCAAAGTCACCTGGAAATCGAAACGTTTACCAATAACTACAAAAGGAAGAGATGTGGTTCATAAGACACAAAATAAAAGTTATACAACATTTAGCCGTCACAGAGACAGACTGAGTCCCTTTTGTGGAGGTGTGTTGTGTGTGTATGTGTGTGTGTGTTCGTATATACTATAGTCATAGGTCTTATACAAAAGTTAACAGAGGTACTCATTGATATATTAAACACAAATATAAAAAATTTAAGAGTCACAAAGTACAAACTCTTCATTTTTATGGCGACAACACAACTCGAGTCAGGTTCCTTTATGACAGTTATGAATTGAGATTAAGTCAGCTTCAATGAACAGTGAAAACCCCATCCCGCCCCGAAACAGAACAAATCCTACATTACCTCCTCACCCCTTGAAACTTAAACTGTGTGTATGATAGTTATGGGGTGTTTGACACCTCCGCAAACTCAGGAATCAGCCAACAATGGATCAATATTTCCATATTCTTACAAGTTTTCTTAGTGTCACTCATTTCATTTCAGGCTTGCACGCTGCTCTGAAGGCATTGCACAGCATCTGAGGCCGTCTATGCAAAGCAAATGGCTCTACGGCAGATTTGGGTCACGCAGCTAGTCTCCATCTGGCAGAGGGATTATGTGAGAATCAAGACATTGCAAACAAGTGTTTCTCTTTTTTCAAGTCTTTGAGTGTATTGATAAGCACTGACAGTGACAGTGCCTTAGCTCTTGTGATTAAGAAAAGTAAAAACATGACCCAAGAGGAGAGTCGGAGCCCTCCGCTGTAGTTACAGTAAGCGCACAGTACGTGATTTTTCAGAAACAATGAGAAGCAGAGTGAGGAGCTACAGTTTTCTGACAGCTGAACAAAAAATGGATTGAGTCTTCAAACGTAAACCTTTACTATGACTTTATGATTTCTCTGTGAAATCAATTATTTTCTTCTTAGTGTTTGAGCAACTTGCTTTAGACCTTATTTAAATTAAAATAATCACCATCATCAATGGAAGCTGTGAAACATTTCTAAGCTAACCAGACACCCAGAGGCCATGATTAGATACAGTTAATATATAAATTATTTTCTGTTTGTGTGAATGCTTTTAATGAAATACAATAAAATAACCATTGGCCTTGGAGATCAACAACAACCAACATCTAATTCAAACCACGTGTCAATAAGGTCACTCTTTTTATGTTTGACATGCAAACACAAAATCACCGTCCCTGGAAATGCATGTGCAGCGCATCCTTCATCTTGACAGGAAAAAGCCTTGCTGATTGATAGCTTGTTTGGGCTGAAGGAAGCATTGGTTTTATGGGTTGCTGAAGAGACAGAAGCAGGAGCTGCAAAATATTCATTCGTTATGAAAAAGGCATGTCAAGATGTCTTTGGTGTCTGTTTAAGACTTCTCTACAAGCCCTCCTGTTCCTCCGTGTTCCTGTCCTGCCTTTGCCTGCACTGCTCTCCGTTTGCCGAATCGAATCTGACCAGCGAAGTGGAATCATTTTCCTCCCTCTTAGCTATAATACACCACACTCATCAGCTATCCTGAAATATAAACTGAAAAGGCAAGAAAGCAGTAAGGCATTTCCTCACATATCAGTTTGATTTCAGACAGAGGTAAAAAGAAGAAGGTCCATGTACAAAGATGTTTCCAAATATTCATGCCTGTTAAAATACTGTATATACCATAGCTGCACATTTGTTCTCTTTGCTTTAAGTTACAGCCTGTTATAGTCTTAATGGGTGATGCAAACAGGGTTTTAAATGCTAAATAAAGTAAGCTTCTTCTTTTTTTTTGACATGAATCGAAATCTAAATGTCAATGTTTTCCTCTGTTCAATAGTGTGATTTTGTGCATTTCAAAGAATCAGAAAATCAGTCCCACAAACACATAAAAGTAGCTCGGTATAAAATGTCAACAATTTTCAATTGGGTCACATTGACATTTTACATTATTAGGCAGCCTACAGTGTTATTAGTACAGAAACACAAATGGGAAAACAAATTTCATAAAGTTTTGGGAGTAAAATGGAATGACTTCATCTTACTTCAGCACTTCTGTATGTAAGGAATTAAAGGATAATTCAGGTTTAGTGCAACTTGAGTCTTGTTTTAGTACTTTTTAATTTTTTTCTCTCTCAATAATTCTCACAGTGGATTCACCACGTTCATTGCAGAGATCTTGGCACTTGGCAACATCACTAAAAATGTCTGACAAGGCAAGAAAAATGAGCTGAGAAAATTAAGGTACAAATTATCCATCATCATCCTTCACAATGATGCAGTTCAAGGATTAGGTTTGATTTATCATACTTGCAGTAGCTGTATGTGTTTTACTCACTGTTTTACTCTGCTGCAGCCATGTACTCTGCTGTGCAGCAGTGCTTTGAGCTAAATACTAATGTCAGCATGCAGGTGCTGTGTTAACCATGTTCACTACACGTATGTTGGATTGTCAGCCAGAGGATCTGACAATCTTATTTTTTATTGAGATATCTGTGGTGCTATGGCTAAATCAAGATAGAAGTTGAAATAAACCAAAATTATCCTTTAAAAACGTTCATTTAAAAAGATAATATCTGATCTCATTCTTTACCAGGCTGATTTAGCAGAAGCATGAACAGAGAAAATGCAGACAAAAACTACAGTACTTCCTTTCATAATTGTTCCTCTATATGTCATTCCCTGATTATTTCATTATCTCATAAATGTTAATAATAGTTTTTGCAGTCATTAATGTAAAGTATGTGAAAAATCACACATTTTCTGGGACAGTTATAGCAATATGTATATACAAATACAAAATGAGAAATATGACAAATAAATGCAATCCAGTCTAGATCAAGTTTAGTTGGTTTCTTGGCAGCTACTGTTTGATTTACACTGTTTTTTTTTTCTTGTGATGATACACTGAATATTAGGATTAATGTAGAAGTGATGTTTAAGAACAGCAAGTCATTGGTTTCCCAGCCCACCACGAATGCAGCAGAACCCAACATTAGATCACAACACCTCTTTGAATCACTCAGCACTGTTACTTTCAGATCTCACGTGGAAATCACTCTCCAGTCTCTGAACTATTGCAGTGTCTACTGAAGTATTATACTGGTTAGCTAAAGATATAATACAAGTACTGCTCGAAAGTGCAGGTAGGAAGCTTGGCACAAGGTTAGGTTTGTGTTTTGAAAGAAATACCGTAGTTACACATGTAAACAAAGACACTATCCCCGACCTAGCTGAAACCTTCCCAAAAATGGGAGAGGTCTTGAAAAATAGAACACACCGGTACACAAATAGAAGCAAATATATAGAAAATACATTTACACGTGTATAATATACAGTAAGATTTCATAACCCTCTGACTTGTAAGATAACGCTCTTCATTCAAAAAATATATGTTATGTCAAAGAAGTAACTCCACAGCCTGACACACACATGTGAGGCTGAACTGGTATGGGTCATTCATGAGAGTGGTTTTCATGTGAACGGGCAAACGCAGGAGTTTTGCACCACAGTGTTTATCCCAGGCCATCTCGGCACCTCCTGAATGGCTTACATTTACAGATGCTGCTCTCACTGGGACAACCTGTTTTCTTGAATCCTCTAAGGATAGTGAGTACAAGCCTAAAAACCACCTAAGCGAATTACTGGAGATCCACTGTCGACAGGCAATAAAACCCACCTTTTAATCTGTACATATTGCTGTCTGCAGCCTAAAGCGCTTACAATTACAGAATGGTATTTGTGCTTTGTCAAACCCACAGCACAATAAAAGGTAGATTCAGAGGTGGCTCCCTCAAAAGCTTCATAGCACAAAAGTAATCTGCATTTCAGAGCTTGAGGTTAATGATAACATTACTTGTGCTAGAAAGCTATCAGGAAAGCTTTACTGTTTTTCTGACCACGGAGTTCACCTTAACTTAAGAGATAGTTTAAACCAATTTGGCAGCAGCTGATTGACTCGACATAATCCCCTTACTCCAACACTGAGTGTTTTAGGTTTTTTCTGAAATAACAAAAAGAAACTCTTCTTTGTCACGCGTCCGTTTTCTCATTAAGCTCTGATTCCGTTGGCACAAATAAAATAATCTATTTGTACACAACGCCCAGCATCCTGGCTGTGATAGCTGAAAGCCTGATATGCTAGAAATATTAAGTATTAGGTGCACATGGATCTGGGAAGAGCTAACTAACCCTTATTACCACACATACAGTGAGGGAATTCCTTCAAGCGTACGTGTTGCATTTCAAACACACGATGCAGATCATTTTGTTCCTCAGGGATGACTATTTGCAGCACCTCTGTCACAGCTTCTTCTTCAGTATTAGCTGAAAAACTGAAGATAATTTTATGCTCCATCTTGAACAAATTGGCTCATGTTCTTCTTGACTTTCTGATTATGATTCAGACTTTTAGGTCTCAAAAATTATTTGTCATAAGTGAACTAATCTGGGAGTCGGGTCCGGTTATTAATTTACTATCTGTAGAGGGATTAATTTTTCAATCTCTTTCCTATTTATGCAAATTATGGCATGAATTATTTGAGTGTGAAGCCCAAATTCAATCTTTTCCACCCTTTTAGCATCGCAGCTCAGATCTGAATCATAACCAATCATTACAATTTGTATCCCAAACAGCTGCTGAGACTGAGACCAACATAAAGTGTGCAAAAGAGCTAGATAGACCTGAGGCAGTATGAATGTCCTGTCCAGCTCCATGCAGTCTGTTGTGGCTCTTCTTAATCTGTACATGAATTTGCTGATGTGGGATTCACTAGAGCTGCGAGTCTGGACCACAGAAACCCTTTTGTGTATTTTTCCATTAACCCAAGTCAGGTACAACTTTTACTCATGAGCAGTTGGAGCAGATGATTTACCTTGTAAAAATCTGAGCTCATGTGGGAGTATTTAATTACCGGTGGTGAATCCCAAGTGCTTCAGACCTCCACTGTTAGGGCTATGGCGGACTCTTCTGTGTAAAAAAATAGACGTAACTACTCATTTTTGTTCTCCTTTAAATGGGACTTGTAGAAACAATGTTTTAAAATCAACTGTTCAATAAAGCATTTACCGTTTCTTTTCTCCATCTTCTCTCTTCTCCCACTGATAGAATAGTACTTCATATAAATATCTTTTAGATTTTAGATATTTCGCAACACGTTTCTTAAAACTATTTTAAAACATATTCAAATACGTCTGTAGCTTTTTTTTTTTTTAAACTTTCACATTTCTTAAAAAAAGAAAACAAAGAAAAAAAAATGAGTTGGATACAGGGTTAATATAGCACTCTTTGTTTAGTCCATCAGTTGTTGAACCTTCCTTCTATCCAGGTTGTGGCACATAGTGGCATTATTGGCACATTGTTCATAAATACAGTTCATCTTCCACACACAGCAGCTCCTTGGGGTCCTTTTTCAAATGTCCAATGTTTTCCTTGAGACATCTGTGATGTCCACAGTCTTGTCCCACACATCCTGTAAATATACCTATACTGTATATAATCTATATCTAAATGACTGTACGCTCCTGGAAATATGGATTGGCAGCATTGTGGCTGCTCAGCTTGTCATCTCTAGAAAAATAAATATCTTCACCAGTGTCCAAAGAGTGATCGCGCTATTTTACAAAAGAAGCTGTTTTGTGTGTTTCTTGTTTCCAACTGGATCCTGTGGAGACGAGAACAACATCACAATTACCCCAAATTGTGAACCCAGCACAAAAAAAAAGCAAAACAAGCAAAATAAAAACCACAGGATTATCAAAGCTACTTGTTGCTGATTTATGAGGGAACTGTTCTTCAACACTGCCTGGTAAACATGTAATCCAGTGCCTGTGTCACACTAGATGAAAGAGTGATGCTGTATTGAAAAGCTGCACTCTTAAGACCTGCCTTAACATACATCTAAGGCTAAGAAATACATTAGTATTGTAGAGATAATAAAGGATCTTATGTCTTTTAAGACTCCAGCATAGGGAGCATGCTGCTGAGAGCTGAGCTGAATGAGACTAATTTGTGTCCAGACAACAGCGAGGCGCTATCCTCTCAGTACACTACCTGCAGGCAATCTATTCCTTTTAAAATCTGGGTCAATAGCAGACGTTACACCTCCCCCGGGCTTCAAGCAACACTGTGGGGCCAGAGCATGTGTTTAACTTTCACGCTTTGAATTTCAAATGCAGGCCATTCTGGCATATATTAGCCATGCACAAAAATGTGTCACAAGTCAAGTGAAAGTACTCTCTTACTTTTAGAAATGTTCAAAACAACATGCTCTTGGTTTAAGAAAGACAGTGGTAAAATAATACTAATGTGAAAATGAAGATGAAATCCTTATGTGTGAATGTAGATTTTATTAAACTGGGCTGGATGTAGTTTGTTTCATATTCCAATTTAAAACCTTTAATACTGCACAACATAGATTACTCACTTGTCTTTAATCACAGTAAAGAAGATGGAGAGGAGCATAATGATGTTACAAATAACAAACATATGCCAAGTTCCCTTCAATTCCCAAAGTGGGGCAGCATCACCACAGGGATCAGGGTGGTTAAGGCTCAGATGATGATTTGCAAAGGGACAGAGTGGCACAGTACGTACCAGAGTGTGAATTCAGGAAGTCTCTTCCACCCACAGGAAGTGAACACGGCCTTCAGCTCGTCAACAAGAGATCTCAAACCATTTCTCTGACACAAAGGCCACAGGAATCAGTTGTCTTTCAGTGGGGGAGGGCCTGTGGGGTAATGTGCGAGATATTATGATGCAGTTGGATAGGCTACATATGACTTGTATATCTTGTCATTTTAACATCTTTTTCAGTAGTTGACATCTCTCCTTCTAGGCTTAATAATCTTCCACAGACAAAAACGTACCATCAGAGATAACTTCACAGAGAAACATCAACATTTTGTCAGACATAAAATTAATGAATAGCAGTACTGTTTCTTTAAAAGGGGAAATCACACCAGTAATAAAGTAGCATGATTTCAAATACATACACCAGACTACCTCCACTCTCACTGTCGCCCTAATAGATCTGTTATAGTGTTTGGACCCTGCAGCTTAGATGACTGTTACTGTGATCCAAACAGACAGTAAACACGCTTATCCAATCCTATTGTCACACTGCACATATAATCATAGTTTAATAACGCAACATGGCATGTTTCTATGTGAAATACACCTGCCTTGTCAGTTCAAATCCCACAGAGGAGCACAATTAATGTGCAAACGCACCAGTGACTCACAAATGTTACTTTTGCCTTTACTATGTTTTACAGCAGCACAGATTGATGCAGCTGGTAAACATGGATTTCTTAGATGCATTCACAGACATGACACCACAAGACTTCTGGGTACTGAAGCTTAATGTGGAAAATGTGTGCAGTACATACACCTACTGTATGTAATTAACATTTAAAATGATGGCACCGTAAAGACTTGGCATCCCCGTGTCCTACATCTATGTACTGACTTATTACATAACAGCAAGAATTACTGGTAGATTTAGATTTTTGTGTGCATCTTGAGCGTGCAGAGGGATAGTGTTCAGTCAGCGCTCCAGGTGTCAGGCAGATGGACGAGGAGCGAGGCGATGGACGGCATTAAAGGCAGCCAATTTATGGGTGGATTTTCTCTCACAAAAGCTGAAGCTGATTATGTTTGAGAGCAGCACCACAAGCAAGGAGAAGAGTGTGAGAAATCCAAGCATTTCTTAAAATAAAACTTGATTGATTGTGATTGACTTGTCATTGTAGGGTTACTCTTTTTCACCTTTGTGCACTTTGTCATTTTTTAAATGATATTAGTAAATTTTTAACTTAATAAAACATTATTATAGCTTAAAAAAAAACATAGAAGTAGATTTTTTTAAACCAAATTTAAATTGATCTAGCACTGCTGCTCAGTATGGAGTTGCAAAATATTTAGGCTATAGACTATCATTAACATTAATTGTATTAATTATAGTGCACAACAGTATGGATTTCCTGGGCTGACTAGTAGGAGAAATATCCTCGTCAGCAACCTTTCAAGCTAAAAGAAAAGTCCCGTGTCAGCGTACCTGTTTCCATTGTAAGATGTTTTGTAGACAGGCGTCTGCTGGATCATCTCATCAGTGTAGATGGGCACGGCAGTCCGAACGCACTCATGTGAGCACTGCAGACTGTCATTGTAGGCAGTGAATATGTCCACCTTGCTCGGCACCCGGGCTGGGGTGAAGTCTGTCAGATTTTGGCAGCTTTCTTCCTGCTGGTGGATCTTGCGCTGATGGCTATTGTGGCGACCATTTCCCGACTGCGCACAGCTACAAAAACACGCACCAAAGACAAGAAACAAACATAAAATCATACCTTGTACCTTTGGCCATCTATGAGGAGGAGCAGAAAGTAAAGGAATCTTTCCTACCAGTTTTTAAGGACGAGTGTTGTGATCAAGGCTGCGATAACCATAATGAGTGACACAGTGATTGTGATTATCTGGTGAACTGCCAAACCTAAAAAAGACAGAGGTAAACATAAGAGCAGAGCATTACAGTAAATTTGTGGAGGAAGAGGCTGCATTTCAGTTATTTACATCAGCCAGACACTTTTATTTACTGTACTGTTGAAACCCACTGTACTCCACAAAGTATCAAGGGAGGCTCACTTAGAAAGTAGAGGATGACAACCCAGAACAATTTTGCTTCTCAGTAAGTATTGATGACTATGTCATCCACTGCTTTTCATAATTGAGAGTGATATGAATTATTCCATTACGTTAACTGTAATGGATAACTAAGCCATCTAAGTTTCCACCAAGTACATGTAAAACTTTGTATTCTCGTGTAACTAAAGCAGAAAAAAAAAAACTTGATTTATGTATTCTGTACATATTTTAAGAATGTATCACTCCTATGTGTACTGAGTCCCAGCTCTCTTTATACTGGCTGTACTCAAAGTATCTCAGTAGATTTTACCCTGAGGCTTTTATTTAAACACTACATGGAACCAAATTATTTGAGGTGGTATATCAAATAAAAATATTCTATCAAAAGATGTTCCTGTTAGGTAGTCTCACCGCTTTGAACAGGTAACCATGCATGTTTTTAAAATGAACAACTAGTGTATATCACAACAATAACAAGCAGAATAGTTTAAACCAATCAAACCTGAGCAACACAAAATGTATAATTTTTCATCTCCATCTACGGCTGTCAATAAATACCCCAGTATGTTCACCTGCTGAACACTAACTGTGTACAGCTCAGGTTTGATGCTGGGCACGTAGAAAACAGTAACGTCATCTGAGCTTTTTCATAAAAATGCTGCTGCATCAGAAAACTAACAGGGGCCAGAAAACTGAAGGAATAAACTGAAAGGGGCCAAAAGGCTCAATTAAGCTGAGGGAAACTGCAAGCAGCCATTTCCAGTATCTGAAACATACCACCGATCAAACAAGAGCAGTTAAAATAACCATCATTATAATCTCACACTTGTGTGACATCTCCCAGTTACCGGGTTTATAGTCGTGTTATGCTAAACTTTCTAAACAGTGCAAAGTCATAAAATGATGACTGTCCTATAAATGCTTTGGTGTTGAATCTTAGCCAAGCTTGCAGATGTGAATGTGGATGCATTCTGTAGTCTACTTGCTCCCTGTTGTCTGCATGACTGATGTACAAAAGCATTCTTATTACTTAAACTCCTAAGACATGTGCTGATCTCTCACTTTTGCCAGAGTATAGTAATCCACAAAACAAAATGGCGTGGTACATGTCTAAAGTGAGGATTAGTGTAAGACCAAGGCACTGTGCTGTATGGTTAGTGTGTGGATGACTAGGGACACAGTGACAAGCTAGTGAAAAACACACTAAAAAGAAAAGCCGTCATGATGAAAATCCCCACGTGGGCCTTACACATCTCACCTCTCCATCAGCCAGCTGCCTAGCTGCTGATCCAAGGCAATTTGTCTTCGGCAAGGCTCAAAAGGAAGTGCTGCTCGATCATTTTGGAAAAGCACACAGCCTCTTCTCTGTTTGGCTGCTGCCTGGACACTCTCCTTTTGGATAATAAACTTCTGTGGGCAGGGCCATGCAAAAAGGCAGGCCAGGTCAACCCTGGATTAATGATATGTCCGGCTGGCTCAGAGAAGCCTAACCTTCTCAATGCAATCTGTGTTGTGTGAGTGTTGTGCCATGGAAAAAGCACATTAACTTATCTGGCTAGTCATGTTCTTGTATTTCCCTCAAATTACATCTCTACCCTCTGTCTCCCTCTCTCTGCCCGTCTCTGACATCAAGGCCGACATGTTGAAAGTGTTATAATTTAACATCAGTTCAAGTTCAGGCATAATGGCCCATGACCTTGACCAACAGCTGAGGTCTCTGCTGAGAATTGTTTCAATCAAAAGCTGCACTTTGTGAAAATGTGTCCTCTAACACCACAACTGAATTAATCACATTGCAAGGCTGCATTAGGCTGGGTTTTGTCCCTCATTTGCCGGATGTGCCTCTGTCCAGCAGGGAAATAAGTGTACCTTATGAGTAAATTACAAATAGCCATGAAGTGCATGCAACCATCAATTAATGAATGTGATGTCAGTGAACACACCACGCATGTTTAGCAGCCAGGACAGTGTGTCAGTTCATACCAGAGAAATCCAATCAGCTGAACTGATAAACATGAGCATGCTGTAAGTAGTTTACTCATCATCTGTTATATGTTTACAGCTTATTTAAGTTCAAATAGCCCGTTAAAAATTACTACAGGCTGCCATCGGAGTAGAAAATATATGCATACTCTCAAAGAACAGCTCTTTAATGAAACAAATTAACCCAAGAACATAAGGTCCAATAACACAAACACCAACATTGAGTCTATTATAACCTCATTTTCAGGGCATTACTTTGAAGGGTGCATGGATAATAGAGCAGATAATGACATGGATAACAAATCTGAGCGCAGAAGCCACTTCTATTTTCATCTACAACCGCCAGTTGGAGGAAGAAAAATTTGCCCTTGCTATCTTAAAGTCATTGTGTCCGTTGTGGGTTGAACACTCACCTTTGGCAGACAACATGCCTTAGAGATACCCAGTTAGGTTCTGATTGGTCAAATCATTGCCAACCAAAAAGAGGGGCAGCAAAAAAAAAAAAAAAAAAAGACAAATTAAGGGACAGAAAGGTATACAGAGACAGAGGGGACAGCTAGCTTATGACCTCTGTGGTGGCAGGATTTAAGCCTCCCATCAAATCTCCCAGCAAGGAACAAATTAGATTTTTCACCTTCTTGGTCATGACAGTTTGATGAACATGTCAGAGCAAAGCGTGGCAGTTGAAATATCCCCTTGCAACCTTCTTTTAATAAAAGATCCCCAGCTTAGACACAAAAACTCAGTTTGTGGTTAATAAATGTGCACAGCAGGTAATGTCTGGTTAGTAGTAGTATCATCTAAAAAAAACTATACAGTATGGTTTGTACCATTGTCATTTAACATTATGCCAGTGCCGTTTAAAATATTCATATGACCAACATACAGCAAAAAGGTTAAGGAGAAAGCTAGATAACATACAACCAGGCTTGAAGAACATTATACATTAAACTACTACTACATTAAAACAAAGCCTAACAGAATTACAATGGGGTAAATCACTATGTGTAATGCAAGAGGTGTTGCTTGTATTGACTAACACAGATAATTATAACCTAACTCTGCAGTTCCTCTCAGCACACGCACAAATTTTCAGCTGATAGTTTTGGTTTTACTGTAAGATTCTTAAATGTCCAGTGTGGTTCAGACTCATTGCTCTCTCCATTGTGTCTCCCAGCCATATTAGACAGCTGTTTTCACTGAAAAAGGACTAAAAATCAGGCACAAAACAAAGTTAGTGACTAACTGGTGAAAACAGTGGAGCTTTTACTCACTAAAAAAAACTGATATTTCCCTCAAGAGTTCGAGGACACCAAAACAGCATTAAAAGTTAGAGTCAACACGGGACATGTCTACCCAACGTGTAAAAGAAGAGAACATTTTGCCAACGTTGCCATAACAACTTAACAGAGTGATAAAATGTCAGTGTTGTGTTTACAGCTTTTTCTTTTTCCACCAAGCGACAGAAAATCCATTCATGCGTTAAGCTCAAGCCAAAGAGTGACTACCTATTAGTGGTTAAAATACTCACTCAACACAGTGTTAGATTAAAAAATTTGAAATTAAAAAATATGTTATTTGCTCACGTTGGTGATGATTATATGCAAGCCAACTAGTATTCATAGCTGTTTTACTGCAACAAAATAATCCTGAAATGTTGAAACGTCATTATGGCTGCATACAATCTGTAGTGGTCGTAACTAACCTGAAAGGTCAGCGATGACTTCAGCTCATATTTCTTCTATTTCTCCATTAAATACTTGCCAAAAACCCACAGTATGTGATTTTCCCCACCATTGAATTCTTATTTGTGAAGAACCATTTTCATAGACAAGAGGCTTTTTCACAGCAGACATTTTGAGTTGTCACAGCAGAAAAAGCACAGGTGTTGCTCATGACATTAATGATGGCTCTGTTGTGTTCAAGAGCCCCTGACAGTGTGAGAATGAGCCAACGTGCACAATACCAGAAAACTGAAGGAGCTAAATTTAATTCTTTGCACTTGGGGTTTTCCTGCTGTGAGATGTGTTGCTAAAATATACAATAAGTAGATGAAAGTGTGTCCTTACACATACAGACCCCCATGAATAAACTGCCCCGTCACACAATACAATTACAATATTTGACTATTTTAAAACTGCTTTGAGAGGCTAAGCTGATAAAAATAAACTGCCACATACTGCAATGACCATAATCATGTACTTGTGTGAACATAATGTTCCTTTGGTAAAATAGGAATTGAGTACATATTGTTATAGCAATATATAATATAACATTTAGTATCCAAAGACAATCCAGTCTTGGTTTGCAACCATTCATATCACTGTTTTTGACCTTGCTGAACTCCTGAATTGCCTATTTACAATTTACATGGTGAATAACGTGATACCATCTAAACTGCAGGCAGTCAGTACTGTGCAAAATGCCATATGTAACAAGTTCATAACAAGGCCATGCTGGACAAATGATGAGAAAAAGCAAATGACTATTTAATTACAACTCATGTATGTGTGAGTTATTGTCGGTGGCAGATTTCCTTTAAAAAAACATTGTTTTTAGCTGGTCCTCACAACCCTAAAAGAAATTTTGGGGGGGTTAAAAGTAGGTTTTAGTTAGGGTTAGGGATTCAGTTGCAATGGTAAGGGGCCAGGAAATTATAGGCCTTATGTCAGTGGGTGTCCCCACAAGTACAGCAGGGCATCTTTGTGTGTGCGCATGTGTGCATCAGGCCATCTACATATGCAACAGGAAGCCTCATCACACATAGACTGCAAAGACCCACTTAGGGCTAATGGTGCCTACACCCACGCATTGTTCGCTTAAAAGCTCCAGAATAATGTGGGAAAGGCCCCTCATTTGTAAAACACAGTTGCAGCTTACAGAGGTTGAGCCACTTCGCTCCCACACACCACAAAGAACATTTGTACAGACATATTCAATACACGCTTACACTCTGTGACCCTTCCAAGATCATCTCTCCCACAACCAGACACCTGAGCAGAATGGGTTGGGGAAAGATTTCCGTCAAAGGTGGCCTGCTGATAGTTAGGAATTGCCAATTAACGTTGGTGTCAAAGTGTCAATCTAGGCTGATTTCCACTGAGTCACCGAGCAATCTAAAACACTTACTGAAGAAGAGGGTGCTGCGACAGGGAGAGAGAAGAGCAGGAGAGAAGGTGGAAAGTTGAACAGGGAGAGATCAGAATCAATTGCTCTACATGTCTTTTCTCTCAATGTCAAAGACATTGCTGCATTATTCAGTCAGCTTCAATGACAACTGCAAGAATGGACAAAAAATGGGGGGGCGGCACAGTATATTGCTTCAATGATAGCATCCTTTACATGAGGATACACTTGTCTTATATGCCTGCCTATATTAGGAGGAGTGGGGAACACAAACACCCTGTTAACAAAAGACAAATGAAAATGACTGCCATTTTTGTGTGGGTGTAAAATGACACTGGTACTGATACAGCTTCGATCAGCCACACTGAAATCTGTGTACTGCCATGCTGGTGACAGGAGAATTTGTTTTTTAACAAACAAAAGCTTGGCTTACCATTTAACGGCTGAATGGGCTCTGAGACATGACAGGCACCTACAATGTTTGTCTGGCTTTCCTTGACAAGCAACACTAAGTAATATTTTAAGAAAATTAAAAGTCTTTCAACAGATAAAATAAATAAAATGAATTTAGACTGAAAGAAGGGGCCATGCTCAAATGTTGCCCTATCCCTTCTGATTGACAGAACAATATTCTGTATCCAAAATAGTGTCTCAGTCAACATCTGCACTTCTCTTCCTTTAGGCAGATATGTCAAGCCATGAAGAAAGAGCTGAGCAGAGAAACAGAAAGTGAAACAGCATCTGCTCAGTCTGGCTCCTTCATCTCTTCTTGGCTGAGTTTTCTGTAAATCAGGGAAAGGGGGTTTGACTCTGCATGCTTGTCACCGGGCATCAGCATTTGAGTCCAGATTTAACACTCTGGAAAAGGAGATTCATTTTTACCGACTTCATTGAGAGTCAATACAGGGAGTAATGGCAAATTTATTGGATTGCCATGGTAACCGTTGGGAAAAGTGGTTTCTCTCTGTCTCTGTGCGTGTCTCTCACTGTTGAAGAGGCTGTATTGTACGCCTCTACAGGTCTATCGCAGGTCAAAATTTACGATGTTCACCGAGCTCGCTCCTTCAAAAATAGCTTCCTAAGACACTTAACATACATTTTACATGTGCTCACTTTGCTCTCCACTGGTTAAAGACTTATATACTCCATTCATTTACCCCTCATAGTGTGATGTGAACTGTTTCTACATGGATTCACTGGATGTCATCTTCTATTTTAAACATCCACTAAATGTGTCTGTTTCAGGAAGTCTCATGACAGATGACATAGAACCCTTTGCTTACTCCTTACAAACATTTAACCTTGTACCTCACGTACCGTCTAACAAGACCCAAGTTATCAGTAGTGGCTTAAGTGGCTGCAGTTTTAATCATCTCATACTCGTAATGGAGCTGACAGCTCCATCTGTGTAGAGTAGAAGGGGGTCACAGATACTAGCAGCACAATCACCGGGAACAATCAGAGAGCATCTGGAGGCACTGCAGCTATAACCCACCTCCTCCTCCTCCTCTTTTGACATCACCCGTATGATGGTCAGAGTGCTGTGCGAGCAGAATCGACAGGAGTCATCAACTAACAGTCACAACATGCAGGTAAACTCCCATCCAAACTGACAGATACATATTGTTTCAACACATGACATTAACATTTAAATGGCTGAACTGATAAATGATACTGTAGATGGAAAATTGATTAAAACTAGTGCAAAAAGAAACTTCCTTTAAAGTTCCTTTAATCAAATCTTCTAATCTAAATGTACTTGCTTTTTACTTACTAAGTGATTGTGAGCTAGGTGAACTTGTTTATTCTGGGAAAGGGTGTTACCTTGCTGGATTTCTCGCATTAACAAAAAGCATTGTCCCTTTTGTTGTCCTGCTCTGTACATGTAGATGCCAACACTGAGTGGCAGCGAGCGGAGTCAACAAGTGCAACACAGACAGGCGATGGCAAGCTGTCATGTACTTTCTCTGTATCTCTGTGTAGCTGTTCTCCAACCAAATCAAACTGGTTGGAAAAATATCACAGTACAAAAAAAAAAACTAATGTAACAAGCCAGGAACTCGTCCAAGCAAACGGCAGGCATGAGAATATAAAGTGAGAGCCTGATTTCTGCAGACTGACTGACAGCTCCGCATATTTATTTAAATACGCAATCATTCTTTCCAAGCTGGATCTTTTATCAGTTGACCTGTTGGTTTAAATAAATATTTGCACTGTAACCCCATAGTCTATTTTCAGTGTATAAAATGTTCTATACAACATTATAGCTATTACCATGAACATTGTGCAGTGTGCAGTGCTGGCAGCTTTTGTTCAATTGTGTTAATATCACCTTATTTTCTAAACAAGTCACAGTGACCACGATCAGATCCTGCCTGCTGGTCCAAAGTGTGTCTGCGCTTACTGTGCAGCAAGAACATGACTCAACGTGAGGAGACGTTTCATTATATTGTAGGAGGCAGGAAACACTGACAATTTCTGCTCTGAAGCCTGCATTTCTAACTTTGTTTTCATCTTCATCTTGAAGCAGGTGCAACGAGCCATCAAAGATGTATCATCACTTAGTGTATTAATGACTAGACTAGACCACAGCTGAGCTAGAAACAGAAAGATTTACAATATGGATCACTTTCTACTTCTGCTGTATGAACTATTTCCTCCCCAAATCTCTTCTTCCTCACACAAACAACCACTTGCATCTTTGTTTGACAGTGATGTGCACACACACACACACCCACACAGCATGAGATGATTATGGCCGTGATGCACACGTGCCATATGGGGCTGAGAGAAAGTACGCTAATGGCTTGCATTTGTGTTGGTTGCCTACAGTATTCATGAGTCACCGTGAATTAGTTCATGCAGTCCATTTATTGCAGGGGTGAATGTGCATTTTCTGAGGCACAGTGGCTGAATCATTTATGCGAAATTTGAACATCTATTGTTTTTTAAAAACATATATTCTCATTTATTTTTAAATGGAAATGCACAAAGATCATATTCAGCTCATACCCCATAATTTGGGCTTTGGCATGACATGCATTTTTCATTATTTCATTTTAGAGTCAAAAGGATGTTATCAAATCAATATCAAATTATAAAACAATAATTCTGTATTCTGTAAGTTTTGTATTTAACACAGACATTTTGTTCACAAACTCTCATCACATCAGTGCTTTTAAATAACAATTAGCTGTGAGTGCTGTGGATGTCAAGGTGGTTGGATTGGTTTCTCCCCAAGGTTCACTCTCACTTGAGATGTTTGTTTGAGTTGCTGGATGAGAAAGAGAAAAAGGTGCAAGGCACACAGCTGCATACATATATGATGATAGTCTGATTACTGGAATTACAATAACACAGTTTGGCTGTTAGATGGTAACATGGTGAACTGTGCAAAGCTAAATAACGTTGCAAAATGAAGAGTCTGTGCAATACTCAAACTGCAATGTATCAGTATTGCCACAAATAAGCAGATGCTACATCATTAAACTGAGATACATGTAGTTTCCATGCTTAACTTGGCACACAAATTTTAAGGTCAACACAACAACAGAAAGAAACCTCCATATTGTAGCCAAAAGCACACAATTTATACCTCACAAAAGCAAACATACATGCTGTATGCACAGTCTTTGCACAGTTATGCATTATTCAGTGTAATACATCTCAATTATCATGACATTGTGTGTGTGTGCACCAACCTCCCACTCTCGTAATTAGTCTTAAATGGAGGTTGACACGCCTCTCTGTTTAAATCTGTTTGTGATTAAGCGGACTCGATTCGGTTGGACTAGAGCAGCTCTTTGTTGACATATGACATTATGTAATGCAGTAGCCTTAGTGACTGATGACCAAGGCTACTGTTTTATCTTATTAATCTTATATGTCATTTAGTCTTAGCCACTTCATGCATGTTTGGCAGGCTCAGTTTGGTAGCTATTCAATATCAGAAAAGCTACTGGAAGAAGCATTAGTGGCTCTCAAACCATGATTTAATCTCAGAACTTTTGGTGAGCACAGTGTTTTTTTAACTGTTCGAGGTCATGACTAAAACTCACTCATTAGCCTAAAATAACTATTGCGCAAATTAGAAAAAACGTATCTCTATGTTGTCCAATGACTTGTATATGATGTGTACGTGTCTCTTTTACAAGACCCCTACTTAAATTCTTTCCTCAAAGACAAATTATTTTAAATTTGAACTGAATACATGCTGTAGTTAATCATACGATAAAGTACAAGAAGAAACTAGGTGAGTCGAACTGTTATGTTAGCTCTAACGATCACTTTACTCTGGTTACGATGAAAAGCTTAATATTTTTATTTTTTAGTTTTGTTTTGCATTAATCAGCCTGAGACTGAATGTTATGTATCTATAAACAAAGATAAAGCAGAAGGGATACGACAAGTGAAGAATCTCTCCTTGTAATTGTAAAACTATGGCATCAGTTTGTTAATTACTGTATCTCTAACAGTATGAGGCAGAAATTGATTTGTGGGTTATGAAGGCAAAAGAAAGTTTTCTACAGAGGTTAAGCACCGGGGCTTTGCTTCAAAAAGTGATTCTATTCATCTGCCCTGATGAGACACTGTCTGTTTATTGATACAATACTGTGCATCCAGTCGGAAAAATTTGAATTTCTTTTTCTCATTAGCTTTCAGATGGCAGTGGTGACTGATTTCCCCCTGGATACAATATGAAGCCATCACTTTGAATCACAGGTGGTCTCACACTCACCTCGCAATCAAGAGAAAGTGAAGAGATCACAATAATGCTGACAAGACTATTACATACTGCCGTTGGATCACATATTCTACGAACGCTTCAGTCACCATAGTATTCTCTCATTTTAATATGGATACACTGAGGACTATAGGAATATCAGCTACTGTACCAGATGCTTCTGGCCACAGTCCACAACCTCTTTATTTTAAATGTCTGAGGATTAGAATTAAGACTGGTGTCTTGCCATGTCCCCCTAAAAGCCAATTTTAATAATATATTAAAAGTGAAAACCTTTTTGAAAGATTAAATGAACATGAAAATATTCAGACACCCTGTTTATCATGCTTGCATTAGGTCACATTTGGGGTACTGGTTTGCTCATTGGTTGATTTGTTATTATGTTCAATAAGAAGATGCTACAGTCAGAATTTGCAAGTCAGACTGCAAGAGAAAGCAACTATAAGACTTCTTTTGTAATGGTTATTTGGGAATTACAGCACGGTGCTTGTTCTTCAGTGTAACTCACAGCTCCACCGATCACTGCCACCTCTGAAGAGCAAGAGCTTCCTTCAGTGAGCAGCCATGATGCACCATTGAGAGTATGGGCTAGCTGTGGAAGACAAACTATGGTCATAGACGACCTTGGGACTGACCAGCTCAACCAAATCATATTACAATAGTGTTCATTTGTCCCTATATGATAACCCGCAGGAGACTGGCTTATAATAACAGTGCCAAGGCTGATGCAGCATTTTGTTTTTGCTGCCGGCTGTCCAACGCCACTCTGAGGTCTCGGACACTGGATGCTTTTGTGAATGTAGAAATAAATCAGGGATTTCACAAACACAAATCTTCCAAAAGAGCATATGCTTTGCTTAACACAGTGGAAGAAGTGCGAGAGCTGTGTCAGTGCTGGAAAGGAGATTTCAACACTTGTCAATTCAGATCAGCTAAAAAAAAACAGGTTTTTTGTTTCCTCACTAATCAGTGTTGTCAGATGTTTGGGGGAAAGCCAGTTGCTTTACGTAGGAAGGTATGTTGGAGGCAGGATGTGGACTTTTTCTCCTTACTGGACCATATGCTTAAAAGGAACCCTGAATTGGCTGTTGATTTGACAGGTTTAAACATTGTGGTTAGTGAAAGACATTGTGTACGAAAACTACGCTGTGATACAGCTACGGCTGCTAGTGCGCTCACTGAAACCCGCAATCACCAAACGGAGAAGGAAAGTGAACATTATGGACGCATCACGCTCACCTGTTATCAAGACAGAGTACGAAGATGCTAAACCAAAACATCAAAACAATCACAGCTAATCAAGGAGGACTGGACTACACAGCACAAACTCTTCAAAAACCACACACATCTAATGTGACATCTGAGTTGGACAAACGCTTGGCGCTTTAAAATGTTTTCATTGTAAATGAGAAGGATGTAGGCAAGGACTTATGATCTCTTCTGCATTTTATGACACTTATTATTGCACCACATGGAAAAGCTTCAATTAACATAGTGCTTGTTCATAAGTTGTTAAACATGACTTACATTTTATGGCTACCTGTAAGCTCCATTTAAAAAGCCATGTTCCTCATGGATTTAATGAAATGGTAAATGTAATATGCCTGGTTGGGAGGTTTGTGTGTTCACAGCACAGTGAGCCTGTCCATAAAAGTTCCATATGCCCGTGTACAGTATTTCAGGCCTGAGAGTCACAATATGGTCAAGGACATTCTCTATGAACCAGGAGATATTTTCCCAGGTTGCAATAACACATTAGAGAAAATCAGATCTTTACTCTGCACCATTACTCATGCAAAATAATGAGGTGGTTAAACTTGTTTGTCAGTTTTGTTTTATTAGACGTAACAAGAGAAAATCTGTTTTTATTCTTAGAAATTAACCTGAGTTTTATCAGAAATTTGAACTGTTGAGCCACCTTCAGGAGACTTTGGGCCCTGAAAATGTCACTGGTAATCTCCTCACACTGAAATTCACTTTCTTGCGCATTCGTGTGATTAGTTTGGTGCCCAGGTGTCAGAAGAAACTCAAATAGATGGAGGGTGCATACGAATGAGTTGAGCGGGTTGTTGATATTTTTGTGGAAAGCATGTGTGTGTGCATATATATATATATGTGCATAAATATTATATCCATAATATTTTATGGTATAACTCCACAGTCAGTAGAAAATTATTGATTTGACGAAATGCACATTTTAAATAACTACACAGATTTTAATAGAAAAGAAAATACAACCTACAAAAAAATGAGGAGTGATTGTTCTGCAGTTTTCTTAAGTCTTACCTGGTGTCTCCCCATATGGCTTTGGTGGTTTGACAGTCTCCGAGCTGTTAGGGGTCTTGGTGGTACTTGGCCTCTTGGGCTCTGTAGTGGTCACCACAGTGAACGTCCTTTGAAAGGGCCTGGTTGTAGTGCTAGTGGTTGTAGCCACTGTGGTAGTTGAGACCCTTGTGGACAGCGTTACATTCGGCTCTGGTTTGTCATCACCATCTATGCTGTCTGTCCCTGTGGGGCCCCAGTCGATAAATCCAGCCACTGTGGTAGTCCGGCCCTCCTGAGACTTGTCATAGCTGTCCCATTTGAGCTGCCTCCTAGCTCTAAGTAACAACCTCACTGTTTCTCCTCTGCTCCCGCTGGATAAAGCTGCTGGAGCTTCTGCAATTACAGCCAAAGGATCACCTGTCTCCATTTGAGAGTATCTCAACCGGCATTCCTTACATGCTGCTTGTCCTTTGTGTGCTGGCTTCCGATGCTTTTGACCCTTGACTTTTGGCCCTATTCCTGCCCTGCTGTCTTGTGGTGGAGGGACAGGGCTGAGGAGCCGACGGGCCAATGGGCTCACTGTTCGCCAGTGAAGCTTGTTGGGCGCGTCCCAGAGGGGCTGCAAGCGAGGCCGTGAGCGAGGCACAGATTTGGGTGTGAGTTTGATCCCCAGGCCCTGACTGAGGGGGCTGCACACAGAGAAGTCCAGGGTGAGGTGGGTCATAGCCAGCAGGATCCACACCCGGTGCCCCACACAGCTGCCTGGCCTCAAAGCAGACGGACTGCAGAAACAGGAGAGAGTAATGAGAGAAACCATTTTAGATTCAAACACAGTTGGGTGCATGTTAAGACCATACAAATCAGATTCTCTCTGTCTCCCACCTTCAAGTTAATGGCCTGTTACACAATACACATCTGTATTCACCCTTTAATTTCACTCTTTGCAAAGTTCTACTCCACAACTTCTTCAACTCCTACTCAATTAAGCTTTGATAATAATTAGCTTCACAGATCACCTCTTAAATTACAGTGTAAAGGTCAGACACAAAGCAAATGTTGTAAAACATGTGAAAGATTATGGGTTTGCACTCTTTGCTCTCAGCTGTCCAAAAGCAGAAAGCTCTTATCCTTGATGTTACAGATTCATATCAATCCGGGGTGATTACACTGACACACAAGGTCAGGCGTGGTTTAGCTGATCATCATATTCTGAATTATCTCCTGCAGACACAAAGTCATCTGATTCCCAAAGGGCAATTTGATTATGCAGTACAATGATCACGGAGGCAACACGCAATGCAAGCAAAAGACAGCATGACAAGTATATCACAGAAATCTTCACCTACACTACTCTTGCATTAATTTATTCAGTACCAAAGTGTCTCCTAAAACGTCCTTTGTTACTGTATAAACCTCACTTGCTCATCAACAAGTTGGCAGAGTGACAGATATACTGGCTGTTCCCACTAGGATCCGGTAGTAGACTGATTTTACAGACAACCTTCAGCGGCTCCTGGGACAAAACTTCACATTGATTCCTAAGGGAGAAAGCTCATTATGGGCTATCTTTCATCTCTGCTGTCCTTGGCCAATTTAAGCCCACACGGAGGACTCATTTTGGAAGCATCACAGAGGTGATGATAGATGGCAAAGTGTGAATGGGTTCATCGACTCTCAGAGGCAACACCAAGATGTCTGTTGATCATATAATAACCAAGTTATGTTTTTACAAGTCCGGCTACCATATACTGGAGGAACAAAGTGGACTTCTGTTGGTAATGTGGTTAGTTTATAATTACTTTAGTTGTTAATGATTCTTTTCACAGGCAAAACTACATTAGAGTATTGGATTTTAAATCATTTTTCATCTCTACTTAATAGGGATGCCTGTTTTAATCAAAAATTCAATCTTCTTTTTGATTTGTTTGACCCTCCTATATGCCCTGTTTTTCCATCACTGAGGTCAGCAATTGTTTTCCCCTTGGGTTAAAAAGGATTTTGGATTTAGTGCAACAACATGAATAAAAGTAGGACTGTTTGCAGTGTCCAGCTGAGTTGAGTTAGGCACAGTGACCATGTTGTTATTATTCACACCACCTTTAATTTGAGTTGTGAAGGGCCAGCAAACCACTAAATAATTTGGAATGACATTTTAATTGGGCCATAAATGGTGATTGATGATGATGATGAAAAAGCAGTGACAAGGTCAGTTTATTAATGACAGTTAAAAATATGGGTAATAATTTGTCTTCTGAGTGTTTTGGCCCTGACCTCAGACTGAGATCCTGGCACTTCCCCAATCAGTACACTTAAGGTGACTCAATTTTAACTCTCCAGGCCAAATTACTGTGATATCTGATAAGAAAAGTGGTTGTTAATTGTCTTGAATAGTATGATGTGGAGCATAAGGACAAAATGTTTGTTAATCATGTAAATTTTAACCTTGATCTCAGATAGTGAAGTCTGTGACATGTTTTTCTGCCCCCTAATTGATATTTACTTAGCATAAAACAGTTTAAAGTAAATTATTAACACAGCAATTACAAAGCTACACAAATTAATATAACTCTAAACCAGATGGTGATTGATTTGTGTTTTTAAGTGTATATACTTAAGTACATGTTACATTTTTCAGTCAAGTGCGTAATTGATGAGCTGATTTAATTGCAAACTGATGCTTGTACTCGGCTGAACTGTTTTTATTTGTCAGATCAGTACTGAAAAAAAGAAGCTAAACCATATTCATAATCATTAGTGTGACTGATCTTTTGACAATGCCCTGAATTATTGATTATCTATGATTAAATATGAGACAGAACAGGGCAGCATAACTCACTGCATAACAAGGTATTACATATTTTTACTTGTCTGTGATACTGGCCAGTCTTGGGTTTGGTATTTGCACGAACAATATTGACATTAATGTACAAAACTAGTATAGTTATAGTCAGAGTAGTACATGCTAGAGAAAAAAAATGACTGCATGTAATAGTTTCTAAGACTTGTACTTTTAGATTTGAAGAATTACACAATAATAAACTTTGACATTCCACATAATGAAAGTTTATTTGGAAGTATACTGCACAGATGGCTGATAAAGTGCAGTATTCACAGTGTGAGCACACCAGATTGCTTCTAATGGGAACGTGTGCCTGGTATTTTATAAGCACATGCTTCATCATATCATCATTAATAACTTTAGTATACACAGTAGTTAATCCCTAACAATGTGGCAGGAAAACCCTTTAGTGGAGATTGTGATGTCTCCTTTCTTGTAGTTTATATCGTCCCTGCCTCACATTTTTATCATCACATACAGTCGCAGTGGGGCATACAGGCAGTTGCATTTACAGAAAGACTAAATAAATCCAAAACATGAAGAAACTGGTACATCTACATGTGTATTGGAGGACTGGAGACAGTTAAAGTTGACTGTATGCTACTTTATATGGATTACTGGGGCAGTATCATTTAGTTCAGTGACCCAACAGGCTGCTTTCAAGTCCTGGTTCTTCGTGTGCAAAGTTTATTCCAGAGACAGATACACAAGGAACAAAGTAACTTTGTGAAGTTATGGAGCAAACCCCTAATTATCCCGTCTGCTGGCCTGGAGGACTTGGGTTTGAAGGTCAAATAAAGACTTTCTGGGTTGATGATTTTAACCAGGAGTTGACAGACAGCAGATGAAAGAGGCAGCCTGGGCTTCTGCTCACAGACGCACCAGGCAAAACAAAATCTCTGTGCATCGCACGTACACACTCTCCCGAAGCCTCTGCCATCCAAACACACACACTCACAAAAACAGAATATTTTTGGTATGTGTCATGTTTGCCGTTATTTCTCACTGTTTCTTGTATGTATTGATCCAGATCCCATGAATCCTGCCATGTAGCCAGAGGTGAGAAGAACACGGGTAAGCGTGTGTGTGTATGATCCCAGGCAGTGCTGTCCTTCATCAAACTCAAGCAGTGTAGAATTTCAACAGAAAGCCAGTGATGTAACAGCGAATGTAAGATGTGATATTTCGGAGCAATATACATTATTATATTTGGATTATGCTTCTCAGCCCAAATACGAAAAAGCGGTGGAGGAGGGTTTACCAAGCTTGACTTCTCTCTCCCCTCTGTGCCAGTTTAAGCTGTACTATATTCAGTAAATCTACTTTCAACTTATTCTGCTGCTTCCTACAAATGCCGCTATCAGGGGGTAAGGATTAGTCCTTGACAGGCTCTCCAAATTAAACGCATGATCTTCATGGACCACAGTCTACGTCCCATAATTAAGGTTTCCCAATTTATTAAAATATTATTGGCATATGACTAAGGCTCTGATTTCTAAATTATGTTTATAGTTAGTCATAAATGAATACATGTCTGCAACTACGTTTACATCCTGCCTATCGTCAAAAGGAATTACCTAAAAGTGCATACTTGCACATTCAAAAAGTCTTAAAAATAACATTTATAAGGTAGAAGTGAAGACTTTGCCAGCAGAGTTACAGCAAACTCACTAATGCTGGAGCCAAAGCGAACATTTTCTGATTTCCCGTCACTTTCCTCTTCAAAACCCACGCTGCACTGCTATGCAAATGAGGAAAACATTAGACTGAGTAATCCATTGCGCACAGTACCTAATGCCATTTACGTGCCCTTGAAACTGGAAACCTCACATAACCAACATAATGCCATCAAAAGACCAAAATGAATGAGGAGTAGGCTTTGAAGTTTGTGAAGAAGATTCACTGCATAATCCTGAATCAAATGCTTGAGAAAATGGTGGAGAGCAGTTAATAATAAAAAAAAAGCCATTCATGCAAACAATGAGCGTGCAGGTTGCTTTGCATAAGAGCACCCTGTCTACATCCCACATGTCAGATTGTTGACATGTGAAGTGCTCTGCTGTGGTTTGCACTGTTGCATGATCACTGGATTCCAGGCTATTGTCTTTCACTCTTTCATGATCTGTGTATTCAGCCAGAGCAGCAATTGAGGGTTCTTGTTCTCAGCAGCACAGTGACTAGGACACTATAGATGAGGGCTGGCTGACACTGGTCCTCAAGAGCCACAGTTCTGCTTGTTTCCTAACCATCGCTTCACTTGCAGCTTCGGATTGGCTGGACACACCTGATCTGCATAATTAGCAGTGGGTAGTTGGCAAAAAAATAAGGCCTGTGAATCTATATTAAGTACTTAGTTTCCCTTTTTCTGCTTCATAACATCAGCTTCACTATGAAAATGTTGAAACTGATTTGAATGTTACTCTGTAACAAAAAACGATGGATATATTGTGCATACGGAGGATCATCCATGAACATAAATGTTGGCAGTGTGTGAGTAAACGCCTCTGTATTTCCAACACACACACTTGGCATCGTGAACACTGAAAATGTCAAAGTAAGCATGACTTGGTCCATGGTATTAAATCCAACCTGATCAACAGTTATAACTTAGCTGCTATGAAAACTGCATGATGACCCAAGTCTTATTCATCATCTTACTCATAGTTTACAGCCAACCCTGTTTTCTGTTTCACTTTGTACTAATAGAACTGTATTCTCTGTATTAGCTCCATGCATGCATGGCTCATATCATGTAAAGTATACAGGACAGTTAATCATGCATGGACACCCATGTAAATGCACAGCTCATACTAAAAAACTATCATTTAGAGTTGCAGCTAGAGCAGTTCATCTAGTTGTTTCAAGTTGTTTTTCACAACATTTCTGAGCCCAAAATTAACTGTTGAAGTTTTTTTGTCAAGAAAATGTCCAGAAACAAAATATTTGGAAAAGAAGTCAGCGATTATTTTGATGTCACCTCATATTCAGCTAAGTATTTGGCTCAAAAGTCCACTTACTAGAATCTTCAGAGCATTGAGTCATAATCTTTTAAAGTCCTCATCAATAACTGACACTGACTCAGGCTAAATCAAATGACCCAAGCTGTAGAATGTCAGGCAAGGTGGTTGTATAGATTATCGAACATCCTGTTTCACTTCAGAGATGGTGAGCTGGTCCACTACTAGTGGACACGTTCAATACACTGTATTTTATGAAGTCATCTACTGTACGTGTACAATCTAATCAAATACATTAACATTTTGGCAAATTGCAGTCACCATTGATCTCCTAGAGGAGAATACTCACCACACATTTAGAGCTTGAAACATGTCAAGCATCTTGAAAAAGGCGAGCCATGCCTGATGATTCTGCTCTTACCCCAGAAAAGATCAAAGTCGTTGAGTGCTGTGTAGGCTATTATGCACAGCAATTCTGCAAACCATGTGCCAGTGGGGCACAGATAAGCAAAGAAACAAAGGCAAGGATACAGTCTCTATGAATGAGGCCAACTTTAAAGGCTCTTCAGAAGCCTTTTTAAAATGCTTCACAGAGCTTCGATGTTTTAGTAATCATAAGAAGTCAAGCTTAACAAAAAGTGGCAAAACAGTTAAGAATACATTAAAGCAGCACTACACGCGGGGGCTATTAAAAGAGCCTAAATTTAGAGCAAACCTCTTCCCTTATAGTGTCTATAAGTTATTGTCATAACCATACAAGGGGCTAATGAAGGCTTATGACTGTTTGAACTTTTGGTTATGTCAGACCCAGTAAGACCCAAAACCATTATCTCTGCAGCAATATCTAATCAGATATTGCACCTAATTATTGTCTCCTGCACTGTATCCCTGGCCCACTTCTTGCGTCATCATCACACTGTGATCACTTGTGCGAAGTAGGTCTTAATTAGAACTTCTTGGGAGTTTGCAGAAGTGAAGCCTCAGCAGATGGGCTTACCACCTGAGGGAGGTGAAAAAGGCATGCCTTCTTCAATCCTCTCGCCCTGTATCCCCAGGCTGCCATCAAAAGAAATTTTATCAGCGTGGTCTCAACAGCCGCACCACTGAGTACACATAATTTTCCAGCAAACACAGCCATTGAAAGGTGTTGAAGGTGACTCCACCTCTGCTGAAAAGCTGGTTGTGATGGCAGACGCTATCTGCCAGGCGGGATTTAGACTGAATCACTGGTTTGCTTTTTTTAAACCTCTCAGTGGGGGGTTTCCTGCCCTGATAAAGGTGCCGCTCCCCACCCCTGTGCTAACAATTTCCAAGTACAAAAAAATACCCAATGTTTTTATTCAGGGCAGCACTAGCAATTGATAGAGCATTTACACACTGAACTACGGTATCAATGTGTCTCCCACACATTTCTAAAAACAGCATGTGGAGAGAAAAAAAAAGATCCACTGGGGAAAAGGTTCACCAGCGATAGTTCATGAAGATTCAAGCTGCAGTGGGTGGTTTTCTCCGGTGGATCCAAAAAGACACAGCAAGAGGTTAAAAAGAGACTTAACTACAAACTTTGTATTAAAGAGTATAATAAATATGCATATATATAGTCGATACTAAGTTAAGGGCAGAAAAACATTGTTAGTAGGATGTGATTTTTCTTTTTACTCCAACATCTGCTTTATAACATTCACCAAAAATATTTTTTGTAACATAAAAAAGTTATTTTTGGTATTAATGCACTAAAAATACAAAAAAATGTAGAATGAATATCTTGATAAATTGAAATACAAATACAGTAATGAGTCAAGTCCAGAGCCACATTATCAAATACAGGGACACACGTGTCATTAAGCTGCCACTGGTCATGATCTTGTTTATGACTTTTCAGGAAAGGAAACTGTTTAAGAACAAACTATGAAAGAAACTCTGATTCCCGCTTTTGTGTGAACTGGATCACATTCACTTTCAGATATCGAAGCCTCTGGGCTTAACCAAACACTTGAACTGAGCAAAACAGAGTCTACTGCTGGTTTCAGCACACTGAGGATTACCTAGTCAGCATCTCCAACAACAACAAACAACAATGGCCATGTTTACACTGGTGATAGTCTTGAAGCTCTAATTCAGATGTAGACGTGAGTTTGTGGGTTTTCTTTTTTAAAATTAAACGCTGGGGGAAGAGCTCTGTTTTCTTCTTTGAAATGAACAATCAGATATGATATGTATACTAGAAACTTTCATTCAGGCTTTAAGCGCTCTGTGGATCATTGTATTAGATGTTATTTATATCCAAGTTGATGTAAAACATGACCCTGTCATTGCTTTCCTCAAAAGCCTGACTGTGTAGGCTGTTTATGTCTTCTTTTAAAATCATACATTAAGTTGCTCTAGTAGCTATGTAGCTAGATGGAACAACTTTAAAGGATTATAGATTATGAATACATTAGGCTCACACAATGCGTTTCCATTCTTTCTACTTTCCCTGATTCTGCCAGCCCCGAGCACAGCCCGTTCACACCAGGGAGAAGACTCTTAAAATAGATATTTGGGGGGGGGGGGGAGCACGCGTTTGCATTACCCTAAGAGAGCGACAGAGATGGAGAAAAGAAAAGAGAGAACAGGGAAGGAGCTTTGTGGCAGCCTTAGGCCTCTGGGGGGCAAAAACTCTCTGATAACATCCAGGCCATAGAGCAAGGACACTTCTCCTTTCAGATGAGTCACTGTGAGGGCAGCACACACAGGAGCGCAGATTGGACCCCACCGGCAAAGCAAGCTGCATTAGACTGCTTCATCAAATCACAACAATGGCCCCTCCAGAGAAAGAGGTGCATACTGTACATACAGCATGTCCACACATAGCATAGCAAGTTGTACAGTATATAATACACAGTTATAGTTATAGTTTAGCTTAGTTGGTTAGTTAGTTGTAGTCACTGACAGACTTAAAGTGTGAGTTTGTTTTCTTGGTCTTGCTGTAGCAGCCACACTTTGTAACCAGGATATCCTGGATTGCTCCCATCTAATGTCGATTCTCCAGCTTTTTTTTTTTAGCTGTAAATAGTTCATTAGTTAGAAAATATTAATGCAATTAATACTGTTCTATTGTTGCTGTTTCACCCCTGCCAATTTAGAGGTTGTAGTAAATGGTGTTTGTTAAAAGCTGTGAAAAACAAAGCCCTAAATATATACATGCAAGCCCATGTATGTCAGCATGACACTTCAATTTGGCCCAACATTTTCAACGTGACGTTTTACTGCTGAACTCTGCATCTCTACCTCTCCTCTGTAGTAGAAACACGCCCATCTTCTGCTTGGTCAGACTGATGAATATACAGAACATAAACGACATCACGCACTGTCACACTTTGATAACAGACCTAAGCTTTTAATAATAGAGGGAGGGTCATGCCATATTAGCATTACAGTCAAATGACAAGCTTATGAAGCCTAAGAGAGCTAAAAATCCCCAAAGACTAAACTGACCTCTAAAAATCCTGAACCACTACAATGATGCACAGTAAGTAATTGCATCATTACTATCATCATTTATGGGCTCTTCCTGTACTGATAGCTGCCCTGCATTCATATAGAAAACATAAAATCACATCTTATGGAAATAACTGACCCCTCTAGTTTGTTTTTTGTTTTTTTTGCCTCACCTGCATCATATTGAGAAAATAAGGGCATGATAACAGTCCTTGTCTGCCCTTCCCAGTTCCATTAATTCCAACGTGTAGCTTGAAGAGAGTCTGACCCAGAATGTTTAGAAGAGTTTTGTAGATGTAGATGTACTGTAAAGAGGAGACAGCCTATAAAATGGTTACCCTGACCAGTATTTTTGATCTGTTTTAAAGTCATACTTTGATTTACACATAGTCATCCAGTCAGGATGTGCAATGTTTGGATGCATTTCTTGTTCAATTAAGTTTTAAAAATTAGGAATCAAGTATCTCATATTGAATAAGAAGAGTCAGGTTCTTTCCTTGAACAGCCAGAAATGGGAAACAAGTCACAGGGATGCTCTGTACGAGACAGATTTCTCTTACAGATTCACTGGAGGAATTATAATGAGTTAGACTGAGGGTTGTTAACGCTGGTCTCAGCAGAGTAGGGTTTGGTTCAACATGCAGTTCAGAGGCTGGAAATGTTCCAAATAGAAGGGAGATCCTTATCCTAAAACCTTAGCCACAACCCAAATGTTAACTCCAACTGTTGTCTGCCCCGAGAGAAAACTACAGCAGTAAATGCAGAATCAAATGAACACTGGATTCCTCATAACTACATTTAGAAGATCAAATTATTCCACTGTCAATAAAGGCAGCTGTTGTCATGGTTGACCTGCAAATACTATGGTGCACATGGATGAGTTCTTTGACACATGATGCTCTGAAATATCTTTCAAACATATCTTTTCATTTCTGATTACAGCTAAAACAATTTGAGCTCTAACAATAAACTAACTTGAAGCATCTGTAGTGATTCATATTAATGGGACACTATGTAGAAGACATAAACATTGGTATCTATGTCCTGATTTTCCCCTCCACACTGTGATGCATCGATTGCCAAAACCTTACAAGAAGATCAGAGCTACAGTCTAGTGTAATTTCGAGAAAGGGAGCTAATGACTAAATTGACCGGAATCATCTCCACTTGCACAAGGAAATAAAATCCACACAAGGGAGAATAATCATGCATAGAGTCTGACAGAAACACCAACTGTCATTTAGGAAAATATACCGCCATTATAAAGGCTGAATTTCTCAGACGAAAATATGTTATTCATATGAAAAATATGGCAGGGCTGCCTTTCCAGTCCAATAAACTCAATAAACTGTTAATGATAAAGCAAATTGAAAATGTCAGAAGGTATACAAAATGCTGAAAGGATTTCTCTGCAGCCTTGATGAATGGTGATGCATATTGGATATTTATGAATTATGAGGCTACATGACTTGTTCCATTATTCCATTTAAAACTCATTTTAACTGGCACCGGGCCCACAGTCACGGGCACAATAGAATCTGTAACGACACTAAAGGCAAACTTTAGCACACAGTGTTGAAGTGGTGCTTCACATTTTGTCAGACTCTAAAGTAAATTCTTCTCCAAAGGAAAGCCTAATTCATCCCAACTGTGTGTGTGCAGGCTTTAATGTGTGTTAATAAGGTAATGTGTCTGAGGGAAAGAGTGACAATCAGCGTACTTCTGTTGTCAAATACTACACAGGGAGCTTGCAAGCATTAGGACGTCTCCAGAGACATCCGCACTTTTCTTATCCATAATAATTCTCCCAGACAGTATCATGTTGTGGCAGCAGCTCAATATGGACCATTAACAAAATGTGCTATTTTTATTTTAATCCGTTCTGCTTATTTTTCCTTTGCTTGGCACTTTTATTTTACTCTCTCTCATTTTTCAGGGCTGAGTCTTTTTGTTTTTTGTTTTTTTTTTTTCTGACAGATCAGATCTGAAGGAAGATGGGAGATTATGGGGGTTATGGTCCTGTTGTCTGAAAACTAGAACAGATTGTTGATCCTCATGGCTGCTGAACATCAGTTTTTTTGTGTCTCTGTTTTTGAGAAACATAATGTTACTTTGGTAGCACTTTAGATATGCAGTACAAAATGCATCATATGGTTCCCATCACAATCGTAATTATTTTATGTAATAATCAACAATTCCAATGACAAAAACAGAACTAGCAATGTGGCTGTCGATGTGCCAGTACTTTTCCAACTTTCCAGGATTTCTGATTAGTATAATATTTTTTTAACTTTTGTGAGTATTTTCAGCATCTGGACAGCGTGCAGTGTGTGGGGAAAACCTCAAGATAAAGCACACTGGCTGTGGTATTGTACTGTGAAGAGTTTATCCCTGCAGATAGGGTGTGACAGCGTTTTATCAAAATCAAACAATAGAACAATAAATAGTGTTGTTGGCACTAAGAGGAGATGCTCAGTCAAATAATTAAAACTACAAAGGTCACATCAGCATGCCTAATAACATTATCATGGCATTAGTAGGAGGCATCTTACTTTTACTTATTAAACTACTTGTTTTTTTCTTTCCCACATACTCAGCCATTGTTTGCTTCCTATTTATCATCTCTTTTTTTCTTTCCTTTCCTCTCCCACTTTCCACTCATAGAAACTTTATTCAGACTAAACAGAACAGAACCCACCAGCACAACTCTAAACAAAAAAAAAAAATAACCCACCTATACACTCAGCATACAACGTTATAGCCATCATTTCAACCTTAGCAGATAAAATTAGTATTGTACATTCAAAGTTCAGGAAGCATTGGTGGTTTAGATATTTTAAGGGGTTTGTTGATAATAAAACTGGAATGTTAAGTCACAAAATATGAATTGACTTATTAAAAATATTAAACCCAGTACAAAACAGTAATTGTTACTATGAATGATTTATTTTTACTGATCTAAAGGACGTTAATGTGAACATATGACATTTAAATGATATGTAAACATAAGTCTATAAGTAACATTTTCTTTTGTAATTATAAAATTATTCTTTAGTTACAGTGATTTATTCATTATTATAACCAATATTTAAGTTCCATACATTTTCTGATTGCACCTACTCACTCAAATTTACATGCACTGGATACTCAGAAAAATGTGAATGGGAATTGTGTCTTTGCAATGAAGCATTTGTGTTTCACATACGTAGCTGTGGGGGGTTCATCCTCCGTCCACTAATAGGAGCCACTGTGATACCTCTGAGTGTCTATTTGCAGCCTGCTGAATATGCAATCATGTTGAAACTGAAGAATTTTGTGTGCTCAAGATCTCAGACTGAGCAACAGGGCAAATATAACCCAGCATGTACACACACACACACACACACACACCCACCCACACACACACACCCACAAGTGCAAATGGCGGCGAGCTCTATTGCCAAGATATACAGGAACCAAATTGTTTATTCCCTCTATGTTGTGTTTCTAATTTGCTGATTACGATGGTTAAATCCTCCTAGATCCTGCTCCAATTAAGTGACATGCCACTAATATTGACGGAGCACGACAGGCATTGAGACTGGCCAGGTGTTCGAAATCCCTGCTGTCATATTCCACTGATCAACAACCAGACACTAAAGAAACTGACACATCACTCAGGTATTCTTATTCTTTGAACATTATCCCTTTTGTAATTATACATTCAACACATGAGAAATCCAAATTCAACATTTACTTTTATCTCCAGGACAGAGCCAGTATTGAGTGGCTCCATCTTTTATACAGTCTCATCTGTTATTTATGGTACATATGATATTACATATCATCGCAAGTATAACCTTTACCAGGATGTAAGGTGTTATACAAAATACTTTGAACATGTAACAAACTAAGTGATTCACTAGAGGTCAGGGGGAATGCTGAGAATCATCTTTGCAGACAGACAATCTTCAGTTTTGACCTTTTACTTCTGCCGTGTACCACTGAGCTTCTGTAATAAATTCTACCTCTAAACATCTATTTCATCATAGATCAAAATGCAGCATCAGGAATTATCTGAACACGAAGGGTGTGTTTTATTTAGAATATCAGCTGCATGCGGTTGTGTTGCTTTGAAAAGTACAGGCTCTGAGGTGTACGAGTTAAGCTCTCCTCAGTAGACATCCAGTATTAGGGAGATAAATACCACAGTTGGCTCTCCAAAGAGTTCCAGAGATTTATGGATCTCTTCTGTGGAGCAGACCTCGGGGAGGCAAATAGTCTATCAAATTTTCCAAATGTTTTGGTATGTGCAACACGCACATACAAACACAAACAGATCCAAGCCATGCCCGTAAGGCTGAGCTACAGCAGCTGCTGCTTGGGTTTTAGTCTAAGAAACACTGTTGCATTGCTGAGGTCAGACAAAATTTCAGTGTGTCTACATCTGTGGTTTGAGGGGGTCTAAAATGAAACACCCCTCTACAACTACCACTTTGTCCTCTACTACAGTGTGCACGGCCCACATGCTCTGAGAGATGAGCAGGGCTGTAAGGAGCATGGAAATAGGGAGAAAAGGCAAAAAAAGGATCAGACAAACATGATAATGCTCCAATGAACTCAGCCCCTCACTGTCAAAGTTGTTATTTTGCCAATTACCACTGAGCATTGGGAAATAATAAAAGGGGTAGAGGGCTTTCTTTTGTTCGTTTATGATGTATCTGAGTGGAAAAGGGCCCACTATGATGCCCCGATGCCCCCCCCCCTCCACGCCCGGAGAGGCCAGTTAGCGGGAAGGGCTGTGACGGATAAATCTGATCCTTTGTAGAGGCAGTATTGATCCAGCAAAAGCGCACTACATGAATCAAGTATGGGCTCTGTGCTGTTACTTCCTTCACTCTGTGGGATGGATGTGGTTCAGTGCAATGCTAACACGCAGTTTCTCATGTAGCCCAAACTGGACAAGCTGGTCATTAAAAGCAATCAGGCTTAGGGCTGCTGGAACTGCTGCACTACTGAGAGAACTTGGTCTTGAATTCGATGAGATCTGAAAGTGGTGATTTAAGCTGAGGAAAGGCTGCAACGCTAATGTTAGCCCAATTACCTCGAACCAAGTAATTCACAAAAAAATTTAACTGAGCACAATGCACCAAAATGGTGCCACAATTTGGACTGAATGCCAGTTTTTAAAACCGTCATTAAGGTTAGATGAACTCTTTAAGCTGTCAGCTGGTGAAACCTGAATGAAAATCTACCTTAAGAAGCAGTAATTAGTTTTGTATGGTTTAATGAGGTTTCAGGGTCTAAAGCCTGTTTCATGGGTCAACGGGGAAAAGTCTAATATACCCTTAGTTTTCCAAAAGCTACATAGAAAACTGCACGTCTCATTTCCAACATGCAATGGTGAGAAATGAACTTTACAAAAGCAGTCATGATCCGATCCTGCTTATGTCTCCTCTGCACTAATTGCTATGCCAGTCAACGATGAGTCATTTCTGGTTCACCCCTGTCCTTAGCAACAGCCAGTTTCTCCTTTCTTCTCTTGTCTTTCTCTAGTGGTGTTTCCAGAATGGTCAGATGAACCAGCGTCTCTGTCTGGTTTGCCTCTTATGTTATTTCACAGGGACAACCTGTTTCAGTCCTTCTGAATTTAACAGACTGCTGAGCACAGAGTGTTTACAACACGAAAGCACACATACTCACACACACACACACACACACACACACACACACATCTCCAGAGGATAGGATCTCAGAGAAGCAACACAGCCTATTTCACTGCAAATTAGGTTAATCACGCTCCAGAGAGGCCTAGTTATTAACCCTCATAGAGGCTATTAAGATGGCACCTAAATCACAGGAATATTTGAATATCTGATGGCCCCTTCCACAGCAATGCCATGTTTTGCCCTGGAGTTTTTGGTCGAGCTAGCTGGGAGGATGACGCCTGGTCATATGCGCCCTAAGCAGCTTTAGACTGATGATATCATGCAAGAGCAAATGTTTCTAACTGGAGAAAACACCTCACTGTGGAGTATAATATACTGTATTAGGAAGCCTGGTTCATTAAGCCAGTGATATTAATCAGAATTAGACTGTCAGACATAAAATTGTTTTCTTTGTTGCACAGGGATAATATACAAATTACAAAGCATACGGTAACAGGAATATCAATATGAGAGCATTATTCCTGAGCTTGTGTAGCTCACGATTTATCAAAGCCACCTTCTGTTTGTTCCTCTTTTTCTATATTCACTTCCTTTTGACTGAACTGGCTAATCGCATGACGCTAATGTAACACCATCTCCATCAAGGGGGGAATTTATCCAGGCTAGAAGTTACCTGTCCTTAACAGGCCTGTAAACTAAACTAGACAGATGAAGCCCCTCTGAAAGGCTACTAGTGTCTATACCAGTAATATATCGCAGCTGCAGTGTGCTGAGGCCCGATAGCATCTCCAGCACCCCAGCAAGACGAGAGCGCACCGTGGGGAACCTAAAACTGTGTGACGTCCATGAAAGATTGAGCCTGGAGATGCTGAGCCTGGGAGAGATGAATCCCTGCTGTTTAACCCTCGAGTGAGACACTCTGTGGTTCAAGCTTGTTATCATTTTTTACCATTACAGGCCCTTGCATCCTGAGTCCAAATTAACTGTATACACATACAGTATGTAAGAAATATGAGAAACCCAATACTTGGAAAATTTCATATGTCATATGTCAATGTCAAAATTTGATAATGCATCACAAGCTGTTTTATCTCCATTTAGGTGACATGATAATGTACTATGTCTCCAAATAGGCACCTTTGCACTGCATTTGCCATCGGCAGTTTTTTTAACTACACAATCTTAAAGCCAAACATCAATCTAAGGTGATTTTGAAATTTCAACACTGTTCACGCAGAAATGCAATGTATTCACTGATTCCAGTTTTCCAGTGTGTGAGTACTTCACTGAAGGCTGGTATCATCGTTTGAAAACCCAACAATTCATCAGTTATTTCAACTGAAGAGAGGCTTAAAATATTTTGCAGAAGCATAACAGCAGACGTTGTTTTCGCCCTCAGTCACGGCAGGGCAGGGCGGTATGGTGGGAAGCTGGGGAATACAGCTAAAACAGTTATTAGGTTATAAAAAAGTAAAGTTTGTGAAATGCTAACACAACCTGATCACATCATTACCATAGCATTCAAGGTCTATAAACAAGGATACTTATCACACAGCCCTAGTCTCCCATTTATTGTCTTGCCCAGAAAACATTAAGAGAATATTCTTGCTTTTATATCTTTTTTCTTTTATCTATCCATCAGTCCTCCTCCTCCTCTGGCTTTGCTGTCAGTCAGTCATTGCTGTTGCATTTCCACCCACGTATGTAGTTTCTGTAGGTGGTGTGTTCTTTGTCTGTTCCAGCAGGTACAGTAGCTACCGTTCTCTGCACATGCTCGCTGCCAAGTTCTGCTTCTTGTTAATAAAAAAAATGTAAAACTCGACCCAAACTGGAAAGCGAGCCCTTATGCAAGCACGGACCTATCTCCAAGTGTTGCCATCACTGTTTGGTAATAGAGGACAATCACAAAGAAGCTTTTAGACTGCCTGGCAAACAGGATCTGAAACATAGTGAGTTATTACAAATAAGAAGAAGCTCACATCCATAAAAGTAGCTACCATTCATCCCACAGCCCATTTTGGGATTCCTCATCAGGTAATACTCCTGAAGATAGAAGCTGTGCTTTGTGCCTCTGACTCATCCATTTAGAAATATTGGACCTTAATTAATTTCAGTCCATCATCTTGCTCTGTCTACAGCATGCATTGCCACTTCCCTGCGAGCCTATCCCTCAGATGTACATGTGTGTCGTGCATAATAAGCGTGAAAGTGCAAATGGGCAGGTATCAGACCTACCAGTGGGAATGAGATCCAGCAGGTGGCAAGAGAACCTCACCGCTGGCACGTTTGGGTCTCATTTCACAGCGCGTCATTACCTGATTACCTCTAAACCTATTTTACGCCAAATGAATGAGCTCAGTTTGAGCTTTTGTTTGGAGACTTCCTGAATAAGTCGAAGTCAGGAGGCTGATCTCAATACTGTTTCAGCCTCTCCATCCAGGCAGCCTAAATGTCTCATTCTGCTCTATGTCAGATGAAGTACAGCAGGTGCCACTTCCAACAAACTTCAATCCAACAGTTTGATTTCAAATGCATTTATGACCTTTTATATTTAAGTATTATTAAAATGATTGTCATGATGTATACCTCTATGTTTTCATCTGTACCTTCACCGACTAATCACCTTATTAATTGCATGTTGCTGTGACAGGTGACGAGGAGCTGGCAGACCTAACCTTGAGCCCTGTGCATGAGCGTGCGTCTGCACACGTGTGTTTTGAGATCGGGGGTGTGTGTGTGTGTGTATAAATGTACGTCCAGTATATGTCTGTGTGTTGCTTGCGCCGTTCTGTTGGCGACCCCCAGCGTACAGGATGTGAACTTTTAGCTCATTTTCTCCCTTCAAACATCACAAAACATAACCATATGAAGCCTCCGCCTTAATAATCCTCAGTATCAGCCCTCCAACAAAAAACAGTCGTGGTAACCCTATTTGAATAACTTTGGCATAATGGCGCAAACGCTTTGGATGTGTTGCCCCCTCCGCCCCCAGACAGACATATATGTAATCCAGCCGTCAATTCCAACAGAGTCTCATAACTTGCAGTGGCGTAGATTAAAAAACTGAGACATGTTCTCTGACAGCGAATGTGAAACAAACGTGACAAACACACACCAACGTCTACATGTTTGGTCCGAACCGAGCATTTCCTCTCTGTCCCTGTGTAATTACATTGTTCGTGTCTTACCTGCGCGCAACACTCCGTTTTATCCACATTTTTCTCGACTGTCGAAACCGACTCAGTCCTCCAGGTTTCCTCCCATTTAGATGGGTTTCCACCTAAGTCGACAATAGCTGATGAAAAAAAGAAAGAACACTCAAGTGACGGACCGTACTCCAGCTGTCATTAACGCAAACATCATTTAAGCCATATCCTTCAGCGTTGCGCACATCGAATTCCTCCAATACCGGTGCCAGATCCTACTAAAAATACCAACGCAATAGTCAGGTTTCTTTGAAGTTGCTCGTCACTTGCTCTTGTTGGCGATTATCTTCCTCTTTATCAGTTAAAAGGAGAGGGGGGTACGCGCATACAGGCGGACAGGTGAGCGGGAAACCAGAAGCGGTACCCTCAAAGTTTGCCTTGACGCAAATCTTTCATTTCCCCGCTGATGGAAAAACAAAGCTGTAACACACGGAGAGGAACAACAAGGCATGTAGTTTGCATCATCGTCGCTGGAATAACAGCGCACCTTCTCCTACATTGTTGGAAGGTGGATGAACGTCCAAAAAATGGGGGTGGAAGATGTTCGGGTCTGTGAAGCACGGAGGAGACAAGTCACCGCTGGCAGGGGGTCCTCATTATCACATCTCAGGAGGTTTAGAGGGGTGCGGAGGGTTAGAGAGCCTAAAGTTGGAAAAAAAAAATAGGTGCAACTGAAAAGGGGACACTGGTGTGTGCGGCTGAGGTGAATCCAGGAGAAGGAGAGTTGTTTCACAGCAGTTGGAGCGAGGAGGTATGAGAGCTTGTCATTACAGAGGAGATGAGGCTGCTCCGTCTCCTCCTGCTGCTCCTCTTCTCTCAGACTGACGAACGACCTGCCTGCTGAGCCCCACGCTGCCGTGACGTAATTTTAAAGCCAAAAATGTCATGTGCCGGAGTGCCTCGCGTCATAAGGGCGCACACGCTCACGAGTGCCAGTGTGGGTAAGAGGCAGCGCTGTCCAGTACGGCAAGAGTGGCCATAGCGCAGAAATGATTGTACATTTCCAAAAACATCTGTTATAACGAGGGTCAATGTCGGATTCGCTTAAGATGTAATAAACTCACCCACTGCTAAAAGGAAAACTGTAACGACTTGATCATTGGAATTTAGATTAATTAATAATACCAGTGAAACTAGTAACAGCTGACACAACAAACCAACTGCATGTGTATTTACACTCTGTTGCTACAAATAACTGGAAATGCTCATTAAAAAATAATCAGATTAAAGGCACAACGAGTTGAAAATGTAAAGTAATTAAATTATGGTTTAAATTATTCTGATTATTTTGAGATTGAAAATAATTACATGACAGGACACATGTATGACCTTAGCATGTGGGTAAGGTGTGGTGGTGTGCCAAGAGGTGTGTCACAGTGTGTTCTTCACCACTAGCTGGCGCCAAAGGTAGACATGTTGCTCAAATGACCTGTAAGCCTCTGGTGGCCAAGTAGTGGGTACAACCATTTAGTGTGCTTACCCTAAATTGATACTGTCTGCAGAGCCCACTTCTCTTGGTGCAGACAACCTGTGCAGCCCATAGAAGTACAAGGACATGATCCCTCACTAGCTTCCCACTGGAAGGTGCTGCTAGTTTGCTAAAAAGCACAGCCAAGGTAGATGCTAAGCAAGAACGTTGGGACTGTGCACCATTATAGTAAGATTTAATGTGAATTGAAATAATGTTGTGTTGCTAATATTGTAATATTGTTGCAGTACATAGAAAAATGTAATACTTATGATACAGTCAAAAAAGCATGAATAAAACAGAACATTTGGTGGTCAAAAGACCATCATCAGCACCACTGGGAGACGTAGCCATTCTGGAGAAATAGGAAAGCTAATTAGCCAACAGAAATCCAGAAGAAACCATGTGAACTCACGTCTAATCACATGACTTGCATGGAGGAAATCAAATGTACGAACCCCATTTTTTAGAGTGTGCAGTGTATAAAGATGTCAAAACTCAGGCAGTCTTAGATGTCAGGATCCATTACATCACCACAAGCTTCAGAATAATGAAAACTTCCCAACACTAGGTTAACTCTCTTCTCTTGTTATATTTACCAGCTGAATGATTAAGTTAGGATGCTTTCTTCCTCCTTTCCCCCATGACATAAAACCAGTATTAAGCTGTCATCCTGGAGTTTTTTCACCCACCTATACTCCAAGATGTCAACACAAGGCATAATCGCATTACATTGGAATGAATGTGCTGATGTGACCGCACAGTGAGATAGGTAAAAATATTATCTATGACAAGATCAACTCCTGCACAAGAAATAGAGAGAATGTGGCAACCTTTCCTGTCTACCTCGGGGTCAAAGCGTCAAACCAGTGAACACACCTGTTTACAAACAGTAAAAAGAGTTTTGCTTAGGTTATGCTAGCTGTGTTTGGGCTCATTTTGTGTTCAAATTCTCAATGTGCACTAGAGAGAGTCGTATTTTGAGCCTGCAAAATTACCTTCCTTTTGCCTCAGGCGTGATTTTGTGTTATGGTTCTGTCAGGGTTTTGCTCATGCTCTTCAGGGTTGCTTTGATCAGCATGTAGTTATGAACACAGTCACTCTTCTTGCAATCAGATAAATTGCAGCTGTTTGTGAAATTGACTGCTCTATACATGATGAGGCAACTTTCCTCCTCTACTAATTGTTGCCATGAAGGGCACTTCTGTCAAATACCATGATTACCGCATTAGTGTGTATACATACATACTGATCCAAGTGGATACCTCTGTCTGAGGAAACCGTCAGTAGCTCCACAGCAGATGCAAGCTGTCATTGCTCGCTTTCTCTCTCTGTCACTTCCTCCATGTCTTCCATTCTCATTCACACTTCCTCTCCCACACTCACTGTTTTGCATGTTGTCTTCCAGTGTTGCATGTTTGTGTATGTACTTATTGACTCACACATGTAAGCTACGTCAGTGTGATACAGTGAGAACAGGCTTCTTTTGCCTCAGAGACAGAGTCACAGGTTGTCATGCATGTCCAAAACTGCGGGTGGCTTCAGCTCACACGGACCTAAACGCAGCATACTAAACATCTGTTGTGTAAGCCATTAACACCCCACCACGAGAGTGAGAATTAAAAGGAAGAGGGATTTGAGTATTGCTGTGTATCTGCTAAGCTGGCTTGAGTCACTCTGAACAGCAGTCGTGGGTACAGTTTAAGTGTGTGCAGTGAACTGAATGCTGCAGCATGGTTTTATGGGTGTGGTCTTGCTGGGGTTAAGGATCCATAACGTGGTGACTTCATATGTAGGTTACTCACTGGCCAAGCGTTCACTCTGTTGTGAAGGCTGTCAAGAAACTATCCTTCCTCCAAATGTTTTTTTCTGTCTGTTTTGTACCAGTTTTGGCTTCTGTCTGATCTGAAATTTTAAATACACTTATAAAACTTCATACAAATGGCCAAAGTATTAGTATTATCTTATGGGCTGTGGCATATACAATAATTATAATAATAATAAATGAGAAATTCATGACATCTTAGCAGCTTTAAATCTTCCATAAAACAAAGAGCAAAACAACACCAAAAGCCTAGTAGAAATACGAGGAACTCTAGCAACTATATGAATATTTTTATGTATTTTTTGACACACAGTCAGTGAGAATAATGCAAGACAACTCTTTATGTATTTAGTCAACAGTAGCTTTAATACCATTTTAATTACATGCTTGATTTTATGTTGTTGGAAGTACTCTATAAATCTATTATCCATGAGAATATTAAAGATCCAATTACTCTCTTGCTGACTAGCAAACACATGTACATGTAAATATCTTTTGGTGGGAACAGTATTTACTCCCCACATTAACATACAGTACAAATATTGGCAGTATTATCATTCTCTTTAATGTTCTTGCAGTGTATATATGGTTATGATGCACCTAATCATATTGCTTGTGTGATGTGCTGAGACTGGGATTTTATATTTTATGGATATTGTCGTAAGATTGACTTTATCAAGAATAAATGTGATTAGCAAGGAGCTTTTCAGACTTTGTGCTAGCCTGTACAGTCTGTTTTTACATTACTGGGTTAATTAAGCATACACACTGTAACATTTTATTGTAATTGAGTTAATTCTTCTTCTACGTGGGCTCATAAAAATCACTTAATCCAGTGTTTTACCAGCTTTTTACATTTACTTTTGGTTGATTACATAGGACCTATCTACACTGTGCGTATGTGTGAAGGCTATTAATTTATGGTTTACTTAGAGATTTCTAATATTGGTACAGATCTCAAGCTTTAAGGAAGGAATCCATATATTTCTTTGTACAGGTACAGTGAGTCTGTATTTCTATAACATTAAAGATTATTTCTATCAGCATAATGGTCCATATAATTTAAATTGTATAAAATTGAGTTTATATTTCTTGAAATATTTGAACGTACATGTATAATGTGGAACTGTGATTTAAATAGACTTGGATGTGAAAATCTAACACTGTTGCACTAAACCTGAAGAATCTTGAGAAGGTGCTTAATCTTTTTGAGTTTTGACTCATTGATCAAAATATCTACTTGTCATTAGTTAATAGTCACTGGTTTTATCACATATGACTTTCACCTTTCACTTTCACATTGTTTCAGTTTTATTAATCATCAGTAGACTGGTAAATACTGGAACAGAGAATTAAACAAATATGAAAAATATACATGAAAAAAAATACACATACAGCAAATCCCACAAATCATCTTGCAACACACCATAATTATTTTATTTTACTGTAATGAGTACCATGCCAGAAGTTACGAAGCACTGACCCGGATTTTTTGCTTTCAAAGCTAATACTAGTAGGAATTTCAAACTGAAATTACAAGCATGGATAAAATATATTCCAGAGCAGCAATGTGAGTAGTAGTAGTACTGGTGTGTAAAGTAGTGCCAATCACAAAAGACTGCCAGACATGTTTAAAGATAGATGGTTACTATCATGGGAGTCTCTGCATGTCTGCTTTTAAAATCACATAATGGATAGTTGAAAGATAAAAATATCACATCTAGGTGTACTTTGCTAAAAGTACATTGTTGAGCGATGATTTATTTTTATTTAGAAATGTAGAATACAGAGTTTCATTCAGCCTGTCCTGTACCTGCAATAGTCAGCAGTGGGGTAATGATGCCTTAGACATGGTGTGGTGTTAGAGTCACACAAATCAGTGACAGCAGTTACACTTACGCATTATATTTAGCTAAACATGTCAGCAGGTGTATGATATCTAGTTAAAAATGTGAGATAATGTTAGCCTGGCCAAAATAATCCAATAAAAGTGTCCCCCTACACAAATGTGTGTGTGTGTACCATGCAGTACTGTCCCTTTTACTACAGGTTTAAATTCCACATTCAGTGACCACTATTAACCCTGTCACAAACATTGTGCTGTTGTCAGGAGAATCGTGTATTCTGTAGACTGATACAGTTAGTGTGCAGCACCTGTAGAAACAGAATAGTTAAAAGTCTATTATATGTTTATTGTGTGTTATTGTATTACAAGTGGAGGCTAACTTTTGTAATTCATTAGTTTGTGCTTCTGCTGATGAAAAGCATTATATACATCGAGAACAAATATAGGTCTATATGTAACAGATGACCTATCAGGGTTTCCATGTAATTTGATTTAAAATATTATTTGGTTCAAAGTCTCACACTGAATAATGTGCACTTTTGTATTAGTTTGTGTTGAGTTTCACAGTTATAGTTTACATGAAAGAGTCCTTAACCTAAAGTGATACGCTAGTCATATATGCCCACGTCTACACTTCTGAAACCATCATTTACCATGGTAACCAAACAACATGTCATGGAAATCTGACATAATCACTATATCTCATGCGCCAAAAATCTGGAGCATCAGACTGAAAAAAAGCTGATGTGTTACCATGGCAACATCATTTGGATGAACATTTCAGTGGCAGCTGGGCAACTTCATAAGGATATGTTTTTTTTCTTATTTCATCACAGGAAATTTATGGAGAAAAGCAATGAGGTAAAAGTGTCATGAGACACTGCATGGCCTTCTGTCCATTTAGGTCTGTGGTCTTAACACTCTAATGGGACTCGAGGAAACTCTTAAATAAAGTTATCATTTGGGTTGTTAATATGGTATATTTCAGATGTCATAGGCAGTTCATGTATTCTGCCTGTTCTTCAGCTGGGTATCAGGGTATCAGAGGGTGGGTTGAACCCAACAATGTGGAGTGGCTGAGCTCTTTTGGGAATCAGAGTTTGCTCTTAGCTAATGATTGAGGGAATTCAACTGAACAGAGTGGATTTGATGAATCTGTGCACTCCACGTTTTCAACCAACGAGTTGTCTTGTCTGAAGGCAAGACTCCTACGTTTACTTCAAATAACAGGAGGCATTACCTGCATTGTCTAGTGCCCACTCACTGGTCTGTAAGACTAAATGGAGCTTACTGACAGTCTAGTCAGGGAAAATACTTCATGTTAAATATTTTTTTTCTAATACTCCCTCTAAGCTGTGCCTCTTGGCTCCTTTTCATTTTCATTTAGTTCTACTGTCCTGTCAGAGAACAATTCAAGAGGCAGCTCCCTCTTGGATAACACCATCAAATCAAATACACTTAAAACTACAACTGCTTCTGTCTTTTCTACACAGGCACAACAGTATTACTTATTAGTGCAGTCTTTGTACAGTATACGAACAATTTAAAATGTAAAAAGTAAAGCAGACCAAAAAAAAAGAAAAAAAAAAGAAATTGAAATACACTGCCCATCCAAACCGGAAAAAAAAACAACAACCTGGATTTTAACTTAGTAAGTAGGTATCCCATTGGATAGTTACTGCACAAGTGATTATATTTCAGCTGGCAACAAGTTATTTACCTTAACTGATGCAGTGAGTAGCTTCTTATTTCACAAACAGCCATTTCTGAAGACACATCCTGTGATCATGTAAAAGATGTTAATCAGTTTCAGAAGGGTCAAATTATTGGCATGAATCAAGCAAAGAAAACATCTAAGGAGATTGATGAAACTACTAAAACTGGGTTAAGAACTGTCCAGTAGAAGAAGGTCATGTGGTCTGATGAGTCCAGATTTACCCTGTTCCAGAGTGATGGAAGCATCAGGGTAAGAAGAGAGACGGGTGAGTGATGCACTCATCATGTACCTACTGTGCAAGCCTGTGGGGGCAGTGCTATGATCTGGGGTTGCTGCAGTTGGTCAGGTCTAGGTTCAGCAATGGTAGGTACCCAAAGAATGAGGTCAGCTGATGACCTGAATATACTGAATGACCAGGTTACTCCATCAATGGATTGTTTTCTTGCCTGATTGCTTGGACATATAGTATTTCAAGATAACAATGTCAGGATTCATCGGGTTTCAAATTGTAAAAGAGTGCTTCAGGGAGCATAATGCATCATTTTCATACATGGATTGGCCCCCACAGAGTCCAGATCTTAACCCCATTGAGAATCTTCGTAATGTGCTGAAGAAGACTTTGCGCAGCAGTCCGACACTCTCATCATCAATACAAGATCTTGGCGAAAATCAGAATATTTTATAACACACTGTATTTAATACAGTGTGTTATAAAATCACAAAGTCAATCAATACCAGTTCGAAACAAAAGTGTATATGTTGATGGGTTGGTCATTCAACTGCATTCTACTGAAGACTCCATAAATGTATTCACAATCCCACACAACAGCGTCCAATAAATTTTAATAAAATATTTAAATTCATAAATTAGTCTTTGCTGGTTGAACTGTGTATAATGTTGCAGCTGGCTGCAAGTACCAAACATAATTATACCAATCTTGCTTCCTATATTTCATGGTTTGCATTAATTATAGTGGTTCTCACTGTTAATAAATTTGAAGGTTGTGAACCATGACTCTCAGCCACAGTGGAATGGAAGAGTTGATTATGATTGTAAATATACAACTGGACCTTCAACAGAATTAATTAAACTGATGTTGTCAGCACATTATTCTCTGAACCTCCTTTACTTTACAGGTCTTTTATTGGCTATAATGGGGAGTCATATCAGGATGATCCACAGGCAATAAATCTGATATGAAAAATAGGAGCATTTCACTTCTATCAACACTACATTTGTTACATAACATAAACAATCAGGCAAGTACATGTGGGATACTGTCAATACTGTCACTGAATCTACTGAGAAGCTAATAAGCAAATGAGGAACAGCTGTGCAGGGAGTTGGCTGATGACAGGTGCAGTCAGGTGAATCTGTCGCGGACAGGTGTGGTGCAACATGATCTGGAAAACATAAAGCATACAAAGAAGAGAGAGACTATGAGAGAGAACATAAGGAATAGAAACAGAAATTATCATGGCAAGCCATCCACCAGTTCTGAGGAGCATTATACCACTTTTAAAAACAGCTGGATGAGCCTTCACCATTTTAGAAAGTTGAAAAGAAAGTCTGTGTTAGTAACTGGGCATGGAGTTTGAACTATGTGTTCTTTCACCATGCAAGAAGGGGCTAAGGAGCTTAATAAAGCAAGGATTTGAGAATGGGATGCTGTGTTTCATGATTGCCTCACAGAACCAAAAAGTCACAGTATCTTGGACTGTGATGTGTTGATTTTAAAATCTGTCACTACAAATATTTGTTTGTGTTTAAATCAACTGTTCTGCTAACCTTCTCCTTAAAAATTATAATAATTTCCGGATCTGTCAGACTAAATTTTAAGTTTGTCTCTGTTCAGGCTGATTATAATTTTCTTGACATTGATTCTGTTGAATCATTTGCTTACAGTGTCTGTGCAGTGAAGAGATAAAAGTATGAGTAAGTGTGAACAGGGCAACAGTTACGTGTGTGGATTAGCCACCTCCATTGATCTTTTGCCATCCAAGGCTGTGCTCTGTGAAATGCACTCCCCAGGCAGACTGTGGCTTTAAGCTGAATGTCTAATGCATGCACTTATTCTGTGCTTTGCAGGCCCACACAGATGACCTGTCAGCATACTGGGCTGGTGGACCAGGCTGTTCAACTAATTTTAGGGAAATGTCAAATTTTCTCACATTCAGTTTAGTTTACATGTAGTTTACATGTCGCTGTGCAAATGATAAAACGTGTTTATATTGTTTCTGCACAAGATTGCAGGAGGACATGTCTGAAAGAGAAAGGGCAGTTAATGTCTTGACAGAAGGATGTTGAAGGAGGAGGGGAGGACATGAACACTTACAAAGCGTACCCACTCACCTACTCTGCCTGTCTGTAACAACTTGTGTCAACCTGATACACTACTTTTAACTCTCATCTGCTTTCACTCTGCTGTAGTGAAGTCCCACAAATATTTCACATCACCCGCAAAGGGAAACAAGTTCAGACTGACACCCTTGAGCTGAACTTTGAAGCTGCACACAGCATTTTTTAGCAAAGTGACTCATAAGATGGAACTAAACACATTTTGTTAAAAGAGAGAAATCAGGGTAAGGAAATGTTTTGGGTTTGAGTCATTAGCATATTTTCTGAAGAACACATAGTGGGGGGTCTTTCATCTCGAATCTATAGCTGATGTATAAACTCAGGACAAGACACAAAGACATTGTGTGATGTTTTGCTTTCACACATGTAGAGCGCAACAGGAGATTGTTTAGGGTTAGGCGTGTTCTCACATGGGGAAAAAACTTACTTCCATTAATGCTCATGCTATGAGTTATAACATGACACAGGACTTTGGATTAGCAGGCTTGCAAGCTTGGATACGCTAATCTCTGATCAGAATTGGACATTAGTGTTCTAACATGCAACTTATCAAGGTGTGTTCAGGGTCCCAGTCCATGTCAGAAAGTTGTTTATGTATGGCCAAAGACACAGCCTGTGTCTGAAATCACTCTCTAATCAATCATTCATGACTCCCTAGGTAAAGTACACTCAGTAGTGAGCTGCACATTAAGAGTTCACACACTTGCTTATCATCGTCATATAGATTTATTACTATTAACTTTTAGAGTTGGATAACTGTAATTTTCTTTAAAGCTAAAATCAGGAGCAGTGTATTGTTGAATTGTATACATGCCATGTATATGTCTTCTTTCACTCAACTGTGGAAGTTGTGTGTGCACTATACAGTGGACAGGGTTATACACATTCAGACACCACTATAAAATGGAAAACATGCTGTATAGTGCACTTTAAAGTATAGTAAATAGGGAATGATTTCAGACACAACCGTACTGTATGGCTGGATTGAGTGAAGAAATGAAGCAACAAATTTCACACACTGTGCAGATCTCACTGGAAGTGGGGAAGATTGGCACGTGATAAATCACCACAATGCTCGAGTGTTTTACATGATTAGATTGTGGCAGGAACATTAAATCAAGCTTGATTTGCTAATTGACTGGCTGCAAGACCCTTATCCCTGTGCATTCTGGCATTGCATTGCAAAAAGAAACCATCATCACATAGGCTCTATCAATACTTTACTGTTACTTTACTGCATGGCTTTAAAGACTGCCATATATTGCAACATGTCTACCCTGCTCCAGTTCTGCACTGTCTCTTATATTTTGTTGAATCATACAAGGGGAGCCAGATAAATCAGTTAGAATTTGAGCATTGTCAGCAGAGCAAGTGGGACGGGGTGCAGAGATGTGAAATGTGGGGAGCTGACCTTGAAGAAATGTTCAATTTGTGTTAACAGTGGGGGCTAAATTCTGGTTAAGCAGCATATTCTCCAAGCCCAGAGATTGCTAATACATCTAGTGGCTAAGTATAATGTGTGTGTGGATGTGTGTGACACTGGGATGAAATAATTAGAAATTACATAACAAAACAAAAGCAATAACATGATTAGGAATGTCCCTAATGCTGTGCTTGTTTAGCTCTTTCTTGTCACCTCTTGATATTTATCATGGGTAGAGTGAAAAAGCCTTTTGCTCTTCGAGACCATTTTATGCAACTTAACACACAGGGTAAAAAGTATAAAGCCACTCTGGTTTCTTGAATGTTAACGTCTGAGCCTTTCAACAAGATATCAATGGAAATTTATTGGAGCACACTCAAGAACAGTTCACTTATCGCTAGAATCTCTCTCTTTAGTCGAGCTGAGGAGCTGTAATGATGAGAAATTTTTCAGTGAAGCATTGTCACCCCGGCAGTGCCCACCTGGAAGTCGAGAGTGTGGGAGCACAGGAGTCATTGCTATGGAAACAAGCATAACACTGACAGAAAAGAGGCATCCACAGGGCATAACTTAAAGCAAAAACTGCAATGTGGTGGAAAGAATGCTCTAATTGATTGGTTGATAGTGCTGATGGAAGTGGAGAGAAATACCTTGTTCCATTTTCCAGGGCACACATATAAAGCACGTTTTGCTCATGTCAGGGTGGAAAAAGTTGTTGTAACGAATGGTAGCACTGCTGTGTAGAGACAATAGTTAAAGGCCTGGAGGGAAAAGCAGCATCTCTACATTAGCTACAAGCCGATGTCTGGATGTTCACAACATATTCAGTCCAGACAGAAGCTTTTCTTTTCTTATTTGATCAATTGTGTTATATTACCTAGAGGAGTATGAAACACAGCATATAATGTCAGCCTTTATGTATCTTGCTCTGAAAGTAACAATAAACAAAATATAAGAAAGACTTCTTTCTCCTCAGGATACACAGACATGCTTTTTTTTTTCTAGAGATTTCTGTGAGGTAGAACACAGGTCAGAGAGACAAACTCCTCACCTCCATCTTGAGAAACAGAGCATGATGACCAGCATGACCACAAGGGTAATTTGATTTATTTCAAGTCACTTCTGTGCCCCTGTCACCTAGAAAAATGCTCTCCTCTTGTAAGAAAATTTGAGTCAGAATAACCACAGTTTCCTGACTACTGGTGAAGAAAAATACTGCTGAAGTGCAGTGGGTGGATTGTGGCTATTGGAAAGTCAGCACAGCCAATATCACACATGGTTGGCTTTGGTATTAAGTAGGATGAGATATCTATGGAGAGAGAGGGAGGGAGCAGAAGTGGACAGACCACAGAATACCAGTTGTTGGCATTCTGGGAGGAAAACCAATAAAGTACTAACCCTAACTTACAGAAAATTATCCAGACAAGAGGGAGATGTTACTAACAGTAATGTAGGAAATCTATTCATAGTGTCCAAGAAGTGATTAATAGAGGTAGCTAGTTATATTTAAAGCTGCAGCAGAATCAAGTAATATGTAAAAAAGGAATTTGTTCAACATCTGGATGGACCACCAGTCTGACACACTTAACACACAACTGCATATGCCTGGTTGCCGACCTTGATCATCATCGCTGTCTGTTATATTTGAATAGTGAATGTCGCTGTAAAGTCTATTTCATAACAATTTTATAGAACATGATCTTCAAGGGGACGTGGAGTTTTCCAAGTTGTAATGGAACTGGAGATGCTTCTATCTCTTTTATTCATTTTCTATGTGCGCTTTGTTGAATAAGAACACAATGTGGTCCCAACTGAATAAATTAATCTTTTGAGTACTTTTCTAGGTAACTGTTCAGCATATCATCTGTTCAGTTCAGTCACAATATTGTCTGTTCTTCATAATAATACTGAATATAACAGCAGGTTTTGATCATATGATGCTTTATGATACTATTTGTTTCTTAACGTAGCATATGATAGCTATGGTGGTGAGTGAATAAATGAGCCAGCCTTAATATGCTGCCAAAGCTTGTTACTTGAGTGTCCCTACTTAGCACCTGCCTTCTACTCTGGGGAAAGTCTTTAGATTTTTGTTGGTCTCAAATTTCAATCAACACTGACGGAGGTGCTATCACTTTAGGCAATTTTTCAAATCTTGTGCAGCTACCTCAGGAGCCACAAATGACTTTATACAACTAAATTCAGCTAGACCTCTAAACAGCCTGTGTAAAATCAGTGGAGTTCCCTCTTGAGCCAACTTAGGCAATGTCCATTTTTAGTTATTATGACCAATTCTGGAGTTTAAAAATTGGTGCCATGATGACACTTTGGGATACTGGCTTTGTGCTACAAACTCCCACTCTTTACTGCTGGCCACTTAAGCAGCGAGATGATCAGAGGGAATGGCTTTACCCAGTGTGAGAGGTTTGCACTGAAACTGAATTAGGGCAAATTGATGGTATTACTTCTCAGGCTGCACTACTGGGATGGTGTAAATCACATTGCTGCTGAGCAATAAAAAATGTCAGCCCATGGATTAAAGACACTCTGGCAATGAACTTTTCTTTTCTTTTCTCAAGCTTTGCAAATATGACATTTACATTTAGAAAGAACAGGACCCTTGGAGCAAAAGCAGCAATCATCTTTGTAACATATCTGGCCATACCATACACCAACTATTGTCTACCAGCGGCTGAATAGTATGTTTTGATAGGAGCGTGTGCGCCACCAGCGTATTGTGAGACAGTAAATAGGTTTTACTTGCTTTCATCTTTAATTCAAAGGATTTTGCTGTACAAACATAATAATTTGCTGTTTCCATCCTAATGCCCCTGTTGCGTCTGGTGGGTAAATGCAGATTTAATGCACATTCAGTCCTTCTGGATTCTAAGGCGGCCATTTAAGGTTATGCTATTTGTTTCATCATCTCCTCTTGCCCATCTCTTCTACACACCTATTTTTTAGTACTCCCCTTGCCTGTGCAGGTTATGCCTTCGCTAGTAAAATGAGGGTCACAAATCCAATAAAATTCATCACAGGCTCAAATCACATCAGTTTAATCCAGAGTAAAGCAGCAGCCAAACGCACTGCCTCTCAATGTGTCGGTATCAAACAGCAGCTCATAGCAGCTTGTCATTGTTAAGACTGTGTAGTATTAGCTGCAGTATATTTACAGTATATATACATATAGACACCTTTAACAACCACTAAGCCCTGTGTACCTTTGTGCTTATGAAAGGACTAGAATATTTGTATAAAGGCCTAAAGATTGTTAGAAGATTATGTTCAAAGGAACCACATAAAGTGATGATTGTGCTGACGCATGAGTCTTAACACTTTATTTTTTTACCAGGTGCTTAACAAATGCTTAAATGTAAAAGCTGAATTCTGCAAATTCTTCCAAATACAACCTACTTCCTTAACAAATCAGGGTTAAAAGATAGCCTCCTGCCGCTCTCCTTTACCCCCGAGTTCCTCATTGTGTTCCAGTTTCCCAGTGTAGCAATTCACAGAGACACTGTTTTAATCACCTCGTAATATCGCCTCAGTTCAGTTACTTCTTCCTTCGCTCACTCTTTCCCCTCTCTGTGGCATTTCATTTATCCTCAATGCGTCTGTTTAAGATCAAGACTGTGGGCTGCTCCTAACGACGCTCTCAAAATTATTCATATGTTTACTGAGAGGTTTGTGAAGCTTTATCAGACACCCCTGCTGCCACCATGACATCCCCACCACCTCCACCACCTTCTTCCCGTTCCACACTCAGTGATAAATTCCTTCATGGTTTCGAGACAGGTGATTTAAATGATTTATATCTCCCCTCACTTACACATTGCTTTAGTTTCCCTGTTAATGTAAAAGACTGCGTTGTACCCTTGCACTTTGCTGATTGGAGATCCATTTCTGCTGAATACCTTTGCTGTATTGCAGGTGTGTGGGTTATAATTTAGCATTTGCAAATTGGACTTGAACTCCCTAATTGGATTGAATCTCTTCAATTTTAAGGAAACTGTGTGACTCTGCTGGTATCCTTTCTGCATGATAAAAGCGTTTCATCATTTGTATGGAGAAAGAAAAAAGACATGAAAGTATTTTTAAAGTCTTTGGTTATGACTTAAATGCCATGCTATATGCTACATAGTGATCAGGGCCTTCTTGTCACCACAGTACTGTCGTGGGAGTGATTGTAGCACACAGCAACATTAGTTTTGTCCTTTTCCTCATTGGTACTTCCACTCCTGGATGACCTCAGGGCTCCCTTTGTATTTGTCTCACATAGGTTCCGCTTGTCGGAAGGACGGTGAGCATACGGTAATGATGCTCAGACAGGGTTTGGTAAGTGGTCAGACAGCTGCGAACTGCAAAACAGATGGACTGATGTACCCTTTACTGAGCTGAATGTCATTGGCTGGCATTTCCCACCATGCCTCATGTATAAGACTGCTGAAAATGGCCTAGAGCAAGAAAGAAAGGCCCACGTCAGTATAGAAATGTGTAGGATTGGGATAAGATGCATTTAATTTATATTAATTACTTTAGACAATGATCATGCCTTATGACATAACAACTTTCAAATGAAGATGTTAAAAAAATAAGGGCCACTTAAAATGTTTAATTTAATGTCACTCTAATTGACAATAAACGAACCACATAGTCCTAATGGTGCCTGCAAGAACCGTGTTTCTTTCAAGCTTCAGTGAAAGTAGGTTTTGTTGTTGGTTCGTTAATTTGATCACAGATCCTAGTCGTCGCTAGCCCCAGATGTACAGAAGTTCCTCAGGTGGATCCAAATTTCCAGTCATGTCTCACAGTTACAGATTTTTGGATTTTACTGGTGCATATCAATAAAATCTACGCTGCCAATTGCCTTCAACATCCACAGATGATCAAGTCTGTAATAGCTCTTATTGATTTTCTCTGGGAAACACTGGGCTCAGACCTCACCACATTTTATCTGGAAAATCATCAATGATTCATAGTAAGAGGGTTGCGAAGTGGGAGGGAGTTCTGTGTTTCCTCTGTTCTTTTCTCCCATTTTTTTTTTTTATTTAGATTTTATGTCTAAAGTTACTTAACACAGAAACACAATGCTCTCACAGAGCATGTAACAACCATTGAGGTTTATATTATGACCACCAGTTTGAATGATTTCATCGTTGTTTATGACAAATCATGGAGGGCGGGTGTACCTATTACAGTAATCATGAGCTTTGAACACCATTGCTATGGAAAAGAAACCAGCAAGAGTTACAAACTGTAACTGTAAGGACTTCAAAACGCTTTGTCATTGCAGCCGTTAAGAAAATGTGGTGCTATAGTCACTGAATTCAAAACTGACAGAACTGGCAGGCAGAGTTTTCGGTTTTGCCAAGTGTGTAATCTGTCAGCTCATCTGTCACTGGGTGTTTCTTGCCTAAAGTTAAAAGTGAATTATGAGTTACAGCTCTCAAGCTTTAACCTACTTTCTATCCTTGAACATCACATTTTTTAGCGCAGTTGTAAATCATTTAGACTAACAATTGAAAGCAGGCGGCTTCATGGTTAATTTCCAAGCCAAAGAAGTGCTCTAAATGTAAGTCGTGTAAATTGTCTGTGGGAAAAAATTAACAGTACAGTAACCTGGGGTGCCTGAAATAGCTTCTCCCACTTTGGGAGAACTGTTTATGGCTGTGACAGTACATCGATGCTGTAAACTACCAGCAGACTCAGTATGAGCAACTCATTCATCTTACAGTAGTTGTTCAAACCAAAAAAACTAAACTAAAAGTCTTCGCCCTTGCTAATCGCTCTGAGGCTGTATTTAGGCCCAAATGGGCTTTTAGCTAATTGCTAACATTAGCATGGAAAATATTCACAGTGACAATTATCTTTTTTTTTTTTTCTTCCTTTTTTATGTAATAAATGACGTGGTTATATCCCCGGCAATGATTTCTGGGAGTATGAAGTTCATATAACACATTCAGTCCCCTCAAGGTTCGGTCCTTTTGCAGATTACAGACACGTCACAGTTCGTATGACCAAACTCTCCAAGGGCCAAGTCTTTGCCCATTACTGGATTTTTATGGCTTCAGTAACTGGAAGAGATGGCAGTAAGTGATAAATCCAAACCTCGGCTGTAAAATGTTCCTTTAAAGAACTAAGTCGAAGGTGATGAGAGCTACCTTTTGTCATTCCAACATTTTGAGCCACACAACGCTAGAAAATGCAGAAAACAAAAAATCTTTATAAAAACGAGTAGCAAAGAAACAATAAGGTCTAAGTGTTTTTTATCCTCGTTCCCTTCTTTAATTTGGAGACTGCCGTTGGCAGTAGCAATAACTGTAGATTAGCAGTAGGGGGATTTCTCTGGGGAGAGAGGCTACAGAGGAAATCGTTCTGGGCCGTTCCTTGGCAAATGTTTTTCTTTCCAAAGGCCAGATCTCTCTGCTTCATTGTCTGTGCAGCCCCCGTATTTCCCCCAGTTTTACGGCTCTTCTGAGGGACAATTTGTGTGTTGGACTCTGGTTTTATTTGTTGGTGCTTGGCGAAGGGTAGGAGAGGACGTCAAATGAAACCCATTAATCACCTCACAGGCTATAAGAGATAATTGTGAAGGGAGAGTGAGAAAGACATTGCGAGAGGGAGAACAAGCGAGCAAGAAAGGAGAGGCAAGCGAGGGAAAAGAGTTGAGGGAGCGCAAACAAAATAAATCAGGAAGTGTGGTGTGGGGATTCTTACATATAACAGCCTTTGCCTTCAATTTCCTCACTCACTTTTTTTTCTACAGCACTGGGAGAGGGGTGATTCAATGCAGCAGAAAAGTGAAATATTAGGGTAAATACACGACTTTTCAAGCCGCCGTGATGCTCAATTGATGTTGCCTCGAACCATTTGTTTAAATTACACAGCTGCATTGAACCTAAATTTAGAGTCAACTGACATGGCACAGACATGTAGTTTATAAATGAATTGTGAATCTGTGGGCTCACCCAGAAACAAAGCAACGATAAAAATGTCACCTGCTGTGAATGATACCGTTACTCTTTGGGGTGATCAATCATAATTACAGTGAAACAGCTATAACTCCCTAGATTATAATACACAGTATATACATGTATTTGGTACAGTATGGGTATCTTCTACTGACCTGTTTATGAATAGATTAGTATGACCTACTTGCTTTTAAGTGAGTGTATATTATTATTTTTATCATCTCAAAATCCCTATAATACAGCAACTGAGAAAGAAGAACAAACAAGAATAAGAATATGAGACGGAGCTGACAGCAGGGAATTTATCCTGAAATCAGGAATGAATCACGATTTAGCCCAGTGACAGGGACGTGATTGTGTCATGTTGGAGACCTTAAATGAAATGAAAACAGCTGATGATATGAAAGATTTTGGAAATTATCTCATTCTTCCCTGCCAACTCTCTATGAACCTCTGATGAACTAAAGAATAATTTACATAATTAGTCAACACAGCAGACAGGCCGCGCAGTTCAGTAGATCACTGAGAAATATTTCAATGCACAGCACAAAACTATTTGATACTGACTCCCTTTGAATTCAAATAAGGCACAGTTACAGTAGACACTGAATATTTGCAGGAAGTATTTATATTTTAATTGAAATGTACACCTCTGATTAGTTCAATACAGCAATTCTATAACTTTATAACTTTGGGGGGCTATAAATGACTAAATGAGTAAAGTTAGTTTTTAGTGTCCCCCATAAACATTGTCATTTTGTACACTCAGTGATTTTTCTTCACCTGTTTATTGGCAGGAGATTTCTTTATGGTGCTTTCACACCTAACCTGTTTGTTTTGCTTAAAACAAACCTTGGTGTGTTTTCCCTTTCAGTGCTGTTCTTGTGGGCTGGTGTCAACTCTGTCAATCACACTCAGGTGTAGACTAAACAAACTGACTGACTGTGCAAGACACTACTTCACTTGTGGTGTAAGTATGGTGAAGTATCGGATGGTTTCTGTTCTGGTGCAACATGTTTTTTGACTGAATGAAGAGGTACATCCAAGCCGTGCTGTTAGGTTTAGGCAACAAATGCACGTTTGTAAAGAGAAACTACATAATTCTGTCTAAAAGTAAATAAACACATTGTGTTTGAAGTTACTGTGAACTTTTTCCCCATTAATCCAGTCTGCAATCTTTCCCTAACAATTGCTAAGACTCCCAGAACACAACCATTAAAAAGTTTAATGGCACTTCAGTCAGACAAATTGGTCATCATAGGCTTTACACCATTTTGCTTATTTCCTGAGTGTGTGTCAGAGTATTCACAACTACGCACATCAACATATCCTCATTATGTTAACAGAAAACGTAATCCAGCTGCTGTTACGCTCCCTATAAAATGGATTTGCACCTGCAGTTTAGTTACACATAAACATATTTTTTAAGAGACGGAGGTAGTGCCAGTGTTAGAGTGTTGTTTGTGCTAAAACAGGAAGTGAAAGGGAGTTAAATCCAGCATGAATTCCATAATTCACCAGCTCAGTTTGTCATGGTTCGGGTGGATGTGTGCATCTCAAACATTTGCGTCCACCGCCCTGGTGTCCCCACTGTGCATGTACCTCTACCAAGTAATCCAGCATGTTGCAGCAAGCGAATCGGCACTAACATGACAAATATCAATAAGAGTTTTTCTGAATGCCTTTCTAACAAATTGACCTCTGCTCTGTCAACAGCAAACTACAGTTGCCGTTACAGGATGGCAGTAATATTAGCTCTTTGGTTACTTGTTTGCAACATATATATTATAAGACCAACTCTGCACAAAGGCTGATGATGTTAACTCTAGTATTTAACAAGCTAAAGCAGGTCATAGCACACAATGAATAGTTCAGGGGGCCTGAGACTATTTCCAGAAAAAAAATTGCAGAGCCAGGGCCAGGGAGCACAGCTTGTTTAGAAAGTTTTAAATCTTTGTAGTATATGAGGTAATAAAAAACTTCATTAGCAGGCCTTGCAGGAACAGCCACATAAATTATGTCTTTTCTGTGCATGGACCCATTAAAATATTATTAAATACACCTTTCATAATAGTACTGAATTTAGTGGGTTGGTCTTTCTGGTTGTCAGAACTGAAAATCCAGCCTCATTATTCTAATCTATTCTCTAAATGAGGACAAGCACATCTATTACCACTTGCACATTTCTTGCCGTCTACATGACACAGTACTCAATACATTTTCATTCTCTTTTAAATCTGCAGAATGCTTGACGGGTATGGATCACTCTGTGTATGAGTCAATGGCAGTGTTATTTGGTGATATAAGAGTCAGTCTCCCACTTACTGTATATTGTGCCAGGGCTCAGCATAGAGAAAACACACATTTGATTCAGACAGTGATGTTTCACAACAGAATTAGAAGGCTGTCAGTGGCTGCCAAACTTTTGCAATAAGATATGCAAATGCGCTGATGAGCTGAAGAGAGAGCGGTGGAAATTATCTTGAAATACAACACTCTGAAGCAAAAGAAGTGTGAACTGTCACAGTTTGCTCCAAGAGTCCTTGTTCTCATGTTACTCCCATCATTCAAATTGGCCTTGCTTTCCTGCTACTTTTGTGGTGTCTATTTATTGTTGGCTGTTTAATTATTTTACATATCCACCCTCTAGCTTTATTCACTGTTGATTTAAGGTCTAATTAACAGAATTGCATCACATTTGTTTAATGTTCTGTGTATAAATGATACATTTATGTTCACAAGATTGGTGCAAGATCAAACTAGAGATGTTATCTTATAATTATAACCCCTGTGTCTTGTAATGCATATGTAAATATAAAAATAATACAGATTCTGTATTTTAAAAAAGCACCTGGGGGGGTTTATATTGTGGTGAACAGGGGTCAGCACGGACACTGGGCTGCACAGCAAGTTGCACTGTGTGTTCTGACACTTGTCAATCATGAGAGGCCGTGTCGAATGAAAACATGCTGGGCCAGTTTCTCACACTGACATCCATTCACCTCTACATTAAGACCACCAGGCCCTTTTGAAACTTGTGAGTGATTGGCACAGATCTTCCGTTACATTATCTTGCATCAGGTCAGTTTTCTCTTCTACGTGCTGTTGTTTAAGAGGGGACAGTTGTGAGAGTGAAATGAGAGCAGTGTGAATGAGAAGACAGCAAACTCTGTCAACTCAACTGTGTTGGTGATCGATCTCAGAAGATTACTCAAAGGCACAGCGTATCCCGCTTATTACCCAGAACACAGACTGGGGGGGCTGAGTTAACCTTCAAGAATGAGGGGTTACATTTACATAAACCAGCTAATAAAATAAAAAAAATTGTGACTTCTAGCTTTTTAATGTATAAATCTGTATTCACTGTTTGCTGAGCAGCACCAGGCTGTACATTAGCATGACTCATCTCACAGCTTTGTTTCTATATTTTGTGGCTCTGGGGAAGTTGTTGGAGTCATTCTTACAAATACTGATTGGGCATCCAGTGAGCATTAGGATACTGTTAATATGATGCTGTTTACATCAGTTGTGTGTGGTCTACTTAGAGCCTTCCTGCCTCCTCCAAGGCTATGATAACAGCTCATTTAAAAATTTTCATCACGTGTTTTGTGAAAGGCCGAAAGCTGTGATTAAATTCACTCATTACCATCACTCTATGACTGAGTACCACAGCATTATTTTGCACAGGTCAAGCAGCCTGAGAGCAATATTCATAAGAGAATAATGTCTGTGGTGCGCTCATTAACAGGAGGACAGACATCGCCATTTGCCCACTTTTAGAAATGTAAAGACTTTCTTGAGGGGCACAGGATCAAAAGCATATTAAAAAACACTCTGCCAGTGCCAACCTTTAAAGCACAGGCCAAGATTTTTAAAATAAAAGACAGTCGACGGGCTCAGCAAGGTGCATACAGGACTATGACTTTTTTATGGGCGTTTGTTGATTGCATCTCACTGGGTCACGCTGATGCACATGTTTTGCTTTAATTGGAAATGCTTTCTTCCCTACGCCATGAGATGTACACAGAATACTGAAGTGACATTTCCACATTGTCAGCTTTGGATGTGGGTAAAAATGAAGGAGTAGATTATCATCTACAGCTACAACCTGCTTTAATTGTAAATCTGAGACAAGAATGTCTTTAGGGGATCGATTACCTGGACTACATGATAAAAGAAGAGTGTGTTTATTTCAGTTGATAATTAATGTACACATCAAGTAGAGTGGGGGGGGCAGACAACACTTGGTACCAAGAGGCATGATGTTGTTAAATAAAAAAATGCCTTTGTGGTGTTGCACCTGGTTGACCACTACTTCTCTTGCATCAGTGCTTCAAGCCCGTTGCTGGAAGACACTGCTCTTAATTCCTGCAGAGGCAGTGTGCATGACTAGGATGTAGGTGAGTGGAGCAGGGAAAGGAAGGGTGGGAGGAGCAGGCAGAGTGGTCGTTCATGTAGTAGCATGCAGAGTTATTATGAACTACTAAAATTACTACAAACTGAGAGCCAGGTATTAAAGAAATGCAATTAGTCTCTCTTGTACTTGATTACACATTATTTTGTTGATCCTCTGACCTTTTATTGAGTGACCCCATCTACTTCAAATGCTGCTTTCTCAAGAGAGCCCACAGAGCATCATTGTCTGTCTTAATCCATTAAATTTCTTCTGTCCACCCATTCGTCTTCAGGTGTCATATCAAAGTGTAAATCACTTTCATTTTTACCACAAACACCAGGATCTATTTCACCACTGCTTTGCAGATCTCTGTGCAATACTGATGGCAGTAAATGAGCAAACCTGGCTCACAGATATATCAGCACCGTGACCTTGTGGTCGCCGCAAATCATGGACGTGAACGGTGGACAGACGACCAGATATTGAGGTCACGAGATTTACGTATCATTTGAACCTTGTCCTAGAGGGTAACCCGACCTAACCTGAGCTCACTAAATCCTGCACATCCCCTCACCCTTTTAACTTTATCTCTGAACCGCCCTGCACCACAGCTCTGCCAGTCGCTCTGTAAACGTATCTCTGCTAACATGTGCTCTTAAACATGAGCTGTGTTTATACTTAAACTAATCATTACTCACATTTCATACATATGTTTAATCTGCTCACATGTTAAACTTATTTCCTACATTAATTAATTAATTAATATGCTTAACTTGCTCATATTTTGCCTATTAAGTGATTAATGTACTTGAATCTTTAATTTCAGATACAATCTTTGCTGATTCCCTATGTAGATGGTTTCGGGGCTCGTATTCAACTCATTTCCCCTTCAATCGATATCTCTATTTAACTCTGTCTTGCATTGTCACTTCTCTGTTGACACTGAGGTAAAACCCATCAGCAGGAAACGTACGACCTATTGTGGAGTGAGGTATGTGGCATGAGCTTGATAATCAATCTTCTGTGTGATTGGAGTAAGAGTTGCATTGGTCTCTGGTGGAATTAGTTGCTGCACTCGCTCGTTTGCTGGCAGTATAAACTAGTGTGCTACGGAGCTCAACGTCTTGGAAGAAAAAGTTCAGCCCCACTAGAATAACAGGTTTCTGGTGAGAGCAGGTAAATATTCCCACATGTTGAGGAACTGTTGGTTAGTCAGTCAGCACCAATTTCCCCCTAACGCCTCTAATCTTTGATTGATTTGATGATTACCTATTAAAATATTTTCTCAATCCATAAACGGCTTTTTTGGTCATTTGTCTTTCAAGTGCTGTTGTGCACTTTGGGCCCAAACTAAACAAGGCTTTACTATAAAATCAAGCCTCATTGCATGGTGAATTTCCTGTCTGAGATTTTAGTCTAAATAATATAATTGACTTCCTAGCACTTTTACACATCTGGAATATTCAGATAAGCTTTACCATTCATTTGGAGTTGTGTTCGTTTCAGGATACAGTACAGTAAGTCCAGTCTTCACTTTTCTTTTATTTCTCCTTTTGTATTTACCAGTTCTTGACAGACATATTGTATCTGACTCCTCAGCTGCTTATGATCCACTACGTTAACAATCTAATTACAAAAGGATGAAACATAAAGTTGATTTTTATGGGCGGGTTTCAGTAGAAACAGTGGCCCTCTGTGTCTGGAATCTAAGCTGTGTGGGCCAGAATACCACAATAATGAGATAAAAGATGTTAAAATGCCCTGCAGAGATGAGGGGAACGGCAGAGCTGGGTGTTAATTGCTAGTATAAAAATATTGATCATAGCAGCTTTAAGGCTAATGTTCACTTTAATTACTTCACATGACTGTGTTTAAAATATTTAGATTGACACATCGATCGAGGTGTCACTAAATCTAGTTTATAGTGCCATTTCAGTGCACTCTGTTGTGCAGGTGTCCTTTTGCTATCAGTTGATATTTTCTGATGAGTGCTCATACGCTTTCTTATTATTGTTTCTTCCAGTAGCCTTTAGCTTTGTGCTCAGATGTTTACATGTGCTAGAATCAACAAAAGGCAGCAATTTAATCAGATTTTCTTCAGAACTCTCTCAGTCTGAAGTGTTTTCAGCTTATTTTATTACTATGAAAAGACGACGATGAATTTAGAACGTGAAAGCACTTTTACCATATATTGTCGATATCCTTCACTGACAGAAAAATTGCAGCAGCTCTTTCTGAAGCTATATTTCTGTCTTTGTCTCCTTTGTTCCGGAGTGACTGATGCTGTGTGTAATCTTTGCAGAGAGTCTGGCTGATGAGAACAGTCAGATCTGAAGGAAGATAGCTTGAAAACCTCCACCTAACCTTGTTGGAATATTCATGAGGGTGAAGATAATTCTTTCTGCAATGTAGGCATGTAATATTAATACTCACCTAATGGGCTGAAATAGAGTGAAAGCTAAACAAAACCACTATGTAAAACACCCCTAAGTAGCCTGTGTGTAACAGTTGTATGAGGTTCAGTGTAGAGCAGCTTGTCTGTATGTCTGTGAAGATTGTCAGTCATCCAGGTCATGCTTATCCCAAAATTGCTTCAGTGTTGCTCTAGCCTGTCTTTTTGGACTTTGTGTGTGGTAGTTAACATTAAATTCGGCAGGTGATCCACAGCATTTTACTAGGAAGGACACGCATACACGGGACCAAGCTGGCTGTTCAGTCTGCTGTACCTCCTGAGCCATAGTCGTCATTTACTCAGGTGGTCCAGAAAACATGTCAAATCAGAGCAAGTATCGAGCGTCAGCATCACCTGAATGCCCTTTTAGAACTTGTGTTTCATCTAATGGGACTTTTTGTGGACCAGTGCTCTCATAATTGTACTTCAGCATTTGTCTGTTGTTCCAAGTTTTTAATGCAATGCTTCACTCCCTGTTGAAAACATTTTTCTGTTTTGCTCTCAAAACATATCACATAGCTCGCGCAAGAGTAATTCCACCAACTTATCGATGTTGCCCCTTCTGTCCACATTGATTTTGCCCTGTTTTCACATCACAAAGATAAATTATTTTACTTGTTCAACAATGACAGAAGCAGGGCCTGAGGTGTTTTAATGGACACCTTCATCCGCAGCTTTGTCAATAGTGCACACATTCAGACAACGAGCGCTGTGTACACTCTGTTTCTCCTGCCAGCTGAGCACTGAAAACAGACCAAACAGAAGGTCATGATAATATACCTCAAGTCTTATCCCTCATTTTCTGCTGACTTGATACCCTTTGTTGTTTGCAGCGCCGTCTAAGGCAAGTCGGCTTGTTGACAGGCCCTGAAATTACTTTTGTCAAGTTTGTAGTTGCTTTCTGCTTCTTTAGATGATTTCTCTTTTGTTATCACCCAAAACAGGAATCAGTGAAAGAATGTCTGCAAGCAATTTCACAGGAGCGAGAGGACACCCTGTACATGTGCTAACAACTTCCTCATATTTTAGAGGTGAGGGGGGGGGGAAATCTAATTAGCCAATACAAATCCACAGCAAGTGCACTCGATGTAGAGGAGCTACCTGCTTCTAAGAGAACAAGAGTGATCAAACAAAGACAGCTACAGCACGCTGAAGCCCACATTTCTTGTCTGGTTAATTAGGGAAATGTCTTTTCTGTTCAAATAATCTCAGCTACAGCAAGATCAGTTGACACAGTCATACTGACAGGCGAAAACTTTAGACAGAGATTGTGCTACAACATTAATTGGCGATTGCAAATAGGGGTTTATTTCATCTTTAAGTTCATGGAAATGTTTGTTTATAAAGATTCTGATAACCTTGTTGATGGAGAGAAAGTTAAAAGTTTGTCTGGTCTTTAATTTATTCTTATTGCAGCACCACTGGATAATTAGTTCACAATAGTTTTAGATAAAATGTGCCATTTCACATCTGAGGGCAACAATAAATTTCCACAAGGGTTATTGACCTTTTGATAAAGTGAAATTAAAAGTTGCTGCAGTATTATGTCTTCACATTATCAGCAAATTTTACATTATGATTATTTTTGCTGTATCAGTCATCTGCATATGTGATTTAAAAAAAAAAAAAGGTAACAACCCTACTGTGAGCCAGAGGATGTACAAAGTGATTCAGATGCAAGACCATTTGCAACTGCTGCCTGACTTCTGTAAGTGAGAAAACTGCTAATCCATCTGATGAGTTGATTATATAAATGGAACCAGGATAATATATTGCTAGTACATGAGATTGCAGTGCATTATAAGCTGACAAGAGGTAAGCAACAAGTAATGCCGCAAGGGCACTTCTTCTTTCTGAGTGCGTAAACGATGTTCTTTGCATATTTGCAGCATAAACATCTCTACCAAGCTTATATGGAAACTGCATGGGGCCAAGAACCGGTCCAGTTACATCTGTAATTTCTTATTTAGCAATTTTCTCCAGAGTTTTCATTACTGATGATGTTAATGACATGCACTCATTGAACTTTTTAGGTTTACCTCTCTTCAGAATTGGAATACATTAGTTTGTCTGCACAGCATCTTAACGTCCTTCAACTTTATTCCCTTTCATCTCTTTAAAATATTTAGCGACACAGTGGATAGAAACATGTAGTGACAGAGTCTCTGATAGATCCAGAAGATGATTCTCTATAGGAGCTGATTTAGGGCCTACACTGATGTATGATTTCTCTCCGAGTCGTACTGGTGTTCCGAAAGCCTTCTGTTCAGCTACATCTCTGTGAAGGCCACAATAACCACATTATCTTGCAGGCTGTAGACATTTGCATATCTCTAACAGTATATTCTGTTCTGTAAATGTCTGCACTTAATGGAGCCACCGTGCCTGCATGGTTTGTATGCATATTTTTAATTTTGAAAGGATCTACGCACTACTGACCACTGATTTTCTGTGTTTTCATGGTTTGTTTGCTTTCTGATATTTGATTTAGTTTAAATCAGGAGCCATGTGTGTGCTCTTTTCCTGCATCCTGAAACAGTTATGTTGTGTGTATGCCCATCAAATAGACACCATGAGGTTTACACCAGCAACAAGGGACACATGTTTGAAAACTATGCATTTAATAATGAGCAAATAAACCATTGTGACAGTGGAATACAAATACCCTTATTAGCTGAAGATTATCTTCAAGTAGACAACATTCAAATAGTTTCCCAGACTGTGTTCAAAGTGATGCAACAACAACCACAGGCAAGCTATTAAAACACTGATACACTTTTTAGCTGCTCGGATGCTGCCAGGCGAGGGACACAGGAAATTCATTTTCTTGTTATTGCAAAATTATTCAAATGAGAAAACCATCAATAATAAGATTCCCACAGAGAAATTCCCGGGTAACAGGTCCAATGGGATGTGAGATTTGATAAGAGGCTATGTCCCGCTGGCACGAAATAATAAAAGGATTTTTGGAGCCCAACTGGCTCAGTGTCATACAGTAGACGTCTGAGTTCATGGCACTGTGGATGCAAAGGAGCAAACACTTCTTCCCATGCACATCCATGTTGTTTTAATGATGGTTTTAATGATGACACGGGTCCAATGAGGTGATTCACTAACCTGTGCTAGTTTTTGCCTCACCTCTTCAGGCCACAGTGACAACCCAATTTCCATTAAATATAATCTGGCAGTTTAACACTTGCTATAAAAACCAATGGGGCAGAGACAGGTATTATGCGGGTTTTAATTATCTCACCGATAGCCTTCAACAGCTGCTGTGTGTTTATGTCTCTTCACACTCTGCTCTCTATTCTCCTGAAACCTCCCCCTCCTCAATCTGTTTTCCCTATAGACACCCTGCTGTCATGTAGTGTGGATTTTCTTAATACCATTCCTTCCCATTTTGTTACTTTATCCTGTGGAAAAAAAAATCAACAGAGCCATTATGATCATTATGTTCAGCTAGCGACTGACCTCATTGTATCACATCGTCAGAGCTGCGGGCAGGATTGAAGGGGTGTGCAATACCGGATTGCAGATTCTGTTGTTGCAGTTTTTAATTGGTGTGAAATTACTTTTTTGGTGGAGGCATAAGTATCTGACTTCACTGGGAATAATTGAGTTTGATATGGTTGACAGAAACCCTCATGAAAGTTGTGCACAGTTTGATTGCGGCGTCTGCTTGACACAAACAAAGAAATGTCAGTGGATTCCAGCAGAGGCAACATGAGGAAACAAGGAGGATGTTGCTCAATCAGATGAGCCTAGTGCGTAAGAGGCCAGACTGGACAGCCTGTCAGCGCAGTCAATACTTGATTGCATGTTTGCTTTTCGTGCACAACTGCATGTCTGTCAGCTGGGTGAGAATAGAGAGGGTGCTTTCATACATTTATAAGTCTTGTAGAAGTTGTCAGCTTTCTGCTAGTGATTAATACAAGAGTGAACGGCCATACTGTATACTGACCTTCACTGCACATGTACTGAGATGAACATGAGCCCAATTTGACTTCAGTAGCTGCTTTAGCACACGTCCTCTCATTTTCTCTGGATTATGGGAGGTGCTTGACATACAGTACTGAATCAGCCTGAGCGCTTCTTTGACAGATCACTGTCAGACTGTGTTCTCAGAGAATACAAAATCCCTCCTGCTGGGAGTTTGAAGGTTTAGTGGAAAAATTCACTCAACAGCCATAATAAAAGAGGGGTGAAATGCTTAGGGGAAAGTATACTCAAAGTATAGTGAATCGTGTCTTGAGTAGACGTAAGATGTGTACATCAAAAAAAAAAATTACGGCAAGGTGTTGAGATTTCTGGCTTTCAGTGCTCTGCAAGCTCAGATCTTTGTTGACATTTTTGGAATTTAAAACGTAGCCGTGTAAAATTCTTCTTCAGAGGAAAGAAAAGCCACGGGAAGGATATGTTTCATGCTCAAAATAGTGTGTAAGTGAAGCTCATGTTTTAAATTTAGTTTTAAACTGAGATGGTGTTGTCACATTAGATAGTGAAAGTGCAGTGGTGGATCCTCATTATAGCACAAACATACAGTGGCAAGAAAAAGTATGTAAATGTTTTGGAATTTCATGGTTTTCTGCATTAATTTGTCATAGAATGTCGTCTTACTGAAGGTTATTAACAAATATAATGTGCCTGAAATAATAACACAAAAAGAAATTCTGTTTTATGTTTATTGAGAAACATAAAAAACTTCAGACACTTTGGGACTGTGGCTACTCTACCGAGAAGTGGGCGGCCAGTCAAAATGACCCCAAGAGCACAACAAACACTTATTAATGAGGTAAAGAAACAACTCAGAGTGAGAGCCAAAAGATTTGAAGGCATCATTGGAACTGGCTAAAATCTGTGTTCATGAGTCTACAGTATGTAAAACATTGAACAAGCAGGGTGTCTATGGCAGGACACCACAGAGGAAGTTGCTGCTTACTAAAATTAACATATCTGCACGCCTAAAGTTTGTGAAAGAGCATATTGACCCTGCACAGCAAAATGTTTCGTGGACTGATGAATGTAAGATTGAAGTATTTGCAAAGAACACACAGCACAACATTTGGTCTATAAAGGGCACTGCATATCATCATGAAAACATCATCCCAACTGTAAAGTATGGTGGAGGAAACATCATTATTTGGGCCTGCTTTGCTGCATCAGGGCCTGGCCATCTTTTAGTGATTGGGGGGAAAATGAATTCCCTAGTGTATCAAAAATTCTTAAGGATAATGTGAGAATGTCTGTATGTCAGCTGAAACATCAGCTCTGTAGAAGGTGGGTGACGTAACAGGACATACAGGACATACTTTTTTTTTTCAAAGATCAAAATTTCTTTGTGTTATTTTTTTAGGCACATTATATTTGTTAATACTCGTGAGGTTCACATACTTTTTCTTGCCGCTGTAGATTTTTACTGTCATAAAATTGATGTAGCCTGTGGAGGCGGAAATAGAGTGAGGCATCGAGGGAAGCCACCTGGAGGCTAGTATGAAGAGAAACACTGCTGCACACCAGAAAACAACACGCCGCTAATCAAACACCCAGTCCAGGTGGCCAAATGTAGGTTACATTTACAATCCTGTACTGTCTTTAATGCCTGTAAATAGCACTGGGTATAGTAAGGTGTATATATAACATTGGAGTAAATCTTCATGGGGTTTTTCTTGATGTATTTCTTTCACAATGTTTTTTCTTTTATACTACGGCCTTTCCTATTGAGACATACAACAAAAATTCCAATAGTGTCCCCGCAAGCTGAAATATTAATCACAGCACACACTACCAGTGTTAGAATAAGCAACCAAAGAATAAGCAATATTATTTTAACAATCCCAGGGATTAAGTGTTGTTCTGGGGTTTACAGTTAAAGTGTGAAAAAAAAATTTTTTTAAATTCCAATACTTCAAATCAAAGTCAAATTATATTTCTTAGTTGATGTTTCTTATGCTAATTGGGGCTAAAGACAAGTTTAAAAAAACTTGGGCATGTGACATTAGAAAGATGTGAGTTTTTGTTGAAATCAGCCTATTTGTACATTTTCCTCTTAAACTGTTTTTATTTTTAAAAGCCTCAAGGTAGATATTATGGATTCCCATGGTGTTTTAGGCTTCATTGTCTATATGCCCTATTTTACAGTTTGGTTCTAATGTACTGTGTACAACCATGTCAGCGGTTCTGTAGTGTTCTTTGTGCAGATAGTATTATAAGTGATCTAAACGTGTTGAGGAGGTCAAATAAAACTACTGCTTTAAATGTCATTCTGCACAACAGTAGGACAGACTGATTAGGTAGAACTAATTAGAACATTGTGTATGTGTGTCTGGCCAACAAAACTGTTGAATTGAAGTTAAAAGTACTATACCACTGCTTGATCTACAGTTTGTTTTAGATTTAACTATTAAGCAGGCAAGTGCTATGTCTTTCTGGACACCTTGCACAATTCAATTTTACCTAAAATATCTCCATAAAAAGTCATTAAACATATGAGGCAGTGGGGCTTTAGTTTAATCTGTCCTTTGGGATTATGCTCCCAAGCTTTTACCTCGATGCCCTATGAGCTCTTTTTTAAATGACGGTGTTTAGTGAACTATGTTAAATAGGTTTATAATATTTACACATTTATCATCAACAGGACTGGACTACTAGATAATGTCCTGCTGTAATTTTAATCCAGTGTTGATACCATTGAACCACTAGCTATGGTGCGGAACAGACCTGGCACATATCCATTTAGCAAAGCCTTTTATCTGTGTCCAATCAAAAATAATTGCCTCCTCCTTCCAGATCAAGCCACCTATATAGAGAGAAGAGCCTTAAAACACCCCAGCAGTTGGAAGCACATATCTGAATATGAATATATCAATGTTAAATAGCTTCCAGAGATTAAACACAAAGCACACACACACACATAAACAAAGAGGTCCACCTCCTCACGCCCACTGCTGCATGGATTCCTTTATAAACAACATGAGTCAGTCAGGTTGGCTTTTTATTGCCGCTGTAGCTCTCCACATCCCCGTCCTTGGACCAGACTCAGCCAATCACGCCTGCAGGAGGGAGGAAGACAGAAGCAAGCTGCAGTCATCAACAGCTGACCAGAAATGGGCTGAAGACAGCCTGACCAGGAGCTGTGTTTCTCTCTGGTAATTGGCTCACTTTTAGAACTTAATACATTCAACAGATGTTTGCCTGAGCCCTGAGCCATGGAACAGCCAACTGTGGAGGAATTTGCCCTCTGTGCTGTTGCGTCCTTGTTTTCAGCTGCTCTGGCGTTTGCCTTTCTGCTTGACTTCACTGCAGCATACATTATTGGTTATACATCACAGTCTAATTCAGGTGCATGTAAGTTGGAACAAAATAAACATTTTGGCAACATGCACGCTCAACAAATACTGATTGCTGCCAAAGTGGGGTTCTGGGACCAGAGTCTCCTCTTGCAAAATATTTTTTCTCATAAGGAGTTAATTTAGTGGTAATAATGTAAGTTTGAGTATTCACAGCCAGTAGTACCTTTTGGTTTTACAGTGGAATGATGCAAGTATAATATAGTGTAATATTAGTAAATTGGGTCAACAGGTCTTACTACTTACCTTATTAACCAGTATTAAAGCAACTTTGCACCATCAAATACCCCTGTAATCTTAAAAGGTGACTACGAAACATTTGCAGCATGTGCTTTCTTGGAAAATATCATCTGTTGTCAGCTTGGATTCACATCAGTTACACTGGATTACAATGGCGAAGCCCTGTGGCTGCTAGGAAAAGTGGAAACATTACAGTCCCTAGTCCGTACATTCATGTGTTGTTAAGCATTACATTTACGTTTAGTCATTTGGCAGACACTTGTATCCAAAGAGACTTACAGTACATGTGATGTGTACACACACACACACACACCAAGAACAACTTGGTTGATTCAGTTTCTTGCCTAAAGGAGAAGAACTAGGGATTGAACTGCTTAACCTATGATTAGTGGACAGAGCCACAGCTCCCCATTATTCTTCCTATTGTGTTTCACCAATGAATAGTCAAATATAACAGTGCTGGCAAAGCTTCAGAGCTACACTATAAAGCTATGTAATATAAGTATGTACAAATATATACTAAAATCTTCATCGACATGTGGCTAACATTCAGAAATGCTCGTGGCTGTGAATAATTCTGTTGTTTTTCCTGGGAAGGGAGTCAAAAACATAGCCTACAGATTAACTGTGTAGATGTGGATTAGGCTGCAGGAGTTGTTTGGAGAACTCCTGTGGACATTTTTGACACTGTTGTGCGTCATTGTTATAACACATCTTTCTGACATGAGTCAGATCCAAGCTGATGGCAGGTGCCATCCTCTGCAAAAGAGCAAGCTGAATATGCACAGGCAGCAAAGACTATGTACTTTGAGTGATCTTTTATAAATATTTTAAGACATCCATAAGGACATTTAACATATTTATTGTAAGTGTTCATTATATAATTGCTGTCCAATAGTCCAGTACTATAATTTAAGCATCCTTGAGGATCTTTCTCTATGTGAAATATGGCTGGGTATAAAGTGACAATCTCTAGATACAGGAAGCTGCTGTTAAAAGTGTGACTCTTTCAAAGCACCATAAACACTCTTTTACAAACAAAAGACACCGTTGTTTTGTAGCTTTTTTCAGCATGGCCTTCTCAGCTGTGGGTGGTAATTAATTCTTCATGAACACCACACATTTTTATCAGTGCCATAAAATCCATTACACAGGGCCACACAAATGCAGTTCAGTTATCAACAGTGTTTGCTTATTTCTTGGCTATAATGCGTATTTTAATGACAAGCAATTATTTTGCCCTCCCTGCACAGGGACTCACCTTGATAATCTTTGATTCCTTTGAAGTCCACTTGGTACATTCTCCTTTTATTATCTCCTCGGGGTTCTGCCTAATGTTCTTTCATAACCTTGAAAACGTAGTTTCCATCATATCAGCATATTCCACATCTCCTTATCGCATTATGATGCTTAGGTATGACCATTGCAATTGTGTTCGCTTATAATTGCTTCAAGAACGTTAACCTCTTCTATTAATGGTGACTCCATTTTTACTAGGCAACCCTCCGAGGGTCAGTTTTATTGAATTGTCTCTTTGAATCTCTGTCTGCTCTGAATGAAAATGCATTCAGCTTATTTCATTTATCATAAGCCTATAGTCTCTGGCAGTCTCTGCTTTCCCTCCCATCGCTCATAAAGAATTAAACAAATCATTTTATCCACAGTGGATGGCTATGTTAGCTGCCAAAGGAGTGAACTGCAGTTTTACTCCATTATTTAACACACAATTAAATTTTTTAAATTTGAATGCACAATGTATATACTGGTCAAAAATCGAAGGTAAACTTAATTATCAAAGTATAACACCAAGTGAGTTAAACTTCAGAGATATCAATCTCTTTTAAGTCATAGCCAATGGTCCCTGGCTGCTGTGAGGTACCGCCATGTAATTCTCAAAGTGATTTTCAGACCTTATTCTGGTGCAGTGGGCCCTGGGTTCCTCCTGGTTCAGGAAAGTGCCAATAATTTTGAGTTCAATCATTTTGTTCTAAACAAATTATACAGTGTATCTTAGAAAATATTTTCAACTTTAATAATTTGTTCAGGATCCAGTGTGATTAAATTATTCCCTTCATTTTTTTCAGCTTTGTTAAAACACAACATGACCCTTTTAATGTCTGTATAGGTTGTTTGCTCCAACTCTCTCATATGACCAAAATCACCTTTTGTATTTTGTTGACTTGCACCCCTTCTGATGATTGTTTTCACCTGGGCCCTGCTCTCTCCTTTATAACCACCATCTCATCCCTAGTGTCCAGATTGTCAGCTTCCTCTCTACTTTCCAGCCCTATGACTCGTACCTTGCCCTTTGTGTTTTGACTTCTCTTTGGATCTGGACCTCACCAGCCAGTCACCAATTCACCCAAACCTCCTCCTGGCAAACTAAGGGTATCAACAGTTAGTGATAATGTGATAAGACACGTGTTTTTTTCCTGCTGTTACAAATGGCCTACAACTTTGTATGTCACAGAAGAAGAATGCTTATGTCTAGGGGTCTAACGTTTTGTGACCACAAGAGCTGCACAAATGTGCACACAGTAAATGCCTTGTTTAGTGATTTCAACTAATAATGGTGTGCAGTCAAAAAGCTTTCATTCATTAAATGTTGAAATTGCTGTTTTTGGAGGCAAAGCTAAACTTTTCATATTATTCACTGCATACTGAAACAAAACTCCTTCATGTTTTTGTGTTGGAAATTCATTTCTTCCTCCAATGGAGGCCCCTAAGGCTGTAGCACAAGTGAAATGAAACTGAGAGTGTCCCCTATTCTCCCAATTTAGATGTTGTAGATTTCTGTTCATTATGATGTTATTAAATATGGTAACTGCAGGGGATTTTTCTTGGCTCTGAGGAAGCCATGAATTGAAACTTCAGTGGAAAAATCCAAAAGAGACTTCAGTGCTTAAAGGAAATGTTAACACCTCCATTACACCAGCCAACAACAAGACTTGAGATCTGAGTGCATAGTTCACTTTCTATGCACGGAGGTCACAGTACTAAACAAACATTTTAAACTCATGATTGCACTAAATGAAAAATCATGGGGGTCATGAATGTGTGTTCATAGTTTAGTAGCCATCCATCTAACAGTTATCAATATATTTAGACAGCAAATTTCAGTCTACAAAGTCATAATGTTTTATTGTTTGGGAGGGAATATCTGTTCCAAAATAAGCTAGAAGTGCAGCATGGTTTAGGTTTTGTAGAAACATCCGAGCACAGGGTTCATTACACCCAACAATGTGACAGTGTTGCACTGAACAAATAATATCAACTGACCTGTTTTTAAAATCCTACCAAAGTTAATTATGTCAGGTTTGACCTCCAGATGGACCCAGAAACAACACAGAGGAATTATTATAATCCAACCCTGTCCCGTAAAAAATGCTGCACATTCCTATCCAACTAAACTGCCAAAGGAAATGTTTTGGTAGGAAATCAAATCTGTTGCATGGTTTGTTGCATCAGATTTCATGAATGAATGAATGAATCACTGCAAATAATAATAGAGATTGAGCTATAAAAATGTTGAGGGGGTGAATTGAGTTCATATAATGAGCACGACTGTCACATCGGACACCTGAGGTTGACTCCACTTACTGTGTAAGCTTAACCACCCCACAATATTTATTTAGCATTACATACACTAAATGCTGTAAGTGCCTAAACCCAACTTAAAGACCACCAAACTGGACATTTTATGCATCCAATTTTGGCAGAACTGATAATTTGATGTTATACTGTAGTACAGATCATTTATAAAGGTGATGCGTTGCAGTTTGTCATTTATTGTTAATATATCCTTAATTTGTTAACAGAAAAAAAACTGGTTCCAATTAAATTTCCTCCAAAAGCTTATTTGTCATTGCAGTTCAGTTTACAGATCAGATTTCAAAATGTGTTTCCAATGTTTGTTCCGATGGTAATTACAGGAAATATCATGCATGGCCCAAAACTGAAAATCGTCTAGTAAGTATAAGTTTGCTAATTAAGTTTATTGTGTTTTCTTTAAAGATTATGAATGTGCCAACAAGTGGCTTAATAAAGTAATTGTCATTTTCTGTGGAGTATATATATCCATGTGTGGAAATTGGGCCTCTGGCTTTAAAGTTTCTCTACCTTAGACCAAAATCTTGGTTTAGGAAAACCTTTAAGTCAGCTAGTGGGGCTAAATGAAAGGTCACAATAATTCTGTGGTTGACATGACAATGCATGCCAATTTGTAAGAGTCTGAGCAACAGATGTCATGATGTGAATGTGAGTATTGGACAAATGCACAGACTGACATTCCCATCTGTTGACCCTGACACCGGCTGAGCAAAAAGGATAAAAGGCACCTCCATTAGGACTAAAAAGGGAGAGAGCATATCAGTACTGTGAATGTGTACAGCAAACCCGAAAAAAAGGATCTCTTATTCATGTTGCAGTCTGATCAGTGGGATAAAAGAATCCGGCAGACTATGTGATCTCTTTTATAGCAAATCAATCTTCCCCACTTAGTTCCAGGTTGCATAGAGGTGAAAGTTTCCCAGCTGAATTGTGGCCCGGGATTTATCACAGTACCTCTATAATCTGTACTTAACAATCCATTCCTCACTGTGACCATAATGGCATTAAGATCAGAGAATGACTCTGCAAACCCCTTCACAAGAATGAATCTTTGACATTATTAAAGAGCAGAGCTATTCAGCCATGATTTTGTGGAACTTCTAATGGTATCAAAACTTCTCCTGAGACCGATTTTCATGTTACTTTTAAGGTCTTTGAAATCATTAAGTGATTCATTGTCGAGTTTTAAGTCCTATCTCAAATATTACCCAGGGGCGTGTAATCAGTGTTTCTGAATGTAGTAAAAATGATAAATTTGAAAACTTTCCACATCTGGCTTTAACTTTATCTTTGATTATATCAATCTGTCCAATATTTATTAGTGTTATATTTTATTAGAATTGAAACATTGAAAAGTACAATTATTATTAGTATGATTATGGATGGCAGACATGAAAAGGAATGTGTGTTTTCAAACTGGAAATTAAATCAATCACAATCAGAAACATGTTTTTCTGAGGAATGTAATTGCAACGCAGTTACATTTTCTGTTAACACAATGATATATATATATATATATGTTCACAATTAGTGTACAAGACACGACAAGTTGCAAATACATTGATACTTAAAGTGCCTTTATTTTGCCGTTTTGCGGCTTAAAACACAGGTGCTTGAAGTCTTCAAAATGTGCCTGAACACTGCCACGCTGGAAAAACTGTGTAGATTATAGTGAGCGGCAAGTCTGAACATGTGCATTGTTGTGTTTTCTGCAAAAATATCTGATCTTGCAAAACACAACATCTGTTTTGTTACTCTAACACTATTAAAATTTTTAATGGTTGGGTTTAGGCACTCACAGCATTGGGTTAAGGTCAGGGAAAGATTGTCTACAGGCATAATAAGGACAAAATCAACAGTCACTCAACACACAAACCTATCATCACACAGATGTGTAGAATCAAACTTAGGTCTGCGGCTTGTCAATCCTGCACATTAAATGCCCTCCACCTACTCCAGCCACATTCCTGCAACAAGTTTTTCACTAATAAATGTAGCAAGTCATTCATCCAAAAATATGTTGCATCAAAACATAATGATTACATTCACTACACATATTTAATTGAGTTTGCAGTTTTGTTGCACAGGAATGCCATTATCAGGAGACAGGGTTGAGTTAAATACATAATGTTGATAACAGCAGCTCAGCTGAAAGGAAGGAAACAGCCTTGTGACTCAACTCCACAGTTGGAGGACATGAAAACATAAATTGCAAAACATGCTACTCTGCCAGTACTTGGTTTAATTAATGTTCAACCTTTAGGGGTCAAGTCCAGCAGTCTTGGTTCAAGCTTGTCGTGTTGTTTCTGTGTAGGCGTTTGGTAATGTATTGGTTGTCTGAGGGCCGAGAGACAGGGTCATCTTAAACATATGGTGTAAAAGTTACTAGTTTTATTAAGATCAGTTTTAAGTTGGTGCTCTTGTTACTGAAAGTGTTGGTCAGTAACAAATTATATTATTATTACTATTATATTATTAATAATTAAGCTGAATTAGTCAACCACCAACTGACTGAACTTCTAGTCACAGTGCTAAATAAATACCTATCAATAACTCCATGTTATCTTTAATTAGAAGTCCTTAGCAAGCTACTTAGCATCTGATAAATGTCTATAATTGCTAAAAATAACAGGAGCAACCTGCAAGCCAATGGGAAGACAGACATGATGTGCATAATGATTAGCAAAAGAGCGTTTCTTTTATTTAGTAAGAAAATACAATACTTTTTACTTAAAATGCAGGTAGTGTGAGCTAGAGAGCAAGCATTTAGCGTTACAAAAACATGTTAAAGAGAAAAAACACAGTAGCACATAATGATCATGGTATGGTTATTGCATTTCAATAAAAAAAAAATCACCATGTGAAGTAACAGCTTTTTATCTGCTCATTAAAGGCGCTAAAGGTAAATGTGTCTTACAACAACAGCCAGGTGCCCATATAAACAGAGTTGGAGATTACTAAAGAAGTGGGTGTCTTCTGAAGTTGAGAGTGAAAGAATTACACCAACAAGAGAGACTTGTGTACTAGAAAGGCTACAGTTTTGTAAAACTGTAGATTTGCCCACTATCACTTACAAAAGAAGCATCTCTAGTCCAGTATGGACAACAGGACTGATGACATCAAGTAAAACCTGTTTCAGTGTTGATCTAATCGGCCGACCATTACATAAGACAGGCTTTAGATAACTAATAATAGTCAGTTTGTGGGTGTTCCCTCACTTCAGCTGCTGTTTGCAGCTAATGTCAAAACATATAAAATGTTGTTTTTTTATGGTTTCAGTATTCAGTATTTTTATTCGCATTGCTAAAATAAAACTGCTAATAATGGTGAATGGTGGAAAAAAGCTCAGGTTTCCCATTGAAGCTCTCAGTACTCAGTCATCTAAAAGTTTTTTTGGCCAGAAATCACAGTGGCATGTGTCAGGAAAATATATTTTCATCAAGTAATTATCTTCTTACAAGGAGACAGGGGAGATAGTTTCGTCTACTGGTTCTATCTGGTTCACACATTCACGGACACAAGAGTGAGCGGAGACAACAACTCATGTCAAACTGTTAACCTCACAGACGAGAAGAGCTGGCACCTACGCACACTGAAATCTTATAATTCAGTACATCTTATATGTCATCATGCACTAATTACATAAATCACATTTGACAACAATAATTACCTGTGATCTTAGTGGTGGGTGACGGGGAGGAAAAATCTGAATCAGAATTCTTCTAAGTCTAAGTCGAGCTTCAAGATGAGATGAGTGAGATATGAAGACATCATGCAGTTAATTTAGCTGCTTAAATCTGATCATGCTTACTGGACTAATGTCGTTTACAATAAAGTAAGCTATTGCATTTGTCACATTGTGTTACATATCATTATGGCTGAGATGCTTTCATCACACGTTGCAGTGCACACCACTCTGCCGAATGGTCGGACTTCCAGACTCAGAAACCCAGAATGTCTACTGAATTTCTTGGACTCTTCTTTTCGGCACTTTTTGCCTGTGTCCTTCGGGACATCTTCTTCAGTAATATTGTTGCTCGAGTTTCTTTTAACATTTTCTCTTTTCTCACTTCGACTCCTGACGTACTGGCGTCCATGGCGGCAGAACATCAAACATTAGCATGTGAGCTGTTACCAGATGATAATAGACTCTGTGCCATGTGCGTCAACTTAACCTGTCTTTTCTAGCCACATGATTGGTTCACATACCGGGATTTTGACGTAGCTGTCAAAACATAGATGGAATGACTTCTAACAATGTTATATTGACAATGTCTCGAGCTTATTTGTGTCAGTGTTTCTAAGTCTTTTATTACAATATTACTTCATGTTTATTCACTTTTTATCAATAACATCTAGTAGAAGTAAATTATATATATGCACATTTTAACAGGAGATATCTTAGGATAAAGATAATTATTTGAATGTGCATGTTGACTAAATATTTATGGTCTACCTCAAATAAAAATGGATACACTATCAACCCCACACTCCACTCGTAATGAGAAAAACTCTATACCAAGGGACTCTGTGTAATATCTCTCCAGCTGAGCATTATGTAATGGCAGGTGTTGTTTGAGTAAAGCAGCTGATGTCTGAGTGGCACTGTTTCCCTACAATATTTAGTTAGATTTCACCATCGGTACTTTGCTGAATCCTAATCTGCATCTGGAAGCTTTGGATGGAGGATTGATTGTGTTCATCTGTTGCATTACCAGAAGGAAACTACCGTAATGCACATTATGAAACAATTTCATGCAAAATTAATTATGGCTCCTCACAATTTCACCACAAATTGTTGAATTTTGGTTGAAGGTTGCTATGTACCCTTGTGCTTGATATGCGTGGGTCTTATCCTTTTCAGTGTGTGGGCGGGTGGGAATTAAATGAGGGGAATAAATAATATCACTGCCACTGCTACAACTAAAGCCGGAACAAGAGGAGCTCCAGCAGATGCAAAAAGCCACTCTGCTGGTGCTCTTACTATCCCTCAAGTGACAAGTGACAGAGTCTTCATTTACATGAGCTTTACATATTAATAAAGCTGCTCTGGAGAGGAACATGCGTTCTCCATCAGCGTATTTGGCCTCAACTCAAGGTTTCATCAAACAATTGTTTTTTTTTTCTCTCGCTCACTCCATTCTAAATATTTCTAATCTATTATTGATGAGAAAGAATAGTGGGCAAACTTGAGAAAGTGTGTAAATCTTATCAGCTGTTAAGTGCTGCAGAGATGAAATGGAACAGGAATCGCAAATGAGACACTTCTGTCTGCAGCTAGACATCACACAAAGACAGGGTTTTATCTTGTTTGCAGTGTGCAACCTGTTTCTGCATCATCGGTGTTAACTGAGCTGTGTTGATTTATTGAATTTATTTTGGTTGTTGTTAAACCAAATAGAATGTATTCTATAGAGGTAACTCATCCAACTGAAATAAAAATTGACCTATGGCTCCAGTGGATGTCCAGAGGTCAGTGTAATCAATGTTTCACCTTTCACTATATCTGTGATTTTGTAATTGCATCTGTTACATCTATAAATTCAATATTCAGCTACAGAGACCCTGCTGGTATCATGTCTTTGATCTTTGATTTGAACAGGAGCATTTTGAATATACGGACGAATGCATGATTTGACTGAATAAAAAACTATTCCCTTTCGTATCTCCCTGACCACTTAACAAAGTCAACCACTCCTGTATGAACACAACAAGCTCTCATCAATAAGTGGATGTTGAGACCATTCATTCCAAAATAAGTTTGTTTTACAAGGCCAACCAGCAATAACCCATTAAGTTATGAGTCATTGGGATTGATTGCCCCTACATAGTAATTAATGACTGGTAGACTTTCAATATGCAGGTTCACTGAACATCATTCCACCACTAACAGAAACTTGAAAGAGAAACTTGAAGGATGGCAGAATAAGCTAATTGCTTAGGAAGCTCGCCGCTAACATTTAATTATGAATATTTGATTCAGAAAAGCAGATCAAATCTATGAATAATGGATCAGTCCAGTCCACATTTTAATATACTGTAAACGTCTTTAGTGTCTTTCCCAGAGTCATGTAAGATCAGGATTAGTTTAGGGCAAAGACAGGAAGTAAGCAGCCCACCTGAGTCAAAGGCTAAAACTTCGAAAAAATAATTCTACCCAGTTATAAACGATATATCAGAGCATCCAAGCCCATTAATCCTCTGCATAATTTTTAGCTGTTCATGTTCATGCATGTTTTATTCTTAAAAAAACAATGTGAGTCAACACGAAATAAATCAGAGTTACGTTTGAAATCGCATTCAATTGGTGCAATTATACAAAGCGCTTCATCAGATATTTTTTTACTCTTTGTTTTTATCTTTTTGTGATAATTAAGTGTTTAAAAAATCCACACCATCTGCCTCTGGCTGCAGATTTGTTGTGTGTTTAAATCGTGCTGCTCTGCACCAGCCAGACAACAACATGATTTCCTGTAGTGGCCAATTCTTCATCTGTTGAGCTGTTGGCATAATTTGTCATTTAGCCCTTTTGCACTTTGTAGCACTGCACATTCATGAACCAAAATAGCAGGTGTCCTTTAGAGATGTGTGTGTACCTGATGCTTTGTGCTTGTCATTGTAATTATGCAGTTAAGTCCACAAAGTCAAAAGACCAGACTAGTAGGAGTCACTCTTACTGTAAAAATGTCATTTTCCCCCAGTAACAACTTATAACATTTCCACCCCACACTCCCTGACTGACTAACCCTATCTGCTGTCTGTGATGACACAACATTTAGTGACACAGGATTTTGGGCTAAGCTGCTATCCAGCAGCTATCCGGTGGAACTGAACCACACATTGCACCTCAGACAAGAGAGGAGCAGCAACACATTTTGGCCTCATCTCTATATTTGTTTGTGAAGAAACATTTTGGATCAGAGCCTATACTTAAAATAACTATGTGCATACTGTACCTACATTCTTTAGTCATTGGCAGTACAAAAGGAAGCAGAGGTATGCAAGTGAACAAAATCAAAGGTGTATGACATACTGGTGAAAACAGACCAGCTCCAGAACAATCGATCCTCTGTCTAAAGAGCTGTGAAGTCTGGGAGCTACTTATGCAGAATTTTTAATTATGAACCATATAAAATCTCAGTTCACTGAAAACACAATTCCATATAAATAATACAGAGCACGCACCCTTGTGTCCTCAGTGGTAGCTTTAGCTCTGCTCGCATGTGCTCAGTGTTTCACAGTACACACATAATCACTGTTTGGGCTGTATTTGCTGTGTTTGTGATAGACATCATTACCTATCTCTGCATGGCAGGATGACGTGACTGATCTAAATTAAATCTCTAATTGTAAATTAGACATGATTGATTGATGATTGATTTTAATTTTACATGTACAGCATAGTCCCCTCCAAAAGTAGTGAAATGCAGGACATTGGTGCATTTTTGTGAACGGTCAGTCTCTTTTCATATTTACAAATTTGTTTAGCGTGTTTCTATATTTAGTGCGGTGAGTGAGAGGGATGTCAGGCTCCCAGGACTAAAAATAAACAATATATTTTCACATTTTAACTGCTCAATTACAGTTACACTATTACCAATATCTCACATTTAGTAAAAAAAAAAAAAGTAAAAAGGTCAAATACCTATTTAACAAACAAATATTCAGATAGCCAGATATTTAGGTTCAGCTCTAGTGGGTAACGCAGTTGTCCACAATAATGTATTAATGTATGTATTTCTGATGATAAAAGTGCATTTAGTGAGCTTCAGCAGACGTTTTTGTATTCATGAGATACATCAATGAGACAGCGTTTTTGAGCAATGCGACTTTTGTCAAAGCAACGTGAAGTAGCTATCACATGCCGAAACACAAAGCGCAGAAACTTGTCTTGACTGCGTGTTCTTAGGTCAAACTTTTATCAGTATGAACTTGAATGGTCTCAGAAGTGGAATAAGAAAGCAAAGCAGCTGGGCATTAAAGCTACCGGCAGTGAGAATAAACAGTGCACAGAGTCGGACGTTTACTGCAACAGCCCCTCCAGGCCCACACAGTCTACACAGGAAGGACGGCACTCAAGCAAAAAGCCATTTTATCTGTTAAACACACCCTCTGGATTATTTATCACTGTTGTACACGGCACCCATCTGCTGGAATCTCCGTGTCCTCCCAGCTGCCTGCTCCGCTCAGGTAAATCAAAGTGACTGTTTTGCTGAATGAGGAATGTAAAAGCATTAGGGCAAATTGCAGGAACCAATAGGGCCTGCTGCTTCACCACAATCTGCTGAGAAGCTGTGGGCGTTGTGTATCACTAGAGACGCTTTTGAGGTTGCTTGTCACATATACGGTTTTATATTTAAGTGAGAATTCTCAAGAGAAGCCTGACTAATGGCTCTATATCTATTCACATCCACATGCCTTGTCTCGCTGACCTTTGGTGTTAATGTTGTACGCCATGGCTGCTGGAGCATCATGCATACGTAACAGTGGATATTAAAGCCTCATGGGCAGTTGTTCACTGTGGGGGGGGGGGTCTGAAAGAGGTGTACAAATGGGTCAGTGCATCAGTGTCTTACATTACACTGGCTGCTTAATTAGCAACACATGTACATCCTATTCAATCTAATCCTGCAGCTCAGCCTTGAGTTCTTTATTTACGTTTTATATAATTTCTCAGTTTTTGTTAGAACTGTCATAAAGCTGATAACTCTTCTGTATGTTCATTATTATGGTCATATTCTGGAGTGCATTACATTGAGAGGTGTTTCTAATGTTTTTACCCTCCTGATTTATGTAAACAGCGTAGCTAAAGTATAAGAAACATCTTTTGATTTACACTTCAGTAAGACTCCACCACATCAATATTAGGCCTAGATTATACACCAAAGAAGTGGTTAAAGAAGCAGAACGCTGCAGATAACATGCTATCTTGTGGATCAATACAATATGTGATTGCTGATTATTACATTATCTAGTGAATTTCTCTTTTTTGCAGTCTGTCCACTAATAACCTTAGACTCCATTTTGACATCCTATCAGCAGAGTTGTCATTAGATCTTAAAGAGATTCACTTCTGGCCTCCCTTTGGCTCTCCTTTCATCCTCTCTGTCTGTGTTGAGCAATGCAAACCTTGCTCTGACAGACAGTGTGGCTCTGTCCTATAAACGACCTCTCCTTTGGGATTTTTGTCTTCCTTGCACGGCAGCCGATCTGCCCCTGTAAGAACTTACCGATCCGGGCACGTTAGTGTTTTATATTGTAAAAAGCCAACTGTGATGTTGGCATTCACTCCCCTGTTTGTTTTTAACCAACTGTCCTAGGTAACACAATTGAAAAGTTTAAATATTAACACATGGTGTTTATTTCAGTCATGTCTCCAAGTGTCTGGCCCTAATTTCTTGCTTTATTCTTAGTTGAGGCTAATTTTGTCTAAACAGAAGAAGTAGGTTAATGACTAAGTCATCAATAATTTAGCTGTGAGTTTCTTTTTGCTTGCTTGTCATACCTCTTGAAAAAAACAGCAAAAGATAAAACATAAGCTTTTTTTTGTTACTTACATACAGTGGCAAGTTTTTTTGCATTAATTTGTCATAAAATGTGATCTGATCTTCATTTAAGTCAAGAGTAATAACAAATATAATGTGCCTAAAATAAAAACACAAAAAGAGTTCTGATCTTTTACGTCCTTATTGAGAACAACAAGAAAAAACTCATGGTCATTGTGGAAAAAGTATGTGAACCCTTGGAATGAATTATTGTTCGCCCACTTCTTGGAGAGTAGCTGCTTGCCCAAAGTGTCTCCATTTGTAGATTGTTTGTCTAACTGTAGACCGGTGATCTTCTAAAGTCTTTGACATCACTTTTAACCCTTTTTCAGGTTCATGTAAATCCACATTTCTTGATCTTAGATCCTCTGAAAGCTCCTTTTGGCGAGATTTGGCTCACATAAGCGTATTCTTATTGTGCGAAGCCAACTCAAAAGGTTTGAGCATTGTTTGTCGAAGTATCTCTAGTCCACACCTCCTAACTAATTTCTTCAACTTATGTTAACACCTGACTCCAATTAGCTTTTTTGAGATAATTATTCACATATTTTCACTTGCCACTGTATGTTTAATGGAGCGGCCACATTTAATTTACCTGACTGTTACCTAGCTTCAATTTGATTTTGAGGGTTGGAGTAAATGGAAATAAACAAGATGCATCAAACTGGAACTGTTCCTATTACTTGTCTTTCTGGTTGGTTGTGCTTCACATGCAATACCGTGTACGCAAGAGAGGGAGGGGGTGGGAAGCTTGGACAGGCAGGGGTTTTCATGTCAGTAATTTCACTGTTGTGTCTTTGTTGCATTTCTGCTTTTTTTGGTTTGGTTTTGTTTTGTTTTTGTTTTTTTCATGGCTACCTGTCACATCCACTTAGACTGAGACGAGGTGGGGTGCTTTTTGAACCAAAGTGCCCTTCAGTCTGCTCGGGCAAGTACTCCCTGGGAATAAAACCAAAACCACAGGCTTCCACTCCATGAAACAATTCTCTCTGCCACTCCTCAGAGATCTGCCACTACAATCTATTGAATTTCAAAACAGACTGGCAGGGAGACAAAAGCTCAGGCCCTGATGCAATGTGTTTATTCTGGGTAATGAAAACTAGATTGTGGCGAATTCTTTGGCCATTTAATCAATCCCCTGAGTAATCTTCTATGAAGCTGTCCGCACATTTAGGTTCACTTCACAGGGGTTTAGTCCCAGAAAGGCTCCTGACAGTTGAAGGGAATGAGAGTAGTCACAAGATGCCTTTTGGGCATTTAGGGGCTTTAGGCCTTCTCACGCTGATGGAGAGCACACTTCTTGCATTGGTAAGCTCAAAGTAAAGAGGTAGAGCATTCACACACACAGAGAAATATGCAGGAAAATGTGATGTAATCATCTGCAAAATCCAATTGAACAACGAGATAAATTGGATCTAATGACCTTACATTTCCAGCTCCCTTGAAAGGAGACCTGTTAGCTCAGATATTATGTTGTGACAAAGCATTAGCATGTAGCACAAGGTCATTCCTGTTCTCGACATACTGTACAATTCCCATGCATCTCAGATCAGGCTAATGCACAAGTACGAATGAGACATGGAGTTCTCTAATGAACATGGTGTGCGCCGGCGGGCTGCACCAAATCCGACTAGAGGAGATGATGGGGTGAATCTACACTGTGGTTCTTCTGAGCGCTGCACTGTGTCTCTGACTGCCTAATGAAGCCTTATTAATTCAGATCAGGGTGAATGATTACCTCATCATTCCCATTCTCAAGAGAGCTCTCTCTCCCTCTATGCTCAGTCCAGTAAATTTACAGCAGGGTAATTCAGAAAGTATGCCACATTTGGGCCTGGGGCGTTGAATGGTGCAAGCCGGGCTGGACCTCTAATATGAACTAGTCATACATGTTTTTGGGGGATTCAGCAATTAGGCTGGTTTTAAGTCTGCACAAATGATTGGTATCTGTTTTATCTATTTTTTATCTATTCTCTTTAGGAAAGGCTGTACTCCCACTAGTAGCATATCTCTGACAGTAAACACAGAACACCCTCCCCATCTCTGTGCAGAGACTAGTTGCCTAGCAATGAAGTCTCTGATTTTATGGTCTTCGAGGCTTACATATGCAAGAAAAGGAAAAAATCCATCAGGATTAGATTTAGAGTACTGTAACAGCCAGGCTCTCACTCTGTTTTTACATGCTTATGTGGACAAAATCAGGCCGCTGGTCTTTGGATATATTGACAACAAATAGAACATAGCAAACAAAACCACATGACCAAAGTGGATGCTCAATCCTCAGCCAGTGACACGTGGCTCATTGATCCGGCTTCATGGGTGATAGTGCCCTCACCATCTTTTGAGAGTGTTAATAAAATATTAAACAAAACCTAATCTCCAAGGCCAACACAGGGTGTGTTGATAATCAGATTCAGAGTGATTGAATTCAAAGCTTCAGTGAGAGGAAAAGGAAAGCACAGCTCTGTTTATTATTTCACCACCAGGATTTCATTTCCCACACCATCTCAGTGGATGTTAAAATTTTCATGGTGCTAGTTGTTGGCAATATAATGGCCGCGTATGTGAATAGTTGATTTACATGATTTTCAACTTTTTACAAAGGAAACAATAATCGGAGTCTGCACGGCAGTCCCACACAGTATAAAACTGCAGTATTCATGTGTTTAAAAGCTTAAAATGATGCTTACAATTGCAAATTGTATCTCAGAGGCAATAGCAGGTGCAACAGAGCATCTGTCAGCTTTTGTTCCCAGTGTTTGGTCACTCTCAGAAAATCGTCATATGGATTGCTTTGAGAGGGAAGTTACTGAGAGATACAGACTTCCACACGCACAGCCAAGCATATGCAAGCAAAAAATAAAAAAATGATCCATCCTGGGGTAAAACAGTAGGAAGTAGGTCAATGAGGGCCAAATTTCGAATAGCTTTGTATAATAGGGCTATATAAAACCAGACATTTACCTTCTTCTACTTGTATTACCATGTGGACTGGGAGATCTGGGAACAAATCACTGACCTTGCTAATAGTGGACAACCTCCTGACTGTAATGATTCACCAATCAATATTTCTTTTATTAACAATAAATCAAACAACAGTGTGTAATGTGACATTAGTCATTACAATAACAAACTTACAGGATGATTATTAGCTGATTTTAGCTCTTTCTTTTGCCGTCACAGCTTATAGTGCTCTCATCAATGTTATTTCCAGCAGAAGCAGGTTGATGTTTTCAGTTCTAATAAAATGAATAATCCTAAACACACACTACCTGTTGAAGGTCTGACATTCAGCAGCTAAAGCTAACATTTTTCTCATGAGTTGACAGAGGCCAAAAAGGTCTGAAACTACGGCAGTACTGAATTGAGTGGACATAAACATGACTTCTAAGGCTCATCTTTAACTGTGGGTGTCTACAGATAGTCACCAGCTTGTTCTTGCAGTGATCAAAAATTATTTAGCTTGAAAAATGTGCACGTCCCCAGCAAAACAGTAGTTACAGGGTCTTAAGTATGTCGCAACTGGCCCCTGAGCTAACGAAAAGGGCCCTAAGTGAAGGAAAACTCATTTTTTACCACATATTTGATTTGAAGTGGCCACAGACAACATTACTATTGTAAAACTACTGTAGAGACAATTTCTCTGTCTCTTTAAGCCTTGAAATAGATCACAGATAAAATGTTTGCAGAGTGGGCATTGTAAATGCAGAGGGCATTGTAAATGCAGATTTATTTTTGAGTGCATAAGGTTATTTTTAGATCTAGATTATATTCCTGGAACACAAGATAAATACCATGGGAGTGAGAGAAGTCAAGATCACAAGTCAATAGAGAGTCAAAGTCATGGGAGAGGTTATTTCTCAGGAGCTCAATTTAAGACGTTTAAGAAAAAAATAGATAAAAGCTTAGACTGATGTTAAAAGAAGCTCAGTGAATTCTCCATTCCTCTGGGTGATGATTGAGTAATCCACGTTGGCGCTCAGAGCTCACCAGAGGGCTACCATAAAGTGGCTGTCCTACAAAAAAAAACTACTCAGTGGAAGTTTGGGAGATGCTCATTATCTCCTCGCTCCATCGTCAGAGAGAAACGGACGACAGCAAATGTGGTCAGCTTGTAACACCAAATGAGAACAGCAGTGATGTATTTGAAAATGCACTTTATATGACACATACCAGAAGAGAGCGCCTGCTCTCAGCAAAGAGTGTGCTGATGTTCTCCTGCATTTTTAATTAATTTCATCCTTACAATTCACCCCCGCTGCATCTCCCAGTTGCCAAAGCTCTTTAGCAAGAGAACCACTGGGAGAGATAGTCCACATCACATGGCTCCTGAAAAAGCTGCAATATGACACAGCCCTTTTAACTGGAACCATATATAGTCAGTGGTGTGTGTGTGTGTGTGTGTGTGGATGTGTTTGTAGTATATATGCGTGTGGGCGTCTGTGTGTGTGGGTGTTCTTGTACTTTCTTGTTTTCTCTTTTAGGGGCCACAATGTTTGGATCTTACTTTAAAAAGAAGTAGTGAAAAATTATGTAAAAAATAAAACAAGGCACAAGGTGAAATGAATTTTCCTTCATCAAAACACTGCACAGAGGATATTTAATTTTTACAAGGAATGGGTGGTTTTAAACATAACCGTGACAAAATCCTTGGACAACCATTACCTAGGCTTTTGTGTGTTTTAGCCCATTAACTACAAAATGTGAATATGTTCCATTGCTTCTGACCACTTTCCAAAGCCCTGAAAGGCACAGTGTTTGCTCCGTAGAAAACAGAGCTGTGTTTATTTAATAGTCAAGCGTTAGAAACACACTTGTCTACAGAGCAAACTTAGTACCTCTTTTTGGTGACAGCATATCTGTTTGAGCACAGACTTTTTGGATCATTTGCCAAAAACCTACTATAAGTTTTTAGATTGATTTCTTACCTTCCAGGTAATCCCATGTGAAACCTCAGCACTGCGTACGTTACTCTGTGAATTTGTAGCGCTGCCTCTGCCAACCTTGAGGCAATATCTTTTTTTTTTCTTTTTATCCAATACCAGTCATCTTCAAAGGTGTGTCGATGCAGTTCAGCTGGAATGATAAAATGTTTACCTGTGTCGAAGTAAATGTCCAATATTTTCACAGTTTGGGCTGAGGTTTATCATGATATTACAAAATATTTAACTCCACTTTCAAGTACGTGCTCGATGACCCAACCATTGCCCCAGCCTATGTGTCACAGACACTTGGCCACAAAACATAGTCCAGCATCTGTTTATATTGGGTTTCAAGTTGATTTCAATTCATTTTCAAAACATTTGATCATCTCAAAAGAAGATAAGATGTGATATTACAGACTTCTGAAGATGTTTAAACTCTGGAAAATAGTGAAACATAAAGTTTTAAAGGTTGATATATGCATCACTGTGCAGCTGAATTACAGAGTAACATGCAAAGAGCTGAAATGCAGTGAATGCATCTCACCTCATTTCACACTGTCCATGTCTAATTTGAACAAAAGAGTTAATGGAGAAAGTAACATTAATTATAATAATATAAAATCTTATAACAGTCAGATATTATTATTTTATAGAATTTTTCTGCATTGAGTACATCTAGTTGAATACATTAGGAATATTCTTGTAATACTTGAGTAAAGGATGTGATTACTTCCACCGCCACCGGTTTAATAATAATGACAGTATAATACCATATACAATGAAGCTGTGATATTTTTTTGAGATGGTTATCATACGGTGAAATTCTCATTCTGTTGTAACCCTACCCACAGCTTCGTTGTCTGGAGAAAGAATTGGATGTTCAGTCAACTTTCAGAGTCCATGACCTTCTCACAAAATGTTATAAGACTCTATGTTACAATTACAGTTGGAAAATAGATCGGGTGACGTGGTAATAGTGAGTGAAGGCCTGCATTTCAAATGAAGGTCTTCAGCAGTATCACAATACAAGGTCAACTTTATATTGTGCAAGTGTGTGTGTGTGTGTGTGTGTGCTATGTCATGTTGTGTGAGAGTGAGAGGGCGCGTATCTGTTCTTCACACTGCAGTAGATCCTCAAGTGAAGAAAGAATCTCATTTCCTCTCGGCCAAAAGGCTCGGGGTGAACTGATGCGCAGAGCTCACAGTCCGTGTAAAATTGACCATGAAAGTCGCTCAATTCAGATCAAAGTCAATACAGCCCCTCTTGCCTGTTCAATGGCTTCAGTGCATTAGAGGTTGCAAGAAGGCTTAGACAGTTCGCTCCCCTCTTCCAACTACATCGAGTGACCAGCGAGGCTGAGATGAGAGCTCCTGCGTTAGATAGATGAGGTGATGGATGGCAGACAGATGGCCGCTTGTACATACTTATTCTGTTTATACGATATTGACTGTACAGTTCACGAGCAGACATTTCCATCCATTTGCTGAATTAATATTTCTCACGAAACTCACTGAGATGTGTCACGTCAGGTCTTCCAGGACAGGGTTGCATCAACAGAGCCACATGTTTTCCGCCTTTAAACACAGAAGGATTCAGAGAGGATTCATGGGCAGCACTGTCAGCGTCCTTTACCAAGGATTTGTTTTGATCTTTTTCCTGCTACTCTCCCTAAATAGATTGTTTTTCAGTACCACACTATGTTTTCGCTGTCATTCAAAGCTAACAACACCATCCATTTACTCATTGCATCCACTGGAACCACTGACCTGAAACAGTAGTTTACTTTCTCTGTGCTAGTCTACTCACATTTATTGTCATCTGAACAGCATGGAGTGTTTGTTTAAATGTGCAGAAAGAAAATCAATGATGGAAACTCTGGGATTTTTTAACTGTGAATGTATCAACATGTATTAACATTTGTTGCCACCACATCATTCTTGTTATATCAAACTTATTCACGTTAATTGTCAATATATTATAATTACAAAGAGGCATTTCATTTTTCTATTTTGAGGGTTCCTAACAAAGAACCTAAGATAAACAAAGAGTTTGATACACAAGGCTTTGTCTGATTTAATAAAAAATCCAAGTTTTAAAACTTAATTTGATATAATGCCACCTACAGTGATCATGAATGTCAACTGGCACAACTCCCTATGGTGAAATAAAATGAACGCTTGATGAAGAATGAATAATTTAAAGTGAAAAATATTGATATACAAATCTACAAAGGAGTTCAGCTTTTAATTGAAACACGAGGAGCTGTAGATCCTTTTTTTAGTCATCTGGATTTAAAAAAAAGTTTTATTGCAATGGACTAAAAACCACAAAATATCCCTCTGGGTAATAGAATCACTTTAGAAAATGACATGAAAGCTGTTCAATTCCTGAATGTCTCAAACACTCGGTGAGACTAAAGGGGTGTCATTTGAAAACAGAAAATGGCATGTTGAGCTCAGTATACCGCACCGTGCCAAATCTAAAGTTGTCATAATATATTTGAGAGACTGCTAAGGTCTTTCTGTTTTCTTTATTGAACTGGAACCTCTCCAGGTTTTTGCAGCCAACTGTATTTGCCTTCTTTCCATATGATGAATCGAGACTTCTCCCAACTTTTCTCAAGCAATTAAAACACAGAGCAATATAAAGTATGTGCCCTCAGTTGCCTGAATCATTTTCGTTTGAGGGTAACACTTTAAATAGGAGGAAATATTTAAATTGCATTCAACTTGCTAATTAACTTGAATGTTTAAAATTCCCCTTTATGTTGATAGTGTGTTGATGCAACAAACTATGCCTGACTTCAGGAAACCTTAGAGAATGTTCCACAAAAGCACATCTGCAATGGCTGAGTGGTTTTCATGCAGATTTTCTGTCCATCACACAAACTTTATTTCTGCACCACTGAGTCAATCAGCATTTCGTTTGTTTCCACTGTCCAGAACATTAAACAGAAGGCCAGATTGATTAATGGCATTTCATTTTTCCCAGCATGCAGTGTAAGAAACCCTAGAGTGTTCTGATATATGTCCTCTAATTAGAGCGAGTCGGCTAATGAGCCTCGTTTGGGCTCGGAAAACTAATAAAGGAAATCTAACGCAGAGGTGATGCCCTGTGGCAATTAGATAAGTTACCAGACAAGCAGTATTTTTCCAAGCGCTTCTTGGGGTGCTTCCACGTCAGAGAAACATTGTTAAGTGTCTTTATTACGTGAGATGAATTTGTCCGTTACAGTCCTCAATTTATCAAGATTGATCGAGGGGAAGACAGTATGACTGCCTCATTAGGAGTCTTGTTAAAGAGTAAAACAATGACTAAAATGTGCTCCTTGACTTAAAGTTTTGTTACTTGGCTGAATTTTGATCTAATTACAAATTCTAGGTTGAATTCTATTGTTCAACTCGTTCCTGCATGTAAAGGTAAAATGTAACCTGTATTACACATTGACACTTAATTAGCATAGATTTTATAGTTTTATATTTGTCTCCTTCACTTTTAAGTACACAGATGTCGGAACATACCAGCAATTATACCAACATTAATAGCTAATAGTTGTACTTTAGCATATAAAGATTCACCTCATGTTCCAAATAAATTGTGAGTTTTGTTTCATTATTTAATCTGAAGTTTTTGATACTGGGTTATTTTACCCTAACCTGGGACACTCATCAATTTATTGTTGCTCACCAGTTTCTCTCTGTATCTAAATTGCTGAAAACATGACACAACCGTGCAATTACCTGTGTTGATTTTGATTTCTTACTTATATGGGTTTTCGTAGCCTTTTCCACATAAAACATCTTGACAATACAGATATACTGTAAGTAGTAAAACTCAAGTTGGCTTAACAACAGTAATCTGCTTCAATGTCAGATCCTGATATCGACCTTCCTGGTTCATTGTCACACTGTGTAACAGAGTCACTGTCAGCTTTACCTCACTGTAGCTACTGTTTTATATGTTCACATTATGAAAATGTGGTACATTTTGTACATCACACTGAATTTTTCTTTCTGTCGTTCACCATTTTGAGTGAATTTACCCTTTAACGGTGCACTTAGGGATGCACCAACATTGAAAAATTGAAACATAGCTGCTAAGAGAGATTGCATTCATGAGCTTTTTTGTCTGAAAGGCAAACCTTGAGGACAAACAATGTGTGCTCTTCCACATTCAATGTAGCATAAGTCTGTGAGAATTCTGCTTAATAAACAAACTCCTCTTCATATCTTCTGTTTTTTCTGCTGCAGCTAGATTACACACAGATTTCAAATAAGGCTTGTTATTGCAACATGCAGAGATAGTTCCCAAAAGGTGTTCTCAAGTACAGTTTTTAGGTATTTCCACTTTATTTTGTACTTCTACAGCTCTATATTTCAGAGGGACATTTAGTACTTTCTGTTATAATATATATTTACTTGACAGCTCAGCAGATTGAAGGTTTACATAAAGATACATACAATAATCGTAAGCTCCTGTTATTGTTCGGGAGAAAAGAGGGTGGGGATAAAAGGACAGGAGCAGTTAGAACAGAGAACAAATGACAAACAAAATGTGGATGTGTGGCAGGAAAGCTAAGTTCTGCTGTAGGGGAATTGTTTGCAAGTTATTGTTTTCTCTGTTAAGTGAGTTAGGTGTAAAAAGAGCCTAATGCAAGCAAGCAATGAAAACATGGCCAACAGTGCAACAGTGCATTTACCTGATACAGGTAAATACAGAGCTGGTATAGTGAACCTCAGACAGAATTCATTTTTGTTGTTACTTGTAGTACAAATACTTTGGTATAGGCTGTAAAACGTAAGACAGTAAGGACAGGGTAGGACGCAGCTTAGCATTTTATATTTTAGTATATATGGCCTGAAATCCCTTTTTATGAGCCAAACAATAGGTTAAAACATCATTTAACATGTACTGACCTTCCACAGAAGTGCTCACCCATTCTTTGGCACATTTAATTGTGTATTGTTGGCGATAACACCAGCTCTACACCCTGTACTCCTCCCTAATACTTGGTCGCGCCAGCATTTAGTGGCAATATCAATTAGTTCCAGTTAAATCACCTCAGGTTATCACCATTGCACCCTTTTCAATCTTTTGACAGTGCTGACCTTATAGTGTCAGAGAATCCAAAATGAGGGTAGATGTTGTAGCCAATTAGCTTTGTTGCACTTATCCCACCCTGTTGTGAACCACTCCACAAAAGAGCATTCGTTTGTCAACATTTAAGAAAAAAGAAGCCGTCAGCTTAATAGAAATAGAAGATGAGTGCGTGTAGAAAGATTTTTACTTGTTTAAAGGTACCAGATGAAGCTGGCATGACTAATATAAAGTAACAGGTAACAGTAACATGCATCCGATTCTCAAAAAGTAATAGTAAGGAGTAAGTGTACCGGGCGTTACTTGTCCACCTCTGGGTGTGACACACCTACTGTAAGGCCTTTAAGGATTACAATCAGCACAGACAGGTCTGATGTCTATGAATGTGAACTGATTGCTCCAGGGCTCTGCTGCTCAGCCCATGGCAGCGAGGGACAACATAATCCTCTCAGTGTTGAATGGCTCAGTACATTCCTCTAAATGCGTTTGGATCATAAAAAGTAATGGATACAGTGTACATGCTTCTGTGTTTCTTTCGCTCTAGGGCACAATATGCTAGAGAAACGCTGACTTCTCCCTGTACTTCATCCTCAGAGCAATCACAGTGGTTCCATAATTTCTCCACATCTGTTCCTTGTGCTACAAAACAACATGAAGAAGCTTGGGAGTGGAATCACTGGGGTGTGGAGTTTTAGAGGATATGATAACTCATAGAAGGTTATTATGACACAGGAATGGGGCCTAACATAGCAGGCATCCTCGAGGCAGGCAAATTAACCTATTACTTTGTCCACAAGAATAATTATTTCTCTGATATAGTCAGGGGAAACCCTGATTTCTCTAAATCTACATACAGGTCACTTGAACTGCTGAAGACAATTTGAAATTAAGTGGATTTTAAAGAATAGAGTTTACCAGATGCCTGTAGCTCTAGTTGTCATGATCCTGGCTCCATTCCCTGTTCCTTGCTCTCATTTAGGTCTCCTTCCTGTTCCTCACTGTGTCTTCTGTCTTCAGCGTTACTAGTCTACTTGATTGTTTTCACCTGTGCAACAACAGCACTTCCCTGTTCACCTTATCCTCTGCTAGATTATTAAATTTCATTCTACTCTCCAGCCTTGTTGATTCTGCCTCAAACCATTGTCTGTGGATGACCTGAACCTCCTTGACCTGGAAATCAGATTTAGACCTTGAATTTTTTTTGTTGTTATCTTTCTGGGGGTCATCACGCCTTTGTGTTTTCCCCTTTTGTATCAAGCTCGATGTTTCTTATTTTACTTTGTTACATGCCTTGTGTGCACCAGCTGTCTTGCCACGCGGAACTACAATTCCCAGAAAGCACCACTCCACCCACAGTAACCCCATCTCACTACTCTCATTCACCACATCACAGTTGCCAACTGCCCAAACAGAACATTTCCAGACCACAACGTCATCCCTTATCATTTTTCAACTGTACAATTAAGATCTATTCTTACTCTAATTACTGCGTCTGGCACTTTATTCGGGCCCATCATATTAGTAATCATTACAGTAGTAGATATTTTAAGCTTTTTGGCTACTAGTGGGGAAGAAAACTGTCAAAACAATCTGACAGAAACCAGGGCACAAGCATATCCCGAGGATTTCATGTTATTATGGGTTACATCATCACAATTAATTGTTTGGTACTTCACCTTGCAGGAGAAATAATAGCAACAATATAATTTGTCATAATTATGTTTGCATACAAATCTAAGTTGATCTCCACCACCATCAGCAAACTTAAACCGTTTGGGGTTCTCAAATGTCGTGTAGGATCTTATAAGTAAGCGGTGTCTAATCCTGCATTTACAGCTTCTGATTGGATAAACACACCTGATGCGGATTAAACAGTATTATACAGTAATATTTCTACTATTTCAACACAGTTTTATTAATACTACTATATTTTGTCCATGTGTGTTTAAATCAACTCATTTTTAAAACATGGATTTAATTACATACAGTAAAAGTTGACATATTGGCTCAAGTGCTGCAGCAACTGAATTTGTGAATTTACGACTTGCAATTAAACATGTGGCTATCAGTGCACCTTATGTTCACATCATATCATATCTTATGCTAAGACTTAAGTATTGAATATTTCTAAATACACAACTAATTTACACACACAAACACAACACACGACACAAAATGTGAGTGACTACTCAAATGAGACAATTAATGTAACATTGGATATGGCTCTAAGCTGTCTTAAGAACACATTAATGAATTAACAGTACTGTGCAGCAGATGAAATAAACGGCATGTAATGTGTTCCTGTTTAACTAATAAGGACTCCTGTCATAATTTAATAATGATGGTATTACAGTGATTAAACATTATTACCATTAAAAGTAATCACTAAGGGTCTGATGAATTCCACTGTAATTATCTGTCCGTGATGTAGCCACATCCTGTAGCAGTGTAAACAACTCTCAATATTATAGATCAGCTGTTCCCCAGACACTCATACCACAACATGGCATGTGCGTTTTGTTAAAAGTACACGAATAAAGCAGATTACAATTTCACATCAGTACAAAAAAACCTCCATAAACTGCACTTAGTATTTTTGTTTCGTTGTTGCCAAGCAACGGTGGAAAAGGTGACGATCCCCTGTCACTCACACGGCCAGGTGTTGTTTATTGTGCTGGGTCGGTGTGATTTGGCTACACAAGTATAAAATAGAGGAACGGTTACAAAACCGTCCTCATCCCCCAGAAGGCCAATCTCTGCATTAATAGAACTGGGAAAAGGAAAAACAAAAACAATGAAGTGAATCTGTTTCAGTTCAGGGCGCTCAAGGCACTCAGGCACAAATGCAAGGTGCAGCACAGCCAGGAGCAAACACAGTGTTTATGGCGCTTATGGCAAATATATATGCATCTCTTCTTATTCTCTGTTGTCACCCATCACTTTACATTTCACACCTACTTTGATTACAGGTTTCCACTAAGCTCTGCTGTGTTACAGATGTTCAACAAGTTATCTTGTGTTTCATCTGTAAGAAAAGAAACATTCAAACTTAAGACACTAAAGGCATCTCCCCACTGTCAGTAAATGCAGCTGATCAGGTGTTTCTTATTTACCTTTAGGTTTCTTTCACTTAAAATGCTTATTGGGCGAGAGTATAAGTGCACTTTGCAACCATGCTGATCATTACAGAGGAAGAAAGAGTTGCTATAATCATCATTATCATCATCATCAATAGCAACTCATCCTGTTCCTGCAGCAGATTGTTCTTCAGCAGCACCATCATTTAGAAATTTAAAAAGAAATTAAGCAGCTTCTTGATTTCATGCATATCTTGGCCCCTCTATCACTCATAGCCATGTGGTCCATGCGTCTTTTAGTAGGTCAATTGTTAGGTCTCCCAAACCATATCTATAACAGCTATGCTTTTATAACCATATCTACTGGCTGGATTGATATTAACTGTGAGATAAGTATTTGGTCGCTGGAGATTGCTTGTTGTGAATTCAGTAACCATTTAATTTGATCAGTGCAGGGAGCACAGCATAGCTAAAACCAAATAATATTTCTAATCAAATGCACTAATGAAAGGATCATGTGTATGGGTGGGTCACTCTGACTCTGCAGTTCAGATCGATGGAGCACACATGTCACTTTAAGCTCATTGTTTTGATTGTAATGGCCCATCATGTTATTTTTTTAGTTTGCTCTCACTGCTATTATTAACTCATCTTCAAATAGTTGCCTTGTCTTGAATAAAACAAGCTTATCACCCACAAACTGGCGGAAAAGATGTTGCATTTAGGATGTTCTGTAAGTCAGAACTTATCTTGTAGAAAAGTAATGTATTCCACCGTGTCAGAGCGAGCTCAAAATTATCATGATGAGTGAAGCGACCAAGCTGCTGAAACGGTATTACTACACCGTAGGAGTTGTTTGCTCTCTCAAATTGTCCTCCGTTTTACTCTGTTTTATGCCCAGGTTGTCAGCAGAAAAGTGCTGGAATATACTGTATCTGCTTTAGATCTAGTCAAATGAATAATTAAAATCCAAGCTTCACACGTCAAGAGAGGGTGATGTGTACATCGCTCTGAACAAGGTGCGGAGAAAATGAATAAATACATAAATTGTGTCGGTGTGAGTGTATTTGCACAGCATGCAAGCATGGAAGCCACTGAATTGAAATTGCACGAAAATGAAAGCGAGAGGTAATTTTAACATAAAGCTCGAACTGTCAGAAAAGCTTTTTAACTCTTCAACGCTGAGCCCTGTTTGGGCAGATCATTTGTGAAATGGGAGATTCGGCCTATCTTAACTGAGAGCACCACAAACAAACTCCTGAATTCAGTGGGTTGCTTTGACAGCTTCAAAAATTGCATTTGATTGCGTGTTAAGACCCATATTAGGAGTAATGTCAAAGATGATACACATAAACAGCAGTATATTGAAACATGATTGAATCAGTGACAACAAGGAAATAGTTTTTTTATACAAAACCAGTATCAGAATTCATGGTGTACACCGTATTTTAGTGATTGAATGAGTTCAGTCACTAGTGTTACATTCAGTTTTAAGAAATCTCTATAAAAAAATAATCTGAACATAACATACACAAAAATGAAGACTGAAAAAGAAGATCAAGGTAATGAGTTTCTGTTTCATACAGATCTGTGTGTGTGTGTGTGTGTGTGTGTGTGTGTGTGTGTGTGTGTGTGTGTGTGTGTGTGTGTGTGTGTGTGTGTGTGTGTGTGTGTGTGTGTGTGTGTAAATACACGACCATGTCAGTGTATGTGCATTGATGCGTTCTGTTGCAATCGTTTAGCTCAACAGCAGCTCTGTGTTTACTTCTTTATGGCAACTTTCTCTCTCTAATTGGTTGCAGTTCAACTTTGTTGTAGGAAGCAGTCTGTTCTGTCTGTGTATAGGTCAAACTTTCCTCTGTAACAATAAATTTAAAGATTCATTTTTTCAGCGTGGGATCAAATTGTATCGTGATAACTTTCCCTTTGAGGTTCCGTACACACATAAATCAAACATAATGCAGAATCCAGACAGCAGAGGAAGGACCTATTCTCAATAATCCCATGATCAATAACAACTGCATTTCCTCCAATATTAATATGAAGCTGTAAGAAGACTAAGAGTCTTTTGAGGCTATACTGTGATCTAAATAATAACATCATTATGCTAACTCAGTGACTGTAGCAAGGCTAACATATGCTATTGATATATGAATGTCAATGGTTTTGCAGATGTTGACACATACTGGATAAATATTCAAGGAAAGGACAGAGGATTGACAAAGAGAGAAAGTAATTTAAACTCGAGGACACAACAAAAATGCCGTTATAAACCACTGGTGCTAGAAGATAAGTATGAGTTCATCATTAGGATTTATCCTGTGGGGACCATGGAGATGGACATGGAGATTTATAATTACAGTCTTATAATTGGTAAGACATCACCCAAAAGAAATGTGAAGGGGTTAAAACCTGCTGGTCAGCGATGCCACAGTGTTCCCAGATCCCACATCTCAGTCAAGTAACTGACTTTGTGATAGGGTTGTAAGAAAATATCAATACACTTGAGTTTTGTGATGAGTGCATTGATTCTCAAAATTACTATATAGATTTTTAATTATCACCTTACATGCGAAGATGGTGGCAGACAGAGGTTCATGTTGTGTTGTGTTTAAACCCCTGAGCACTAAACCAGTCTGCATTTTTGTTTAAATATATGTTCTTTATGCTGTGATAAGGTCTTTCTAAAATTAGAATAAAAAAAATCACAATCTATCATTTTGATTTCTGTATTGCAGTGTGTTCTTTTGGGACGCTTTTATCCAAGGCAACTTACAGGGTGCTGTACACGACGAGCAAACAGCCTAAGTCAAGGTAAAAACTGTGCTGTAGGAAGAAATGTTTTCATTTTATAAATTTCATAATAAATCTAAATTATCATTTGAGTTTACTAGCGGTGTTCTATTGATTAAAATAGGAAGTTGCAGTTAAAAATGTAATGTATAATAATATTGTTTTCTTGACGTATAATACTTCCCTCTCAGCAGAACAGAGGATTGCATGCTTCACAGTTTTTTATAATACAACAACAGCTCTCTGTAGATGTATTTAATTCAACCTACTCTTTAACCCACTTTTAAAGAGTTTAGTGCTCAGAACAAAAGAAGGGCAACATGACACCTCATATAAAGGAACTTAACTAAGAAGCTGTTACTTGTGATTTTGATTCTTCTAATTCTACCTTGTTGGAGCAGGCACCTGCTGTACAACAAAGTCAAGGCCAGGGGACTGTCTCTAACAATGTAGTAGGCCTGTCAGTCACTCTGTGCATCTGTGTGGTTCCTAGTACCCAAGGGTCCACCTCCTTCCATTAGGCTGAATAAATGAGGTGCCAATCACGCAGTTGAGGGTTTGACTCCACACAGAGCACAATAAGTGCTTCTGTTTGCTATCTGGCTATGGTGAAATCTTGTTGGAGGCAGGAAAGGGGATTCACTTCACACTTCAAGTATTGTGGGAGCAGCAAACAGAGGCACTCTCGGTTGTTACAGACAGGGATTTAGGTGTCTTTGGTTATTTTCAGGGTGATAGGGCTGCAAAACTGAGTGAGGCACATACAAAAAGAGAAAAAATACTACTAAGAAAATAGCTGCTATATGCACCACACAAAGGATGCAATCTTCTACTATTAAAGGTAAATGTGTCAGATATTCTCTAAAATGTTGTTCAAATCCAACAATGATGTCTGACATACAGTATGTTGGTTGATGAGAAGACTACACACACCAGCAAAAGTATGTCACATACCACAGCAGTATATAATTATATATTATTTGAGTGACATGTCAAAACCCTGCTGGTGTGTGGACCTCCTAAAAAAACAATGTGTGAAAGTTTATTTGACATGTGACATAAGCTACAGATGACGAAAAGCCAGGAAGTCCTTGAACAACAAAAACAGGTAATATCTTTAATTGAGGCTTGGTTAAGTTTAGGAAAATAAACTTGTCATTAGACTAAGACAAGACAGTGGGAGGAGATGAAATGTAAATTGCATTGTGAAGTATCTTTAATAATAGTAATGATAAGACAACCTGATGTCAGACAGCGAGGTCAAACTTAATAGCAAGGCAGACAGTGGGTCGGTGACAGAGGGAACTCATGCAAGGCAGTGGGACATGCTATTGACTAGCTACTAGTCTTCCTGGGTCTTAATTCATGAAAAACCATGCTGAGCTCTTCCCTTCCACAAGTGGCTGAGGCGGCTCCCTGAGCGCACAAGAGCAACAATGATTAATGTGGTTATAAAACCAGTCGGTCGACTTTTAAGTGTTACACTAGATCATCTTCTCAGGGAGCTCCACCGTGTGCGCTGGAGCGACACGATACTGGGAGCTGTGAGAAGTGCATCGGAAACAAATCTATCATCAAACTTTGATGTACTCCCGCTTGACAAGAAAAACTCCTCTGTCACCTGACCCGGCTCTGAATTGCCTCTGAAGTTTTGAGGTAGTATTTGTTGTCCATCATAGACTGAAACTGAACTTCTGCTGACTTCACATTAGAGGTTTAATTGATATTTTAATTTTAAAAGGTCAGTAAGTAAGAATTTTCCCATCCTGTGAAACAAAATGGTCATAATATATTTGTTGTGGGTTGATAGGGTTGTAAATCGCTCACTCCCAATAGCTTAGGGATTATTTTTCTAGGAGCTGAGACCAGTAGCTTTAAAACTCACTTTCCTGGAGCAAGAATGCTAACCTTTAACAACTCATTATGAGCAGTAACCTTTTTGAGGTATGGAGGCTAAAACAGCAAAGAACTCAACAAAGTTAATACATAAGCTGTAAAAACAGATACTTAAAGTAAACAGACTGGTACCACTGGTATTTTTCTTTTTAAAACTCAGTTTGTGCACTCTCCTGTATTTTGATGGGCTATCAACCATCAGCTTCCACCACAGTGACCACATGAGACTCATCTTAAAGCAGTGACAACTGCTGATGTTGTTGCTTTATATTTTTTAGCCTTGATGGTGTAAAGATCCTCTGCACAGGTCTCCGTGGGTTTTCCCTGCAGGAACTTAGAGGAACGTGTCAGGTGGTCTTAGAGACATGACTCACCTGAGTATGAGCCAACCTTGCTCTGTGCGTCTTCCACCCTTTTGTCTTTGTAGTATTTGTTTTAATTTTAGTTTAATCTCTCTTTTACCTAAACAGGAGAAACCATTTCTATTCTTGTGTGGGCTCCTCTTGTTCATCCAGCTTTGAGCCGAGTGCTGATAAAGATGATATTGCATATCCTGTTGATGAGAGCACTGGTTGTTCCTGTCCTCAAAAATTAATGCCTTGTGTCTGCAAAATGCAAATAGGTTTACAAGTTGTAGGGGCAGTAAAATTCTGTAACAATGGAACAAAGCTTTGCAAACGAATTAAAAGAGGTTGGCTACTATCTCCTATATTAACATGATGAGATACTGTATACTGCTCAGCTTACATTAGTATTTATCTAATGTAAAAACAATGTGTCAAACAACAATGTGAAAGATGTCGTTCATTAACCTGCAGAGTATTGTCTTATCTCAGTCTACCACTCTCATTGGCGTCGCCAGTCTTCATAGCAAGGTTTGTGTTCTAAGTCTGATCTTTTGCGCTTCACTCTCAACGCTCTTCCGTTGTTGTTTTTGACTTTGGCAGCACACTACCTGCTCATAAAAAATAACATTCATCCGCTAAAGAGCCAAATATTTCCCTCAGGAGCTGGTAAAAACTGGAAAGAGAGCTAAAAGAAAAGGGAATATTGGACGAATTACGCCAAATGAATGATAACATTTCTCTGGGGACCACTGAATATGTAAATAAACACATTTGAAGTTGATTTGTTGGAAACAGGAAAAATGAGCAGTAAATGAGTAAGAATCTAAGCTGCTTTGACAAGGACTAAACTATGATGGCTGGACGACTGGGACTGAGCAGCTCTATAACAGCACATCTTGTGGGGTTTCCCAGAAAGTGGTTCAAGGAAGGACAACCACACTGCTGACAGGATCATGGTCAGGTCACCCAGGGCTCATCAATCTGCCTGGGGAGCCAACAGTAGCCCATCTGGTACAGAATACCTGAAAGTCATACCAAATGTGTAGCTCTTCAGATCATCTTCACAGAAACCTCACTATATTGGTTTTAAGCTGGTTCTTCTTTAACACGCCTCTGCCTATTCACACAGAGCTACAAAAAGCTGACCTAAAGGTTCTCCAGTATTAACAGCCTGGTGTATACATTTAAATTTAGTCATTTGGCAAGTGCCATCAGAAGAAGTGTTTGAGAGGGAGGAAGTTTCTTTGTTGTTAGTTTTTGAATATTAGGAGAGCGGCTGCTGAGCGAGCAGAGCTGGGCCACCCCAGTATTAGCAGCATGGTAATCTCAGTGTGTATATTTATTGCGTTAAAAACAATGATGAGGGATGAACCATGAAGTGCTTTTACTGGTTTTGCCCATTTAAAGCTTGTCTCAGACTTGAACAGCATTGTCCATTGAGTCCAAGATGATCACTAATTCAATATCCTGCAAGCAACATGTGAGTAATAAACTGTTGAAGGAGAAACAGAGAAGATGTCAAGGACCATTAAAATGTTGTACCCAGTTTATGCACAACCGTATTCGTCTCAAACTTCAGACCCCTTTTCCCCTAACCCCCATAACACGTTTTATTTTACGGCGTCATGGACTATATAGGAAAAAGAGTTCTGCAGAATAATAAAAATATGTCATTATAACTTCCTCATAAAAACCAACACTAATACGTGGTACGAGGATTCAGGCTTTGAAATTGGATCCAGGCAAAAAAGTAGAACAGAGGAAAAGACTTTTTTTTTTTTAATTCCAGAAATTGTCCGCACTGAGATGTTTTCAATAATATGAGATTTCCTGCTAATATCCAGATGTTGCTTCAGGATAGTCATTTCCACAGAGGTCTGGTGTGTTATATCATAATTTGAACGTGTTTACATCCACATATGATGAAGCACATAGATGTTATCGGCTTTTTTTTAAATGAGTCCTCAAGGTCAGTACTTTAACCTCAAAGTCATTGTTTCATTTCACAATCAGTGTGCTGAGCCCAAACAATTACATACTTCATCACTCTCCTAATACTTACAGACTGCACTATAGATATTGAATTTCTTTGTTGTCAGTTGGGTTTCATATTACTCGAGGTTCAGTGGAGTTCCTGATTAGAACAACATTCAATTAAGGAAAATGTTAACTCTAATCCCTGCTCGTTTCTTTTGTCTGCATATCCTCCTGTGTCTGGAAAAAAACTAGAAATGCTGATGATTTAGTGATTGCTTTTTATAGTTGCAATTATATTGATGTGGCTGCCCCTCTTCTCCATCTTCCTCTCTTCCTTCCATCCCTGAGGCGTTAGGTAGGCAAATACAATTATTTGTTCAAAAACAAAGCATCAGCAAAAAAGAAACTATTCTATTTTGGATTAAGCAATCTTTCGGTTCGCTGTGGGGCACATATCACAGCATGTTCTATAAGGAAACAATTTACTTTTTAGGTAAAGCTTAGATGCTGTTTTTTGAATGAATGTGCTGTGCAGATTTATTCCTGGTACAAAACAGCATTGACACTTTCATATACACATGCACTGTGAGCCTCTTTGCTTGTTATCCAATGCCAAATAATCTGTTTGAGCAAAGTCTCTCATTGCTGTACATATTGGATTCATGTGGGTTAGTATTGACAGTGACATATGAGGCCTGCTTTTTTTTTTTTTTTCTTGTGGAGAGCCACAGCCAGAGCAGGGATAGATGGGAGGTGAGCCACATTAATGAGTCTCTACTGTAGCTATACCACTCCCTGTCTCTGTGTTCCTGCTCTCTCTTCCTGCCAAACACACTGGGGGAATGTTGGAGAATCTGCCTTCAAAGGACTTTTTTTAGTACCTGCACATCGGCACATCAAAGTGAGTCCATCAGTTATAATTTAAGTAACACTTATTAATACGCATAAACCAGTTCACAATACTAGAACCATGGGATTTGTGTATAGCTGCATGCGAAGTCATGTTAAAGAAATCTGACTGGGGAGCACAACCCCCTCAAATCCATTAGTTCTTTAAATTGTTTTTGACAAGCTTTGATTTTTTCCCTCGTGTTGTATCCACACCCGACACTTTGTAAGAGTCAGGTGTCGGCCATTATCTTGCGATGGAAAACGAAATCAGGTCGTAGTCCACAGTCCAAATGCACGGGATGCTCTTAAAAAAGTGCTACACTTTGTCAATTCACAGTAAGTGGGTTTCAAGGACAAGTCCAATAATACTTAAGTGGCACATTAAGAATGCTGTGGCTGGATTAATGCGGGCAGATTATGTGGATTTTACGTCACAAAGACTTTTTAGTTCACTTTGGCAGCTTCATTAAACTATACTGCAGGTGTTTTTTACTTCAATATAAGGAGTGAGTGCAGTGAGAGTAGGTCAACATCGTGGGTAATATAATTGATTTTAGTCTAGAGTGGAATAAAAAGATCTCAAAAGTGCTGTTTGTAGACAATTGGACTTGCTTAAAGTTCTTGAAGAAATTCTGTCTCTCATCCAAAAGACTCATGGGAAGTCCCACGCTTCGAACCTCTGTGGAGTCATTAACACATTCACGGTCAGGGTACACTTGACTCGTGTCTAACTACCCTCAACACTTCCCATTCTATAAGCCAAAGAATACTAAATATATACTGTATATTGCTTATTGCTCAGAAAACATTGCAGTTTGATATTAATTACAATATTTGTAACATGCTTTGTCTTTACTTCTTGACCACGCTTCCAGGCGTACCTGTTTTGGAAAAGAGAAGTCTATTACTTTCCCGTGTTTAAGTTTGAGAGATGTGTTTTTGTTTTTTATGCCTGCTGTGTAATATTTCTACTTACTGCCTTAACCATGACTTGTTCTAACAACTGCAAGCAGTAGTTGTGAATTTTTTTTATACAACTACTGTATTTATGTATTGTTTGTTTCTATTTTTATATCCTTTGAAGAGTATCTGACTCCATATATTAATCAAATCCAAAAGATGGAGGCAGTGTTGATAGAAACTAGTTAATCTCCACATGGTCTTGAGCACAATGTACAAACATATACATTACAGCACTAAACACACAGTGCAGCCAGTGTAATGCTCTTATCCATTCTGGGCCGTGCCTGATATGGTTTATCTCACCATCTACAGAATCACAGACACCAGGGGCTCCATGGTGCAATAACAAATATCCTAATGTGTAAAATGTGTTTATTCTCTGAATCAAGTCTCTTCCCCTCGCCACTAACCCACTTCCTGAAATAGATCTGCTCCATTCACTCTCTGAAGTGTTCCAAAGAGAAAAAGAGCTTCTGGCTGCCCGTGTCCTACATAATGTAATTATGTAAACCAAACCAAGAGAAAGAACCCACACAATCTACCACGCAATCAATAGCAGATAATCATTGAGAGAGCTATAAATGCACAGAAATGTATTGAAGTATGCCTCTGAGTGTGGTGATGCTGTTCTTATCCTGAGGATACACGAGTATTGTCTGTGTGAGTGTTCTGTTATTATTGATTAAGGGTGCTGAGAATCCTCTACTGCATCTACTTGGACTGCTGATTGCGTTGTTGAGATCAAAAATGACAACTGCACTTTTCTGTCCATTCTTCAAACCCATTCGGTGTTTCAATCCTCACGAATTGCCCCTTTCAAAGCCTTGCTTTCCATTCAGCAATGGGTCTGTGCCTTAATATTCTCATATGCACACTCTTAAATAGAGACATAGATCACACTCATGTTGTGTGTGTTGCAGAATGAACAATAACATTATCACATAAAGTGATAGAATACTTATTTGAAAATCGGTTTTATGTGGTGAAGCTCTAACTGTGGAAGTTAGAGGAACTGAGAAGAACGGAGCTTAAGAAGATAGAGACATAATAGTGTTTTTGTGCAGAAGAACAGCTTTGCATGTCTTGTCTGTATTGCAGCATGCCTGTAACACAGCTCATTGGTCGAGCCATTAAAAGGAAGTGGCTTTTCTCTTTCACATCTGTGATGCCTCCATTGATTATACTGACTCACTTGGGGACCACTTGTGCCATTACAGAGTGGTTTAATCTGCGAGCGAGTGGGTACCGCACTCATTTACCTTCCCCTTTATTTTATTTTTTTTGTGCTAGGTTACACAGACGCACAAACATGCACACACACCTACAACCCTACACCACAGCCATTAAAGCCACAGCCTCAGCTCATCCTGTCAGGTCAATGTCGACATTGACCTGACAGGTCAATGAAGTGAAAGCATTTTCTCAGTATTGAGCCCTTTTTTTTTATTTATTTGACACATAACATGTTCACAGAACAGATCATGTCCAAGCCTCATCTCATTTGGAGCTGTGCCAACTCCTGTTTGGCACTTTTTTGCAAACTATCAACACTTTTGAATGAGAAAAGGATGCAAATTATAAAGCCTGCAGAATGTTTTCCTTTTCTATAAATTTTATACCAAACACCTCAGAGGTGTTTGGTATAAAATAGTCTCTTGAGCATTCACGCTAGTTTCTCTAATGGCCGCTCGACTTTGGCTTCAGGAAAACTCTGACGTCATTGAAGCTTCAGGGAAAACATGTCAGTTCTCAGTAGATAAGATATTAAAGTCAGTGTTTGATGGTTTGCTAGGAAAAGCAACTTTAACAAAACTTGTTTAGTTTTTCGTCAAATAAAAATCTCATATATTTTATATGAAATGGCCATAATTAGACCTTTGTTATTCAAAACATCCAATCCACCCATAATCACAAAACATGTGCATGTGAGAGCTTTAATGCTTGAAGTCGATTGTGTTTGTAATGTTGTGGGAAAACATTCAAACTATTTGTACTTTTGCCTAATAAATAAAAAATAAATGAAGTAAGACCGATTTTAGTTCCCGTCCTAAAGTCCCAACTTCTCTGGAAAAGTTATTTTTGTATTTTGTTCATCATTTTAAAAAATGTTTAAACTACTACACAGAAAAATAGTAGCGACTGTGAACTTGTTTCTTTTATCTCCCTCTCTGTTATTTTATTGTCAGTCCAACTTACACTATTGCTTTATATCACACACTTTGCATTTGGCTCTCAAAGTATTTTACATGAAGGTACCACTCTTTAAACCAAAAAGGTCTAGTGGGACGCGTTGATAAAATGTAGTGCAAATGAGTCAGGAGTAGCCAGTCCCCTTTAGTAGCGGACAGAATTAGGACACGAACATCACACCGAGGGGATATCACAAGGCATATGGCTCAAACAACACTTGAGCTAAATTCAAAAATGTGTTTGCTCATCGAGTGCACTCAACTGTCCTAATTATGCCGTCCAGTCAAAGAGTCGAGTGTATTTCCTCATTAGAACTGGTGTCCCAACGTGGCCTTGGCCTCTATGACCAGAGGCCATGTTGTGGATTGGAACTGGGTAAAGTGGCAGCTCTCCCAGCTCAGAGGAACTGGGGATGGCAAAGGAAGCGACCAATTAATATTTCAACAATACATCCTCTGTGGCAGGAGATCGACTGACTAAAATGCTAGCTGTCGGAGCAGTTTTCTTCAATACTGCCATGTGGGTAGAAATTCTGAATGCGTCGTTTAAAAAGAGATTTCATATTCATTGCTCACAGAACTTCTGCATAAAATTTGTTACAGAGGCAATTAACACTGGATAAAAATTAAATGAATGTAAATGCTGGATAAAAATTTAATGAATATAAATAAAGCTGAGAGACAAGTGGAAATGATCAGAAACCTGAGAAGCTAATGGTCTGTTTCAACTTTGATTTGTTCTGGAAGTTAAACCAAGCTTATTATTATAACTTAGGCTATAAACACAGGGCAAATACTATTCTAAATAAATAAGCTAGAAAAACAGTCATGGCTGCGTCTTTTTCGTTCAAAGAAATTGTTTCCAAATCCCCACAAAGCTGTTTCTACTCTAGACGACTATATATAAAGTTTAAAGTCACAGTTACAGATTTTTGGGCTTGTTTCTGAAAGTGTAGTTGCTTAGTTGGGCTTTATTTCCACTATAACTATCTAATAAAGTTAAATTGCCCCTTCCATTCAAATTACAACACATCAAAATTGCCCAGTTAATGATGATGGAGTTTCTTTAGCTCGTTCCATATGGGAGTTTCATTCTTGACTAGTCCTCTGTGAAATACTGGAAAAATTAATATAACAAGAGAGAAAACGAGAGAAAGAGACTGATTTGACATCCACTAGAATCGGCGCAAAGACTGTGCGTGTAAAAAGCGTGCACATCATGTAGATTGTGTTCACTCAGCAGCAGTGATGAACATAAAAGAACTGCAGCATCATTCTTGTGTATGAATTACCTTCAGGTCGTTACATGCAGCTTCTCTAAATTCACTGTAATGATAAAATGTGTAGTTACCTACAGACTGTGGAACAATAACAGCAGTCCGTAAAGGTGGGACTGATTTCACCCACCTTATGTAGCATGGATCATTTCTCATCATTCCCAACTTGCAAAAATTGCCGAGTAACTACTGCTGTGAAATAAATGTGGTAAAAGGTAAAAGGTTTCTGCAACCAACCAACTCTCCTGATACGCAACAAGGAGTGTCTGTTCAGTTGCATAAAATCTAAATCCTAATTAGCTAAAAAGAATCTTAAATGAAATCCGTTAAAAATGAAGTGACTCTGGGGACAGGAGCAGCAGGTGAGGACACAAAGCACCTATTTTGTCATTTAGCTGGGTGCACCTGATGGAACAATCACACCAGCTAGGTTTCTTTCAGAAAGGTGTTTTTCCATTTTCTGAGAACGAGTTTCCATTTGCAAGGTGCCCAGATCTACCACCCTGACGCGTATTGATTCGACCCCTACCTTTGGCCTTGTGGTAGCAACCCACAGCACTTACTTTGTGACATAATGTCAATACACAGGTCTAGACCGTATGTGGCTTAAAAACTCCAAAGTAATACATTCGGAGACTGGAAGAAGTTCTAGTCTCTGTGGACCCTAAGCTCTCCTCAGTGTGACACAGTTGGCGTAAAGTAACAGTGCTGTCAAACAAGTAGGTTATCGAATTTGAAAGTTACACCGTGATTTGCCTCAGATTAGGCGTTAATAGCATCTCTACAGCACATCACACAGTTGATTCTATTTCAAACTGGATACTGTGTGAAAACAAGACAACCGTACTGTAGCATCAGTGAAGTAAAGCTCATTATTTTGCCATTCGTGGTGTAACATGAGGCCGTGTGAGCTGGATCCTCAGCCACCTGTCAGACAGTTGTATGGTTCATTTGAAGTTTGCCTTTGTTTTCACTCTTCTCCTCGTGCTGTAACATTTCTGTGGCATGTTGATGGGTTTATCTGTGGGCTCGGAGGCTGATGAGGCGCGCCTCGGCATGTTTGGACTTCCTGATTAGTTGACACAAAATAGAAAAATTGTGGCATGTGATGAAAACGCCCCATGCTGCTGTGGGAAATGCACCTGCTCAGGTCGAGTGAATCCGACTCAGGCTTTATCTCTCTCTGCCTCTCTTTCTCTCTCTCATTTCATTTAAGCTTCTGCAGCCTTCAGCCTTTGCTGGAAATACTGATACTAGATTTACCTGACGTGAAAAAACATAATTAAGTGGTACATGTGTCTAAAATTGACAAGAAATCATTTTCCACAACTATTTTCTTAGTTATTACTGTTGTGTATTATTGAATAGGTGTAGACTGGCATTAGATACTGCATTGTTTGGCATCACACCACATGTTTGAATATATCAAAGTTGCATGTTTGATCCTCTTCATTCTGCTTCTGCAAAATCATTAATACGGAAGGTTACAGGGTACATATGCAATTAAAAGAGGGAGAGGAACCAGGTGAGTAAGAGTCCATGTCTCACTGTGACCTAGTGCCTGCTTGTGGATTATGAAATTATAAAATATAAAAAGATTTTTCCTCATCTACTGTATAGCAGGGTGCGACACCACAGGTCTAAACGTAGATTTTAATGTAATAGCAATAACCAAAATCTGTTCAATCGCCATAGTGTAATTAAAATGTAAGTGCTGTTGGTGGAGTACACGTTGTGTGACTAATACTCTCCCATCACTCCCAACAAATTATATGTTGTGGGTGATCAATCTTTTCACTTTGTCCTCAGAAACATGATCACAGAAGTTTGAAAGATTTATGGTTATTGATAGATTTTCTGCGGGGATAAATGGATGGATCTGATCACATACGCACATGTAGGAGTTTTTAAGGAGCACCTGAATGCATCATCACTTTTGCTTTTTTTTTTTTTTTTTTTTTTTGGATCCATGTGCAGTGAAGTTGCAGGCTTAGAGTTTCCACGCTCTCTTTCTCTCTTTCTATCTATGTAGGGCAGTCCGTGGATCAGCTGACGTTTCCCATCCTCCCACATGCCCACACAATCTTGTTAAAGCATGCAGTTAATCTGAAGAGGAAGGACTCTCTTCACAAGCAAGCGCTTCTTTCATCACTCTATTGTATTGCCCACATCACGTTGTCACACGAATATTGGATTCTCCCAACACTCAGGTGCTTAGGAGAAGCTGCGCCCTCGTGTCGGCTCTGAGTGATGTCATTTGCCTGGGAGTGACTTGGTAAATTGGGCATTATCCAGCTCTCTAGGTGCAAATATGCAGCGTTACGTTGCTAGAAGAATTAACATTTCAATGGGGGCTTTCCCTTATTATTTCACATATTTAAAAGTTGGCTCCACCATCAATTTGGCCCAAAGTGCAGCCACAAAGATGAAACAGAGAAAGTACAGTAGCACTGTGCAGCTTATCCTCTGGCTCTATGCAGCCTACAGTCATTGATTTAGGAAATCTTGCTTATATTCTACACATATTCATATTCAAGCACATACAACAGAGAGAGGAAGACACAGATGCTCTCTTTATCTCTTCTATGGATTATCTTCTGTGTCTCCAGCTTTCTTTCATTGAGAGCTTATTGAAAACATAGAGTCCTAACTCGTTCAGCACTTCAGCTCCTATCATCATCACGCAGGCTCGTTGAAGTTCAGCAATTTGATGGACACAGATACAGGGCAGTGCTAAAAAGGGCTTGAATTGCCAACGCTGTTGCTGCTCTTCTGTCGTTCCACACACTTAACAGACATGGAGTTAAAGGATAATCTAAAAACACAAGACAGCTGCATCCCACCCATCATTTGACAGGAGAGCTATTGTGTGAACTGAGGGGAGGGGGAATTGAGCTTCAGCTATTTGTCCCCACCGTGAAGTGGCTTGAAACCTTGAGACCCTGAGCTTGGGCTCAAACATTTCTCTCTCCTAATAGGCTCTCAAACAGTCTCTCGCTTTTAAGGGCTGTGGAGAAATATCTGAAAAAGCAACTTCCATCTCTCAAAAGAGGGAAAGCGAGAGCAAATCATGTCGAACTCCCACATAATCACGAGTGTGCTTTTTCAGACATAATAAAAATGCACCGAGCTCTCAAGCAGGCTTCTATGGGCTGATTGTGCTCAAGAGGAAAATGAACCTTGACAAATGAAGCAAACCTCTCCAGTCTCCTCCTACTTGTTATACAGCGTGAGGTGTCTCTACATTGACTACATCGGACTATTAATTACATAGCTGCAGCCTGACGGTATATCTGTCTTACAAAGACACAGAAGGCAATAAACAACACAAACTCATGTTCAGCACTGTGCCAGGGTGTTGCTCTGTCTCTCTTTTTGTTTTTCTGTGTTACTGACATTCACGTTTCAGTTAAGTAAACACTGCGCTTGTGCACGCTCTAGTTGACTTGGCAACACTGCCATCTCATGGCGGTCAGAGTAAAAAGTCAGCACTGGGATTTTCTCAAGCATCTTTATTAGAAAATGTTTATTAAGCAAGACATGTGATCAACATTTTAAACTGCCATCATGATTCAGTTGATATATCCTGTTAAAGCCATTATCTTCAGTATGATTTTATTAGAAATGCATTTGCACAACTTAATGAAATCAAATTTACACATGATGTTGCTGATTAAAACATGTTTGTTGAACTGTAAAGCACAAAGCTACATTAATTTGGGTTCAGCTACCTTGCTCAAGAGATTGACAGCTCATGTTAAACTCGTTGAAGTGATTTTCTTCAGCCAAGGAACCTCCTCTGACTGAAACACCACTTTTTTTCTGAAGGTTTTATCAAAGGGAGTTGTATAAATTCACCTCTGATCATTTCAGGGGGGACTTATTCTCTTCTCTTGTGGTCTACTTCTAGTCACTGAACCTCCAGAGAGACAAAACTGTCTCTGAATGAGGCTTAGATGCAAGAGATGGCAGATGGGTTCGACTTTTCTCTTGGTGTGTGAAAGCCATTCCCTCCCCGAGGGCCAAAGTCATGCCTCGCAGCATTTTGAGGCTTTCTATACCTGGACATATCTCTGATCTTCCTCCCTCTCAGTTCCTCTCTCTGTGTCTGTATGACAGCTCTCCTTGCTCCCTGTTTCCTCGTGTTTCTCCTCCTCCTTCACCTCTCCGCCCCTCTGGGTTTGACACCGGAGCACTAGAGCGGCACATCGCTCAAACGCTGACTCTCCTGCCTGCTGCTCACACTGAACCACGTAGATTCGGTAAAGCTCCAACAGGACAATGAGGATGTTCTTGCAGGTGAAGAAAATCATGAGCTGGTTGAGTACTTTCTCTTGAACCATAAGGTAGAGCCTGTAAACCAGAAAAGGGCCGTCTTGGAGTCCAACTGTGAGCAGCAGGCTCCACACTTCACTGGAGCAGCAGGAGGTGAACGAGGGTGGAGTTCCAGGGCAGCAGGAGAGAGCACCCCTGCTCCTCTGAGAAGATTCGCCCTTGGGGGGTCGTGTCTGCGTGAGCACCAGAGGAAACTGCATGAGAGCCCAAGAAAAGAGAGCCAGACCTACGATGACGACCACTCTGTTGGTTTTGACTTCAGGCTCCTTGAAGGTGTCGAAGATGTCCAGGATGTCTGCGCCCAGTCCCACATTGACCATGAGGAGCTGGGACAGCTGGTCACGGGACATGTCCCCCTTGGGCATCAGCCAGCGGCCCAGAACCAACACTATGAGCATAGTCTGCTCGAGGCCAGCAACCCAGTTCTCTGGGTCCAGTTCCACAATGCCCTGGGTGAAGCAAACAGCAACTTCTGGTTACCTTAAAAAATTGTTGTCAAATTACACAAAGAATTTCTCACTGTCAGTGTTACACAACAGAGGAGTCCCTTTATTTTAAAGTTACACAATGTTACACCTGGAAATACGTAATCACTGGTAATCATCTGTACAGCACTGCATCTCCTCTGGTGTCAATACGATTGTGGTGACTTGTGCATCGGCTCCTCATTGTGTCAAGGTTCATTGAGTTTATCTTGACAGCAACACCCTAACAATTCACGACACACCTGAAACACTACGTATTCAAGCTGTAAAAGCTGCCACCCAGCCTCGAGCTCAGCCAAGGGGCAAAAAAGCTCCCAAATCCTACATGAAAGAAACTGCTCTAAAACCATCCCGGAAGGGGAGAGATCTGAGAGTTTTGCAAGCAGGAGCCTATCTGGACCTCATCTCAATGTGTCTATTACACATTTCCTGCAACTAATAGTTTATCCACCCCCCATGCTAGATTTAAATCTTATCTGATATCAGGTGTTCCTTTAATGTGGCTGCATGGAGCGTGAGGCAGGGAGGGCAGTTTGTGGTGGGATGCCTACCGCTGTGATCGGGATGTGAGCCAGCAAATGAAACTCGGGGCCTGAGGAATTGTTGACGGGCAGCTTGGACTGCAGCAGGCTCAGCTCCAGAAACCAAATGGATGGAATGACAGTACTGAGGTAGAGGAAAACCATCGGGGAGAACCTAAAAGAGGACCGCCAAAGGAAAGGGATGAAGGGGGGAAAGGTGGGAGTAGGTTATTTTTAGTGACATGCTTTTCTTTTTTTTATGTTTTTGCTACTCAGTATAGAAGAAAGAGTCCTCCACTTTTTTTTCCAAAAGGAGCATCACATTTCAGACAGCCAATTATTCTCATCATATATGCAAATCCCACTTGACAGTGCAGAGCCTTCTCCATGAGGAGGGAACTTCAAAGTAAGACTCAGCGAGGAAAAAGAGAGGCCTGAAGAAAGCTTGTGTCTGAAGATGTTCGCTGAATATGTTCTGGAAAGGTGCGACTTTTAAATGAGACTTAGCTTGGTGCTGAATACACTAAGTACGTAAATCCTTTTGAGGCTCATATAATAGAGGTTCAAGCTGATTTTTTGTTTACTCAAGCCATTTTTTAAAGGCTCACTGGTCAGAAATTACTCTCCGCACAAGAGGCTTTGAAAGAAGGCTCAGAACATCGGCTCAGTGAAAGACAAAGCAATAACACAGCACAGGATATATTTGTTTTTGATGGACAGTGAAACAGTAAAGGAGCTGCAGAGGATTTAGTGGCAGAGAATATTACAGGCCTCAGACAACCTAAGTCTCACCCACTCTGGGCAGATGGGTTGTAAAGTGTTCCCACTGTTAAAAGTTATTTACTCCCCACACAAACAACAAGTCTCTCAGCTTAAACGATCAGAGGGTGTTTCCAACCTCTGATAAGATTCACTTACTGCAACACCTCAATCCTCCAACCACTCCATTAAAAAGAGAAAAAAGGCTGTTGGACAAGCTCTGGTTACGTGTTACTTTGGCACAGAAACACATTTGTAGTGAAAGCGGAAGGGGAAAGCTTTTCACATTCAATTAAATAAATCAGTTATTGTTTGATATTTAATCATCACTCGTTCTCATGCAGTATTCAGTGCATAATGCCAAAGCACCACTTTAATACAGCTGCTAATTAGCCATGGTCAGAGTGAATGAAAGCATGTTAGTTTGTTGGTCTGTTAGTCCTCCACTTGTCAATTGCCATAATATTTAGTACAGATGTTTATGGCCCAGAGAGGATGAAGATAATCCCATGAGCTTCAGTTGTACTTTGTGTTTAGTGTTAATGTGTGTTAGCATGCTTTACTGAGATGGTGACCATGGTCAACATTATACCTGTTAACATTATTATGTTTGCATTGTCACTGTGCACATACTAGTGTGCAAAGATTAGAATACATGTCAAAGCCCCACTGTCGCCTGATACTGCTTCAGACTTTTAATGGGGTAGAAGTGCTATTTACAACTTTATCATAATCATATTACTACCGCTTTTGTGAAATAGTGGCATTTCAGCCAATTATGACATTTTTCATTCAAGTCAAACAAACCTGGTGTTGGTTTAGCAACACATCAACATAACTGTGTATTTATCACTGTTCAGTTCATAAATAATTGGAATGGACACACATATTATTATTATGTAGTAGTATAATACAGTATGTGTACTGTATTGTGTAATCTGATTCTTACACCATCTTAGAGTCTCTATTGCAGGGTGCTACGGCGTCTTGTGATGTGATGTGGAATAAAAGTCCAATATCAGCTCCAACTATTTAGATGTTAAAACTTTGTATTGTTTTGACCGTGGACGGGTTTTTGCTTGCATGCACGACCTAGACGTTACCATTTCCACTCTGCGTTACGGGTGCACTTGAGAGTGACAGCCATTTCCACTCCAAGCAGAGCCACGCCCGTCAGCAGCAGCCAATAGAGTGGCTCCCCTGTGACAGCCACAACGCGCCACACCGTCACCACCCCGTGGACAGCAAAGAGGAAGCGGCTCAGCAAAGCCAGCAGGATGTTCAGGAGACGGCACATCATGCACCACAAAAAAACAAAAAAACCTGTACAGAGGATATATGTTTAAGATGAATCCTTGTTCTGTGCTATTCTAGGACTCCTATCTGTGTGTAGCATTTGTTTTACCAATGTTTGAGGGTGAATCTCAATTTTAGCCAGTCAATATAAAGTTGTGTCAACACGTTTAAATAAATGACAGAATATTTATAAGCATGAGCTTTGAAATTTATGTTTACAATGTCTCAAAGGTACAGTGCTTGGTGATGTTTTGAAGCTAATAATGTTTTGCTGTTGTATTTTCGCAGTAAACTTTATGTCCAACAGTAAAGACTTTTGCAGAGTAAACAATGGCAAATTGCCAAAGGCCACTTCACTTTAATTGCATTTTGCACTAAATGTAAGAAATACACTCAGTGAATATCAGAGTCAAGACTGTTAAAAATCAAAATGAACCTTTAAAACGAGTAAACATTTCCATAACTGCCTGTATCACAGCACATAAAAGTCCCGGTTTAGCTTTCATTTTCAATAACTGTTGCATGATGTCAGTGTGTAAACAGTGTTAGCTGTCAATTAGTCAGCAGGATAAAAGCTTCTGAGCGTTGGGGGAATTCAAGGCAAGAACTGATTAGTAAGCAAGAGTCAGACAAACTGATCTGCAGTCAATATTTAAAGGACTTCAAGAGGCTTTGTAAGAGTTTGCTTAAATTCTATTTAGACCATGTACTTTCAAAATGGTAATAATATACTTTTGACGGACTGCAGCAAAATGTTAATACAATAAGTCATTATCACATGTTTCTGTCTTCTTATTAAATGTGAGTAAGGCATCAGTAATAGCAAATGTTATTAAGCCATCAAAAAATGCTCTAATTAAAAGGCTATAACTGTTCAATTTAATGCTTTAAAAAGTGCATGGTGTTAGAAATTCGTACTGAAATGTTCTATTTTGCACTGAAAGCTTCAGCCTTTTTTTTCTGCTGACAGAAATAACTTTTCTGACATGAATTCAGCTCAGGTTTCTTTATAACTGTTATCTTCTGTGTCAAAGTGTTGTTTGCTGATATCATGAATGCCAATGTGCCTTGAACAGGATTCATGCAATATGTATGGTGCAGATGCATGCAGTACAAACCTACAGTGTCAGTTGGACTTCTCGTTTGGTTTCTCCAGTATGTTTCCAAAAAAGTTCTGTTGCTGTGCAGTAGATAATGAGAATAACACAACAGCCGCACACGGTGACCTGGTCTGTTTGTGTCTGATTTTGCCTTTTAAATGACCACCTCTGGATGAATAGGCATGTTCGTGTGTGCGTTCAATGGGGAGTGACTACTGAAGTAGTATAGGCGAGCAGTGATGTGTTCCATAAGTGTCTATGTGTGTCTCCGTCCCCTTGGTGCCACTGTAGGAGATAACGCTTCCTGCCCTCTGCGCCCACATCTTCATCACCATCCGTCATGATGTCATCTCTCCTGGCCCAGAACAAAGTTATCTCCCTGGGAGAAGCCGGCCTGCCGCGCTCCCGGTTCGGAGAGCACCCAGCCCTGCCCTGCTCCCACCCATGCTTGCTCTGCCTCTGCACTGCTGGCCCTGATAAGAGCCTCGCTCCTCGCCCTCCGCACACACAAAAAACATGGAGCAACAAGAGGGAAAGGAGATGCTGATGGTCTCCTGAGCAATCACAACAGAGGTGTGTGGGTATGTTACTGCTATTGCATCAGAATAAGGATGATCCACAGATCAATGCTGTCCTAGAATGTTGATCCATCACTGAAGTGAATCAAAGGCGCGTACTGACAAGATGTTTTTATTATTTTGTTAGTGTGTAAATAAATAAAATAATATTAGAACCAAACCAAAACCAAAGCATATAACTGATAAATGCCATAAAGACCAATGGAGTTCTTAGAGATGTGTTTGTCTTTAATATACTATCAATATGAAAGTATGAATTATTGTATCTTCAGATTTTCCAAAGCTGAAGGACTGTACTGTATATGAATTAAATGCTAATGCACACCTAGCTTCCTCTAGTTACCCTCAAATTAAAACTGTGACAGCTGGACATTTATTCCTGTTCTGAGACTTGATGAATACATTTATATAGAAACTAGACAAAAAGGAAAGTTTGAAAATTCCCCAAATTCTCTCATGTCCACGTACAAAGAAGAATAATGTGTCCTCTTTGCACCTTAACCACATCCCATCACACAGAACAATAATTCAGGATTCTGCTAAATGATCCAGTCTTAATGTTGTAGTGAGCCTTTACTTTCTCGATAGTGTCCACATGTGGTTAAGATTTGCCCTTGCCTGATGTTTTGACCCGTACTAAGTTATTCTGTCTTTTCAGCAGGTCTCAGTGAAATCTTATTATGGATAATGGTCCCAAGACAACTGCCATTAAGCAAAAGCATCTTCTCACACACTACATATATCACAGTAGGCTGACTGCTTTGCACTTTACCTTCATGGTGTTGAGAGAATGACACCTTTAAATTTTGGGTGCTTCCTCTGGACAAACTTTGGACAAACATCTTGTTTCAGATGCTTTATGTAATGCAGTAACAGAATTTGATTTTGATAACTTTGAAAGAAATAAGACTTGAGATGTGTGATTCTCACAGAGGCTGAGCTGTGTTTTTAACTAGGAAATAGTGCTTTCTCATTAAATATTTTCATTAAACCAATTTCTTAGGTCAGACAAAGGACAAACATGAGTCTGAAATAAATAATAAAGCACTTTATTTGACCGCTTTCTGCTGGACAGCTCAATTATTCATAATCCCTCAAATTAGAAACTTTTAACATTCACTGCAGTTAATATTTTTGTTTTAGGAGATCATGCATTCATAAAGTTGCATCTGCCAGAAGGAATTTCAGCATTTTTTTAATTGGTTTCACACAGGATTTTGGGTTCAAGTGACCATTTGAAGTCAAGAGACACACACACACACACACACACACACACAGGTAGTGAAGGAAATCCTTTAATGGTGAGGAAACAGACAGAACTGGCAGAGGGAGATAAGACACTCCAGACGGTGCCCTAAACAAAAATGAATTGAAAAAAAAAAATGGGTGGAGGCAGAGAGGGGGTTGCAATGTGGGGATAGAGGGTGAGTGAGTTATCAGCCATGCAGAATAGTAGTACACCGCATCTTGTTATCCTCTTGTTTGGGTGGCGCTTTTGCTTCTTAAGATAACAAGCGGTTCGCTCCAGATTTATGTGGCTTTGAGTTAGTTAAGTTAAGCGATTTGGTTTTGAACATGTGACATTACGGTTAATACTGCAGGTGAACAAGCAGGATGGTTTGGTGCAGTGTCCTGTGCTGAGTTAGTTCCTAACAGGATGACATGGAAGTCTGGATTGTTGGTTAAATTGCATTCACTGAATCTCCAAGAGGCAACACAGTCCATAGTCTTTATACAACACATCTCTGTATTTGTATTTTAAAGATATGAATTCCTTTTTAGACTCATAACTGTTTCATTAATTACCATATTTCCATATTCACAGGTTGTAACACAGTTTTTTTTTTGTTTTGTTGTTGTCGTTGTTTTTCACTGAGGCCTGCAGTATAGTGCAGCTGCAACCAGTCTGCCAGCATTGAAGTGGCACAGCTCCAGCAGTTTCTTATATACAGTCCTGGGTGGCGGCCATTTGCACAGACCTGCTGCCTACTCCTCACATGGTGTATGCCACCCAGTAGATCACGTTCACCACAGCGAAAGTGAAAGGGAACACGGCCCTGGCGTAGATGTCGATGGTGTCAGCATCGATGGGCTTGCAGACGCACTTGGAACAGCATTTCTTCTCCTCGGTCTCCTCCGCCTGCCTGGATCTTCTCCTCCTGGGCTCGGCCTCCTCGGTACAGCCCTCCCCGGGTATTTCGCTGCTGGAGCGCTGACTTCGGCCTTGACGGCTGGAAATCACCACGCCTTGGTTCATGCCAGTAACCGACAGGGAGAACAGAACCATAGCTTGTTTGCCGTTCTTTACTATGGACTGTAGGGAAACACAGAGATAGGAATGGTTTCTTTTTATGTTTAATTATTTTCTATCTTGCGATGTTATGGTGACATGAGCAGATTATTAAAGTCACTGAGGTTTTACTCACATCAACAATGCACCGCCACACACTTCATGTAATAATTAATTTCACTCTCTTCATTTTTTATGTCTCTGTTCTCACTTTTCTTGTGTTGTCAGCATGTAAACGGCTTTTATTCATCTTCAGAAATGTTTAATTTTACCAAAAATATTATCAAGACAGATTTTATCCCCTGAGTACAGCAAAAGAAACTGACAGTACAATGAGAATCACTATTAGTGCCTATAGGGAAATGTTCATTGTCTTACTGAAGGTCAGTGGGATGAATTGTTGTCAACAGCGGAGCTTGAAGCTCGGCTCAGGTCTACGTTTGAAAGGCATGCTCATTACTCACAACACCCCCCTGCAGCCAAGCATTGTTGTCTGCTGATGGGAGTACATGATGGGAATGATTGCCTCACCTCAGAGCTGAGCTTGTTGGCCTTCACCTTGGCCTTCTCTTTGAGTCGATAGTCAGCATTGTAGTGAGCGAAGGCGTACTCAATGAGCGCGGCAAACACAAACACGTAACAGATCCAGAAGTACACGTCCAACGCCTTGATGGCTGATGCTCGTGGCAGGGATGAGCGGGCACTCACCATCAGTGTGGTCATGGTGAGAACGGTTGTGATCCCTGTGGAAAAATACACAGCCGCAAATGGCAGATTAGGGTTTATTAGGTCTTTAGTTATGATAGTGGCACAGTTCATTCACTCAGTGTGACACTTTGATTCAGACTGAAATAGTACTGGGAGGTGCACTAGTTCATCTGGTATGCCAGTTGTAATTTCCCATGCAGCATGAATTTTTTATTACTGCCCTACCTTCGTAGCTGAACCAAAGGCTTGAACAATTCAGGAAGCAAGACAGGGAGCGGCGAGTTTACAGTCAATTCACAAAACAGAAAAACAGAGATAGGGGGATGAAGAAAGATCTTGTGCCCGAGAGAGGAGCTGTGTCTGCAGTTTGGGAGTGTTTTGGTTTGTTTTTTTGTTTTGTTTTTTGGGGGGATCATAGAACAAAATCTTGCAAAGTTTGTCAAGCTGCTGTTGTTGCCACAGTTAACTTCCATTATCGCAGCAAAAAACATGCTGGAATACTACAACTGGGTGACGTTAGTGGAGCTTATGCACTGACATGATTGTGATACAGTATGTTTTACAAGGACAAAAAAAAAAAACATAATCCAAACTTGTGTTTCATACAGTTGAACAGTTCGGCTTGGAGGATAAAATATTGTGCATCAATGTTAAACCTGTTTTTATGTGCAATAGAACATAAATCTTCTGAATACTCTCCGCCATTTATATTCTGTGTACTCCTAACAGTAGCATAAGCCAAAACCTATATAAAGATTCATGCATAAAAACTTTTTGATTTTGATCTGCCTTGGCTGTAGTATCTGAATCTGAATGAACCAATTTTAATAAATAAAAAAACACACACCAGAAAAACATTTGTTATATTGTTAGATCTAAGTTCCTCCCTTAAAACTTTCAAACTCATACCAACCTAGTGTTACACGAGCAGGGACTGCTGATTGGCTAATCCAAAAGGAGACCCAGGACATGGCGACCAGTAATATCGAAGGCATGTATGACTGGATGATGTAGACGCCTCGATTACGTCTCAGCTGGAAGCGAAGACTAAGCCTTGGAAATCTTCCCGCTGTGGAGCAGAAAACAAACAGTGTTTAACTCTTGACTGAAGGAGTTAATTATCCATCCTGAAAATGTCCAATTGTACAGAAACTATCATGGACCGTCTGTCTGCTCGCTTGTGCCCCTAGTGGGAAAGATTCAACATGTGCAATCTAAAGTTGTGTTGCAGACTGAGTCGTCCCAGGAGACGTTCCTATCATCTCCTCAACCTCCTGCCTGGCTCAGCAGCGAGCCGGACTTCATCCATTCCTTCTATGCATAGAATATAACTCACTTCAAAAAGAATCTGAAGAGGTTTCCAATGCAGGAGGCAAGTTAAGTCCAAAAACTCAAAATTTCATGCAATGGATAAAACACTCGAGGAACATGTAAGGAGCTTTCAAGCTGAAGAAAAACAAAGAAAACAAGATGGATGCTCACCAGATTTGAAGTTCATAATCTCTGTGACAAACCGATAGTCTGTGATGGTGAACTGGGAGAGCTCCAGTTTGTCCAGGCCATGGATGTGTCTCTGACTCTCTGACCAGTGATACACAATATCCTCTGAGGAGTAACCATCTGATGTGACATTACAGATTGTATCAGTCCAAGGAATAAAGATATGAAACGTGGGCATGTCACATTTTTATTCATGTTTTCCTGCAGCATACATAGAGGAATATTTAGGATAAATCCCCAACTTACAGCTTTCCAGATCCAGCATACACTCCTGCTCATCCATGGGATACTTGGTCAGGTCCATGTCACACGCCACCGTTGAAGTGATTCTAGTAACAAAACGAGTCAGTCATCAAAACCTAATTTGGTCTAATGTGGGTATCTCTTATTATTTTTCTATGAAACCTCAGCTGACAAACAAGATTTTAAAACCTCCTGGTTCACACTCACATAATGAAACTAGAATCCTGTATAGATGACAAATAGTTTAGTAGCTTTAAGTGACAGAGAGGAAAGATGCACAAACTGCAAAACCTACATTGGACCTACACTGATTTTAGAGCTTTGTTTGGGCAGTGGAGTTCATTTGTAAAAACACATGGTGTTATCACCCTGCGAAGTTAATTAGTGAACTTCTAATCCAGCAGATAGAGAACGGCCGTTACGATTTAGCTTTGGTTCCTTTTAGCTTTGTTTTGGTTTCTATCAACATCCAAGAAAAATGTGTGATTCTCCAGCTGCTAACTGTTCGATTATTTTCATCAGTTTTCACTACCTTTCTCTGTCTACTCTTTGGTGTTGTACATGTAGCAGACTATGCATCTATCAATGTGTTTTTGTTAATAACACCTGTTAAAATAAACCTGAACAGAGTTTGTGTGCTAAGACCAAATTAATGAATTCTCTTTCAATTTGTCATTTAAAAAACATAAAAACAACCAGTGTGCTACTGTTTCTACTGGTGAATTCTTTTCGCATCCTGCCGTTCACTGGGAGCCAACACAGAAAATCCTCATGAATCCCACACAGGTCTTTTAAATGGGAAAAACAACTGATTTAGCCCAGATAAATCAGGTAAACCATCAACTTCACCTTTATTCCTCCACTTGCATCAGCTGTGTACAAGCACATCAGACCATATGACTGATTTTTTTAAGTTTAAGAACTGCTTATTCTCAGCTCATGGTATGGATCATGAGGGATTTTGATGTTTGAAGAAAGCAAATAAGAGATGTCTGTGCTCTTCAATTTCTGAGACATCTGATGGCATAAGTAAAAAACAAATAGAAAATCTGAAGCTAGCAAGAACTTGCTCCTGTACTGTAGAAGAAAAGGGTCAACATCATGGCACAACAGTCCCAGAGTCTAACTGGCTGCCTTATGAATCATCCTTTTCCTCGTACCGGCTGCTGTATAGAATGACTCCGTTGGGCTGCAGGCGGATCAGCTTGTTCTCCACTGTCACGTCGTGAAACCAAGCAGATTTGGCATTGACAATGAAGGTGTCGGGAAGCCACAGCTTGTCCACGAAGCGACTGTCCAACCCCAGTGTCTTGTTGGTGTGATTGTAGGACAGGCGGTCATCGTGCCAGCTCTGCCGCAGGAACACAGTCATGGTGTATTCCTGCCAGGAGCAACACAAACACACAAAGACAACACATAATGGCTGAGTCATGGGCAGGGCAAGTAGAAAAATACAGTATTGAAAGAAAGTGAAGTGTTTTTGTTTATAGAGGCAGTCCAAATCTATAACTTTAGGTAAACTCCACTTCAAACATAAAGGTAGTTTTTAAACATGTCTTCTATTGCTTTAGACGAGTTTTGTCAATGTATTGAAAATTTGCCTTTTTTTAATGTCTGCCACAAATTGGATACTCCTTGAGTGGAGTATCATTACCTAGTTTCACATTTTTATAGTTGATTCTGATGTGAATTATTTCCTTTATTTGTATTACACATCATACTCACACACAAATTGTCCCTGATTTTCAACTTTGGATTTTATTTTTTAAATGTTAGACTAAGACCAAATATGTTAGACCAACATATTAGTCTGGAATAGAATGAAAACCACATACATAACTTGACTCGCCCAACTAGATTTGGTTCTTACTGCACGAAATCCATGAAAGTATCATATTATCTAACTACTCAGCCAATGTGTCACACATGTTCACACTGAGTACTTTCAAACCCTCAAGTGGGATAAAACAGGATTATGCAAATGGCAAATCTTTGATCGTCGCTGCAGTATATGACGTGGAGGGATGATGAAAAAAAGCCACTGTGCACGTACCATGTTGGCCTCAGAGATGTGGTCAATGCTGGCCACTTCAATAGCCATGGCCACATTCACTGGCGGACCTGCAGGGGGAAGAAGTGAGAAAAGAACGCAAACCTTCCCCCTCCCCAATTCAAACACACACCTCCTCTGCTCATTATGAATCCATTAGTCCATCCGCACACCTTCACCCATCCGTTTCCCTCCCACATTTCAAACACTCCTACAGTGCACACAGATTAGGCATCATCCAGTTTAACCAGGCTAAGTGGCACATCACGCTGTGGGTATTCATAAACAACACTGGGCTTTCAGAGTGGGTTTCTGTCAACGCACATGCACACTGTAGCGTTTCTACTCGAGAGTTTGCCATGTGATTAGCATGGTGGGTGCCTCTGTAATCAGAAACTACTGGGGAAGCTCACTGCTGCAGAGCAGAAGGGGCATTCATACTGAACATTAAGGAATCATACATTCTCCTTCATTCAACAGCTTCACATAACCATTTCTCACAGATCAGACTCGATTGACAGTACACTGGATGTACAGCGTGAGGTGAATAGTATATTTACTGTGTGTTAGTGTCAGAAAAAGCGGGTTAGATGATCATTGTCATTCAGCTGATGTTACAAGTATCTCACATAGCATCAAGTCGAGGTGCACAGATCATTAATAATACATCAAAATACTGTAAATACACTATTCACCAACCCATACTTATTTATTTATTATACTATACTATATATGCTATGACTGCAGTGCAATTTCAGTGGTAATGGTTATGGTGTTATTCATTTTACTTACTAAAATGTCAAATACATAACATATAAAATAAAATTCACAAACACAATAACTTTGCATTTGCACAAAACATCTAGAAATATGTTTTACAGTCTGGAACTTATGCTGACACTTGCGTATGGGGCGGCTAAAAGATGTTGAATAAAAAAGATTTTTGTGCTATTGAAGTTGAACACAAAGCATCTGCCAAGTGGATGTAATGTAAAGATGTTTTTCAAGATGCATCCAAAGACAACTTTGGATATTTATTGTAAAATAAACAAATAAAACAGTATGTTTTAGGGCTTTGACACTTGAGTTGAATGAAGGGAATGATCCCGAACAACAGACATGATTCCTCATTGTTCATCACTGCCCTTTGGTCCAGCTTTTATTTTCAGTGCATCCAAAATAACATTATATCTTTATGAATGTAGTGACCACATCATGCTGGTGTTTTTTACGATGGTTGTGTAAGCATGTAAAGCAAAGGACAGTGTGTGTGTGTGCTAATAACTGTGCTCCTGCTCCACATTTTCACCTCTATCTGCTGAGTTAAGCTGTGAGACTGAGAAATCTATAGCTGTGGTCATTGGATGTTTCACATCTTGCAGCCATTCTTAGCAAAGTCTCCAGAGCGGTGCACATTGTTTGCACCACCCATTTCCTTCTTGTCCTTGAAGGAAATCGTCCTCGATAATCCCTTTAATAAAGCTTTTTCTGTGTGTGTGTGTGTGTGTGTGTGTGTGTGTGTGTGTGTGTGTGTGTGTGTGTGTGTGTGTGTGTGTGTGTGCCTCTCACAAACAAGTCACCTTACTGAGAAGTCAAGCAGGTATTTAAAAAAGGTAAATCCCGGTTTGTTCCAGTGTTGTACAAGAAAACACAAAAATAAAGACACTGCTTAGGATAATGGAATTTGGAAATGAAATGTAAGCGATTATGTTGGTGTACCTTGGGTTGGGTTATGCTAAGGATGGCTGTAAATGTGAGGGGGTGAAGTGCAACCCAATGCCACAAGCAACAGATCTCATACTCACCTCCTATCCCAGGGCGAAAATTTCTGGCATAGCCCTTCATTAAATCATCCAGATTAGGTAACCAGGATATTTCAATGTCTGTACCTACATAGTCCCCAATGTCACTCAGCATGGCCCTAAAAGAAACAAACAGCAAACACAGCAGCCTTCAGCGGTCATTCAGCCACAGGGAAACCTTAGAGATCAACACAAAGCTTTAAATAAAAGGTGATTTTAATCTTTAATACACATTAACATTATACAACATTAGAAGTCATTGTTGACCAGCATCATCCAATGAATACACATTTTTTAAATTTCCTTCAAGGTAATCATTAGAGAAATGTGAAATCTCATTGAAGCGTATAAGAAGACATATAATCGTGTAAGTAATCTGCTCCAAATCGTATTTTAAAAGGAGCTTTTTAACTTCTCTATTCTTACATTTATGCTTTAATTCATTTAACAAATGACACAAATTCCCATGTGATATCCATAATGAAAAATGCTGTCAACAATTCATTATTTGTTGGAGATGGAGATGAGATTCAAATGATCAAAGACACTGAGCCATGAGATTTAAAAGCCATTCAAAGAGCTCTATTTGTATTAGCATTAAAAAAAATCAGTTGTGTCTTCACAAAGGAGGCTGACAGCAGATCCACATCTATCATATTTCTCACAGCTCAGTTTAAACACCGTGCCTCACTGCACAAAATCATATTTTTTTTTAATAAAAAGATTCACATTACTCTACTGAGCCCTGTTTAATAAATTTAATTATGAACAAGTTCCCACCTTTTTACAATGCAGTCTCTAGTGTGAGAGAGTGACACCTTAATTTAAATCTTATACTATTTAAATTCTTACAACTCTCCAGCAGCAGAATAACAGTGAAATGTAAAACTATTTCCTGGTATAAAGGAACTCTCCCGAGGCCGCAGGAACAGCTGAGGGCCCAGAGTCCACACTGACAACCACAGTTTGAGTGTAGGATTTAAGAGCAGCACAGCTCAGATACCACCAGGTGGCAGTTTTGCATTTTAGAACTGCAAACCTGTAAACAGATATCTGTGTATGTAAGTGTGGATCTTTATGCATTTGAGCTGGTGTCAGGAAAGCCAATGTTATATGCATCTGTATCATGTATTAACTGCTATTTTCATACTCCGTGGTATAAAAGGGAGGGAAAAGACTGACTGCTGTGTAACAAATACATAGATTATAATTGAAGGTTTCAAAAAAGAACCACACGGGGGCTTGATCGAACATGTTATTATTGATCAACAATGAAAAGCCATTCAGCGACCTTTGAAATAAGACTGACATTTGAGAAAAGTCAACATCCTAAAGAGCAAAACAGAAAACCGCAGCAGCAGGAAAAAGTGGCCCCCACAGCACAACAATGTGTCACACGAAATATCACCACATCTACACAAATTCTGCGACGTCATTAATATTTCCTGAGTGGATCCATTTTGTAGTGGCAGATGTATTTTTAGACTGGCAATCACTGTCACGTCTGAAAGAAATGGGAGCACTGAGTGAATTAATTAATCACTATGTGACTCCTGGATTCCTTCACTAATTGGTAGTTTCTAAATTTGGAATTAAAGCGCTTTTACTTCACAAAATCCGTTAACACACCCAAGGTCAAACAGGCCTTTACGTGCTGAGAGAGAAGACAGTGAGAGGAAGCCTGCGAACATTTTTACTAGTTTAAATTAATTATAGTATCTTTCATACTTAGTACAACATCTTTTTTTCTTTCTTTCATTTATTTGTTAATGGAATGATGTATAATCTTCTGTTTATATCTTGGTGCCTATGTCTATTTATTTTTTCCATCATTCATTTGTGTCCATGATTTTTTTATACTAATCATAATAATAGCTACATAAGATCGAAATGCACATTTATTGAAAATGTTCCATTTCCTGTTTGGATTTTTAAGACCAAACAAAGCCAAACAGAACGCTCACATGCAGTTCTCTGAGGAGAAAAGAAATACCCCTCCATCCATGAAACAACTGAGAGTCTCCTCTTATTTTATTTTCATCAAATGTCTCTCCTGAGGCTTGGATCTGGGCCCGTCTGTTTATGAGCTGACATTAAACAGATGGGAAAAGAAGACAGACAAGAGGAAAGACAAAAATCAGCAGCCTCGCTCAAATTTATGGCGTCTTTTTGTGACTGTTATGTGCAGCAAACGCTGTTTTATTGACTAACGCCAGTAGGTACCTGAATGCAAGCAGGGTGTCAGGTCCATGATCCTCTGAGACTTACTGTTTAATTTGTTTTTTTGGCATCAGTATGAGATGAGCACTGCTGCAATACAACTAGATAATCATCATAAAACATAAATAAGTACTGCATATAAAGAAACAGCTGCTCTATATTTATGACTATGTGTGTGTGTGTGTGTGTGTGTGTGTGTGTGTGTGTGTGTGTGTGTGTGTGTGTGTGTGTGTGTTTGCACTGCAGCTTACAGGGATAATAAAGGGTCTGTGCTGCTTGTCATTCAGCATCCAGATCTTTATTCACCATATTACAACTCTAATAATGTTAGACACTTAAATATGGAATCTCAGGAGTGACTAGACGCATGAATACAATGTGTACTTGTGGGTCTGCTGTTCTTTCCTGAGTCTCTGGGGTAATCAAACTAATCAAACATTTATAAGAGGGGCTGTATGTCTGTATTTACACTAATCAGCCACAACATTACCACCACCCTTCTGGTGATTTAAACACCACGACGAAATGTAATGCTGGCCTCGATCAGCAGGTGACATAACATAACACAGTGCATAGCTGCCTGCTGCATAATGGGCTGCTGACCCCAATCCACCACAACATTAAAACCACCAGGTGATTTTATTTTATTGTTTTGGCTGATTTGTGTTAACCTGCAGATATCTACCTGTGGTCTGCTGCCCCCTGGTGGCCAATGAGGCATTGCACGGGCTCCCTGACCATTAAAGCTCATCATTAACCAGTTTCACTGTAGAAGTCAATGTTTGATTTTTTTAATATTTTTTTGCAAGTATATAAAACTTAGAAAAGCCAAGACCAGTTTCAGGATCAAAACCGTGTGAATCTGGTCTGTCTGTGGTAGAAAGCGTCGCTAATGTCACCTGTGTTTACGCACAAAGCATTTGTCATGTTTTGCAAAGAATAGTCCAGAAACAAATAAGAAAAAAATCCTAATCTCAACACATTTCTTCACAGCGTACAACAGTGGTCCTCATATACGTACATATACAACATACTCAGCTGCCCTCACAGTAAAAATTATTCCAGTTGAAATATAGAGACAAACAACATAATAAGTCAAGCAAACCTTATGTGAGATGAACTAGAATCAGCTGAGATAATGTAGTGAATTCCTGTACTGTAAAAGTACATTTCACAGCAAAGATGATGTTCAAAATGAATAATGTTTGTGCTGGGAAACATTTTTCCCAACTTTTATTGTAATGTAATGTAATTCTCTGCTTTTACAATAACTTACTACTTTGCTGTCATAACACGATGAATCAAGTACAGTTTATCCCCATGGAGGCTTAAAGCAGTTTCTGTTCTCTTCTGTCAGACCCCAAGAAGAGAACTTAAGGAAAGCATAGGAAATCTGTTCATTTAGCACAATGATAAAATGCTACGTGTTGTATAATCCCTAGTACCCCGTTGAGAATGTTGCATAATCTCTGATACCCCAGCACCATCCGCGCTTCAGCGAGGTTATAGGTCAGCTAGAGAACAAGCGGAGGGGAATTGGTATCCTGCTGAAGGACAAATTAGCAGTGTGGGAGTCTGGTGTCCTTTCTTCTACTGTAGTTAGAGGATGACGTCTACAAACACAAGAGCTCTGTCCTGTCCTGGTAAATACAGGACGGAGAGTTTTGGTTGTGCCCTCCACACACTGCTGGACACAAATAAGCAGCACTGTGGTTATAGAACAAACTACAGAGCACGTTTTGATGTTCAACTTGAAGCACTACAGCACTAGTAGATGATATTTAATGAATGACTTTCTTCTTGTTCAGTACCAGAGGACATGACAGCTCCTGTAGCTGTACTGTTAGTTAGGTTTAGTTTTAATAATCCCAGGGTTTTATGTTAAAGAGAATAACTTGTGATATGCTATTGAATCATTTATGACAAGTCATCTCTGGCGAAAACTGCTTACATCGTCAGATGATCAGTGGACAGAACATGAATCAGTAAGAATTTTGGAAATCAATTAGTTGTTTATGTTCAGTTAAACCAAGAAACTGGCACTAGCATATTCACATTTCCATAACAACTGAAGATATTTTATGTTTCTTTGGCTGTAAGATAAAATAATTGATTTGATCCTGGGTAAATAATATTGATATTTACATTTTTTATAATGTAAAAGGAATGTTACATCAAAACTAAAGGGACCGTAGCCAGTTTTGAGGACATGCAGTAAAAGTGTACTTTATTGTTGGGCTAAAACTTGAATTTTAATACATTTAATGTAGATTAACATAGAATCAGCGTACATCTTAAATGGCGATCCTACTCCCACAACACAGAACACATGAGAAGTCATGAGAGTTCTGAACAAACTGATGTTAATCTAGTTGTGCGATTTTATGTGTGATTCTAATTTCTTAATAAACAGATTAATCTCTTTTAGGTCAACAAAATTTGACTGTGAACATAGTTCAAACGGACTGAAAGGGCCAGATTCTTTTTGCTGTGTACATGCAGCATGTGGTGCATCTGCTAAAATTGTGTAGGAGGCTTTTAGTGGAAGCACTGAAGTGTCCCTGCACCACCTCTCCCTGCAGCCGGAGCAGAGTCAGGCTTAAGAGGCAGTTCATGCAGCACGAGGAACATGATCAAATCACTGTGTTATTGGGAAATGTACTCTCTGGACACTACGAGGGATTTGTCCGCTGACTCAGCCTATCACACAGATTAGTCAGGAGAACTGTGCCACCTGAGAACAGGTTTAAGGACAAGTGTGACAGACCAGGAAGATCATAAAACGCTGGGGACACATCATCATCATCTTGCTGCCACAATAGCTTAACTATAATCTGTCCGTGTTTGAACGTGTCTCGTGTATCCAGGAAAACAAAACTGAACTGTTGTCTCTTACCATCCACTGCATGACTGGGCAGTAAAATATGATGTAAATATGATGAAATGTGCAGCATTTAGGAACCGTACCTCCCATGCAGGACCTGATTTACCCACCAGAAGACCCCCAGGGAAAAAATGAACAGTGGGAGGAAATGTGTGGAACCACTCTTTTCACTCTCTCTGCACACTCTGCATGCATCCTGAATCCTAGCCACAGGAGACTATTTACATTTCCTGTATAATTTTTGGTATTTCTGCAGAGAGCCCCAGAACCACGAGTACTCTTGTCGCAGCTGACACAGTGATAACTTCACCATTTAAGTGAGCTTGCAGTGACTTAATTTAAAATATAATATTATTACCATGTGAGTATAATATTGTCTTAAATAATAAAAGTCTCACATTTTAAAGAAGGTTTTTGGATATACATTATAGACATCATTAATCAGTTTAAATTACTAGTTAAAATTATGTAATTGTTTGGGCCTCATTCATATTATTCACTGACCTTTGAGTCACCTACTGTCGTGAACTGTAATATCTCTTTTACACTTTCTGTCAGCTTGTGAAAAGCACACTGACTAACACTAAAAGCTCTCCTTAGAAGGTCACATCCTCACAGTCCTCGTCGTCAACAAAGTGTGTGGTGAAGTGATGTTTAACTCGGTCACACTGGCAACAAGAAAGTATGTGTCATTATTTCTATAACAGCACCTGGATATTGTTGGAGTCTGCTGTTGCCTGGAGTTTTGATTCGTGTTTCTCCTTTTACATGTGGCAACCTCACTGTTGACTAGTCTGCTTAAGACTGCAGACTCAACGCTTTGCAGTGACTTCCCAATAAAAGCTCAACCTTGGTAAATGACCTTTTATTGTTGAGCAGCTACAGGACGTGCTCACAGTTTGTAGTCAACAAGGTTAAAAATAATTCAACGAAAACCCTAATTAAAGGATCAGGAGACCAAAACCAACAATTTCTGTCCCTCAGTACGTCCTAACTTCTCAAATCTGTTGTTTTTCCTGCCTATTGTTTTCTAATAAAGATGTAAATCTTACAGAAATACTTATAGTTTTGTTTTAAAAAAACTAAAACAATAGTATTCAATAGTAAATGCATGGTCGCATTGTGGGATAAAGGGCTCCAATACCCCTCCTCTATATGACCAGATGACAAAACAAGAGGCCCTCACATCCTTATTTGGGTGTTTTGTGGTGGCTCTTTTTACCTTAGGGGTCATTTTAAGATTATTTCAAAAATGTTTGCGATCATTTTGTGTCTATTAATAGTTGTCACCTGTTTCAACTGTTAGTTAGATAATTGTCTCTATTGGCGCAGCTTGTCAACATTTTGTGTTGGTGATTTTTCAACTGTCTATTTATGATTGTCGTGTGTCTCTTGTTTGTGATTGTATTTCTCTTTGTGCTCATTTTGCATAAAACACGACATGTTAACACTCGTGCCATGCAGAGACCCCGAGTCCCAACAGGTCTGGGCACTCATGTCCCAATAGGCCTGTTAAGTAATCCATCAATAAATAAATAGCGCATTTGCTAATGATTATTTTCAGCCTTGTATTGATACACACTGGGTTAGTGGAGATGAACCATTTCATTGCTGAATAGCTGTTTAATGGGATTTGTTGACAGTTAGAAGAATACTGTATGTTTTCATTTAGGCCAAACGATGTTACTAAAATCGAATCCAATCCGTGTTAGTGTTTCTTACACTTCATTCTCTGTCAGGTCCTGTTACCTTCTCCTTAGCTACAGCCTTTTATAGCTCAGCGCAGAAAATATTATAACATGAATTGGATGCAGATTGTGTTGGTGAAGTGAAGGGTAAGTGACACTTCAGCTGGAAAGAAAAGCTGTGAAATTCATATTGCACCAAAGGTGGCAAGGCATAGCTTAACTAAGCAACTTTTGTGAAATAGATAAATGAAGAGCTAAAAAAAAAAAAAAGAAGAAGAACCAGTGTAATATTGTTCTGAGGAAGCAGTTTGCAACTTTCAGCCACCAAATGCAAAACAGCAGTGTGTATGTGTGTGCAGGATTACGTGTGTGTTGTGTTAGAGAGAGAGAGAGCGAGAGCTGACACATAATGAGGTGCAAGAAAAAGCCTACACTCTGCATTGTACTGAGAACAAAATAATAATAACAGCAGCGACTAGAGGCGAGAAAATCCAATTACAATAGCTATTACTCCCTCTACTGGTGAACAGCCAAGAGGGACAATAGAAACAATTCACCCAAATTCACCCAAAGCTTAAGTAGCTTCACCCTTTACCCTTTTCTGCAGCCAGCATACGGGCTCTGCAGAAGCCGGAGCCCCATAGTGGATGCTGGTTAGTACTGGTTGTTTGTGAAAGCTGGTGGACATGACCTGATATTTTATCTACACACAGATGAATGTATTGAATGTAGGCCTCTAATGGAAACATAAATGTACAGCATGTCAAAGCTGGCCTTGGTTTAGCCAGCTGACAAAAGCATACTGTCGTGTATCTCAGAGATCTGTGTAAAGAGGTCATTTCTAATCCAGAGAACACTGACAATCAGAGGTCACGGTTGGATTATGTTTGAAAACTCTAAATGGAACTGAGTTTAGGGTTTTATTAACATAAGATGGTCAGTGATCACGTATGATCAAGTCATTTTCAAAAAGTAATATTAGTAAAATGTTCAAAACAGGAGGGGCTGTCAGTTTAACTCAGCACCTACAATCCTCCCATTTCTCAAACTCTCCAAAACTGAGCAACTACAGCTCCTGTAAATGCAGAAACACAGAGGACTCATCCACCCTGTGATGCCACCATCTGATATCTGACCCCTGTGCAATAGGCCTGTAGATGGGTGACATTATCTGCCACACAGAAACACACCCTCTCACCTCATCTAGCCTGCATATGTGCAAAAAACAATCACCTCTTTTATGCATATGCATTATGCAAATAGTGCCATCAAGACCATGTGCCCGGAGGAAAAGAAGAGCAGAACGCAGACTTCAGGTTGTGGGTGTGAGGAAGTAGTTTTTACATAATCATGAAGAGAGTAGAGCCACGTACATTCAGTTTATACTTAACACTGTATATTAATATTAATAAGGTAAAGTCGTGGGAGGCGATTTACAGCAAGGAGAAACTGCACATTTAAGCATAAAGTCTAAGAACCCATTTTTATTTTTCATAGCATTTTGATTACTGTGTTGCTTATTGATTATTATTAAATAACAGCCATTCACTCAGATAGAGATGGTGTAGAGATTAATATGATGCGTTTCCTATTATATAACCCCAATCTCCTCAGTTCTCTGTATGATCGGGCTTTGAATTTCTGCCAAATAAAACTTTTTATTCTGCATATTATGGGGCGATTAAAGAGGCGACACGGGGAGAACACACCTACAGGAAGGAAAAAAGCAAGGTTCATCTCACCTGGTGAAAATATCCCCTCCGACAAAAAGCAGGGCAAGGCTCGACAGCAAGAAAGTTGGGATCTCCATTCCACACGCTTTATGATTTATAATATGTTTTGTTGAAGAAAAGTTTCCCGTTGATGGAAAATCGACGTCAAAGCCACAGTTTTATTTTAGAGCGCTCTCCTCGTGATCCGGCGCTGCGGAGGAGAAAGTAAAGTGCAGAGCTGAAGATGCTGAAGATGCTGAAGATGGTCGTGATGATGACCCCATGATCAGTCCCCCCCAGTTCCTCCGCGTCCAGGAGCGCACAAGACGGGAGCGCACCTGAGGATGAGAAGGAGCTCCCGGTCCGAACGCAACGACCAGCCGAGCCACTGCCGCCGCCGCCGCTTGTTCTCCAGCTAGAGAGGAGTGGAGAGAAAGAGAGAGAGGGAGTGGGTGAGAGATGGAGGAGAGAGAGATGGAGAGAGAGAGAAAGAGATGGAGAGAGAGAGAGTCACTAATCTGTCGTTCCTTTCGCTTCTTGGCCTCTAAACGTCAGATTCAATCTGGACACGGAGGGAAGGCGGGGCTGCAGAAAGGCAACATAGGACCTCATTAGATTATGTAACGTTTGACACGTCTGAATCATCTCCATTAGGTAATTAGCGTCTCAAATAAAGTCATATTCCTCCCTGATGGAACAAGCAGCAACAGCAGAAGCTGTCACAGAGAGGGACTCGGTGAGGCCCAGAGAGGCAGGAGGACTTTCCTCCAACATCAGCAGAGTTGGAGGAGTTTTAGCAAAATTAAGCAATTTCTTATGGGATTCTGAAACAGCTGGCTACTGGAGGATGACATGGGCATTTGGTCAGCAGAATAATGTCACTAGATGTCAAACTACTCTGATCAGAGGTTCTACTGTTGCCTCCACACCTCCACTATAGTCGGTTATAAATATAGGTCTGTAATATAATTTGGTTACCAACCTGTTAAAAGCAGCTTCTAGCACAGACTACTGTAGAACAGAAGGTATCAAACACTTGAATGTCAAGGACCACAACTCCTCATTTAAAAAGATTTAGTCTCCACAAAAATGCATTGGAAATTACATAAAATACCAGAGAACCGATACAAAAGTTAGGATATGTTTAAGAATGTGATGAGGTTAAATATAAACTCTGTCCTGTAACGCTACAGAGACGCCACTCCACTGATCTGTGTGGCCCTGCTATCAATTATCAATCACAGCTTTAAAGAAAATGGTCAAAATCCACGTGAGACTGAACATTTATTCCCTATATAGCTTAAAAACCACAAATGCTGAATACTACAGATCCCACAATGCAACTTAGCAGTGCACCATCCCTTGTTTCTGCTGCTTCACTCTGGGGTAAAGAGACAGACCTGGGGTCAGTGGCCATGGACTCAAACCACTGACTCTGTTCACCAGACCTTCCAAGTGGATTTGCACTTCATACGAATGTGCTTATTATATTCTCCGTCTATCAAAGACAAACTATTTCCTACGCTGTTTATTCACCTCATCCTCATGTATTCTCATTCTCAGTCTCTGTCTGCTCTACTCTGCTTTCCTCCTGTTGATCTATTCTTCATGTCAGCTTGAGGCTTTGTTTCCCTCACAGGACTTTGCTCTGTCTCTCTCTCTCGCACACAAATCCAAACTCACACTGTTTATTTATTCAATCTCTCATGATGATACGAATTATCACAAGATTTCAAGAAAGCACCCCTCTCTCCTCCCTCCACTGAATACCTCTTCAACATTATGATGAGCCGAATGAAAGCAGTGTGTCAAATCAAAAAGAATCTTTCCAGTAAAAAGCCCCATCCATTGTGCCGTACTGCAATACTGATCAACTAGAAATTTGTGCCGTTTCTCAGAGCAAATCAGCTGTACAATCTTGCATGCTTGACAAAAGATTTTGCATAACACACAGATTTATTATTAGTTATTTCTGAGCCAGCGAGACATTTTCTACTGTGTGTGGCTTGACTGATATCAGTCCAAAGAAATAACCAGTGACTGTGAAGGGAATTATAGAAACACTGTTGAAATGCAACAACATTCAAAAGATCTTAAAAGACCAGTTAGAATGAAAGAAAGAACGAAAGAAAGCATTAAGTATTAGAAAACCATTTTCCTGTACTATTAGACAAAAACATTGGCACACGGCCTTGCGCATGCGCGGTAGACTACATCAGATCTAGACCTACCTTCCCTTTTAAATATATATTTTTTTATTAACCTTAATAAATAATAAAGAGTTGTTTATTATTTTTAGGTACAAGTTTATCACCAGCAGTTTATATAACCTTTATTTGCTTTATTTAGTTGCTAAACGCATCAGCTGACGTTCAGACCTCGCCCCTTGCGTCCCGTTACCTTGGAAACACTAACAAACATGGCGGACAAACGTTTGCTGTGAGAAAAAAGTAAATTTTCAGAAGATATCGTCTCAAGAAAAGAAAAGTCTGGAAAAGAGAGCGGTAAAGTTGGTATAAAATATAAAATGTGATACCGTCTAAATGTAGCATTAACGACAACTGTGTAGACGCTAGCTAACGTTAGCTGGCTATCTATTTTATCTGGCAAATGACACCGCGAATTCAATTCGGAAATGTTTCGTCTTTGTTAAGCCCTCAGCTCATTTTTTGATAATATCTTGTAGTTGTAGTGTTGTAGTATGTTGGGCTCATAATATGTGTCTGTGCTGTGGAAAAATAAGGTGAAATGGACCAAGAACACAGAGGAAGTCCATCTGCTGTGGTGTCAGACAGTTGTGGATTACTGGGTGTCCACCTCAGCACTGATGAGGACAGTGAGGGTGAGTGACAGGTTCTGTTGTGGCTGTGTTGTTTAAAATACAGGTCCAAGTCATACTTTGCTCCACTATTTACACGATTCCCACAGTGTAGCATTACATATTCCTGTCTGTTTACCTTAGTTTTAAGAGCATGCATTAATCTAGATGTATATTTCAGATAAGGATCCAACGCAGGAAACAGACGAGGAACCTGCTCTTCCACATGATTTGGAGTGGTTAGAAGAATTGTATAAGTGGGTATTCATTTTTTATAAATCATAACCTTTCTAAACAATTAAATATATATATTTAGGTGTTAATCCTTTGATCTGTGTCTGTATCTACTGTAGCTCATCATGTCAGTGTAATCATTTTTTGAAAAGTGGTTAATAGTGTTTTATTCTCTATGTTTTAAAATCTTGGTAAACATCTCCAGACACAATAGGAGTATCATTTTATATGTCCTCAAAATGTATAGTGAGATTTTACATTAGTCGTGCAACATTCGATAAACGCCATTGTGCATCCATCCCAAGAGAGGACGATGGTGAGGGCGACCTTGAGGTTGCAGTGGATAATGGTAAGAAGAGGAGTTATAGTGAGACATCACGGATGTTCAAGCTGAGACGAAACCTGGACCAGCTGGACAGCTTTTACCGACAGAAGGAACATGACATGCTGAAAGCCAGGTTTGGACCTGACAAAACAACAGATCTTTGGCTGGATCTTTCTCACTTTAAACTAGATAGAGATCCTGTGCCTCTGTAGACTCTGCTGAAACCTGTACACATAATAGAAAAAGTTTTTTGTGAGGCACAATCCTTTACATTACATTTTCCAGTATTATTTTACATCCTCTCTTGTACTGGGCTTTCAAGGTACTGGTCATCATTTCTGTGCCAATTGATTCAGCAATTTGCAGGAAATCATTTCAGTTGAAGAGAGAACATTTTCCATAATGTATTCTCTCCCTGCTTTTCTTCTCTCTTTTTATTTGTCTGCACTTCGAGCCATTAAGCACCCAATGAACTGTGTTGCAGTGCCTGGCAAAAATGACTGTCATTTTCCTTTTAGCACAACACATCACAGGTTGGTGTGGAGCTGTACTGCGCTCTGATTAAACGTAAATTTAATGGAACGTAAGCACACCTGGCTTTTAACCAGTCTCCAGCTTTTACTGTGCCATGTGCTATGATTTTCTTTTTATGAGTCTTTTTCACCAGTCAGAGATTGTTGTGTTGCACACCATTAGTCTGCAAAAAGAACATTGTGCCATTTAAAACTGGTGTCTGTGTTCACGCTCAGCTTTCAGTATCTTCATTACATTGCCTTGTTAGTTACATTGCTGTAGTTGCAGTTGCCAGAGGGAAATCAACACATTGAACTTCTAACACTAACTTTTGTAGAGATGAGCTGAATCTCTGTCATCAAAATATTGAACAATTGATAGAAAAGAGGGATGACCTGGAGAAAGAGATAGAGCGACAGAAAGCAGCAGACGACAGGTGAGTTAAAAATGAGCATAAATGTGATTTGGTCTGTAATTCATATTTTTTATGGGATGTTTCTGGCGTTTTACAGCTACGCTTTCCACTCTTTAATCTTTCTGCAGTGTGGCTGTTTTTCGTTTACGAACCCAGCATAGGCATCTCTGTCAAAAACTGCAGAGAGAAGAGGAGCTGGAAGGCCACATCACCACTGAGCTGAAGCAACGAGAGTAAGTCCAAGATAAAAAGAGTTTTATAAGGTCCTGTTCTGACAGCCATTAGTACTGTAGTAAATGAACAAAACTAAATGTGTATGCCATGTATATATTTAGCTTCATACCTATTCTACAAGTGCACGATATACACTCATGCATCAGTCAGCAACTCTAGCTTCATAAATCCACTAAATTCTTTGTCTTGGCTTCTCAGGTTGGAGCTGAGTGAGGTGGAGGTGGAGATTGGCAAGTTCTCCTCACTCCGGCAGGAGGTGGAGGAGGAGGAACGGGTCTTTCAGGTCCTTAAAGCCCAGAAGGCAGCGACAAGGTTGCAACAGGAGAAAGGAACCAGCCTGAAACTGCAGCTCAAAATGCAGCATCTGAAGGAGTAGGAAAAATTACAGTATTCTCCAACTGCTTTTTATGCATTATTTATCAAGAATAGACATCAGTCTATAAAAAGATTAAAAAGTAAAAAATGTGACATCTAATTAAGTGACATACTCATGTGCATGGTAAAAGATTATAAATAATCAATTTGTGCAGTGAATTGCCTTAAAATGTGTTTTAAACAATCACTTTTATATACAAATATATTTACAGTGTAATAATTGTTTCATATGTATTTATAATTTTTTTTGTTATTGTTGTTGTTGTTGTTATTATAATAAAGTTCATAAACATAAATAGGAAATAATAGGCAATGTATATATATATATATATATATATATATATATATATATATATATATATATATATAAAAGTCGTGCTGATAAGTCTCTTATGTTCTGATAGCAAACAGGCCGCCATGATGAAAAAAGAGGAGTCTGAACATCAGAGGAAAATTGCAGAGGGCCGGGCAAACCGCAAGATAGCTGCCAAATACTTGAAAGAGACCATTAAAAGGTAATCCACCTTTAATCCGATAAACAGGACTCAGGATAGGATGAGATAGATGAGAATATGAAGAATCTTAGATGCTAAATACATTACAAAACAGGACAGACAAGATAAGAGTTGAAAGAGCTCACATTCATATAAAGTCTGTTGTTTTCTGTTGTGATTGTTTGTTGTGTTTATCTCTTTAAAGAATAAAGGTTATGAGTATAGGGAAGAATGCATCTCTCTAAGTTATGATAATTAACAGCATTCTTCAGTTCTTAGAAGTTTCGAGCAAGCACTATTAGGATTTGTTTTTCACTCTGTACTGTAGTTGAGCATTCACATGTTTTGTGAATGTCCCTGTTTCATTCAGAATGCAACAGAAAGAGGCTGAGAAAGAGCAGCAAAACAGGGAGTTACTGGAAAAGAGGATGAAGGCTGTCAAGTCACTGAAGTCTAACATAGCAGCCACACAGGTAAGTAACAGGACCTTCCCAAGCTGATACTGCAGCGCAGTGGTTGTTGATTTAGGAGTGATGCACATACACAATATACTACACATACTACCATACATACGGTGCAGTTTAACATAATTTATAAGTACGTGAGTGAATAAGCTTATGAACCAGCTTAAAATGTAGTAATCTTTATCTAAAATTTAAATTTAAATTCTTAAATTAAGTTCTTATAGAGACAACACTAATGCATTAGTAGACTACCCAGCAAACAACGTATGACAGTTCTCCACAGACTGCTCTTTTCTGTAGTTTGAAGAACTGCACTTCAGGTAGGATTGTCATAAAGCAGAGACCACATTTTTATTTGTGTTAAAAAGAGATCATTTCTGGACTAGGTATGCTATTTTTGATTGTACCAATCTTTTTGTTATTAGGGTTTTGCAGTGTTCATCAAGCTTAATATTGTATTTTAAAATTCAACATTCAACAGGTATATTTCATAGTGTAGTAGGAAATACAATAAATATACAAATATAACAAATATAACTGTAATAATCTGGCATGTTTGTTTAGGAGAGTTTACGGGTCCAACAAACCAGAGCCAAAGTAAACGCCCAGAAGAAAGAGCAGCAACAGATTCAACTGAGAGAATCCTTGCAGGCCCAAGGCATCAACAGTATAAAGCATATGTACCAACAGAAACAACTAGAGAAGCTAAAACAACAACAGGCGTATGTCCTCTCCTCTCCTCTCCTCTCCTCTCCTCTCCTCTCCTCTCCTCTCCTCTCCTCTCCTCTCCTCTCCCACGTGCATGTCCTCCACTCCCACTCTATGCAGCAGTGTGTGGGTGTTTTTTTTCTAGCTGTGTGCTGAGGAATACATGACCCCATTTCAGTAAAATGCAGTGCTGTTGATTTGCCCTTCTCAGGGAATTCGAGGAGAGGCAGAAGTCAAAGAGGGTGGCGATTGTGGCAAAAATCCTTCAGGAGGAGCAGCTGGTAAAGAGCAGAAAGAGGCACCAGGTACTGCTGCCTAAACCCCCAATCACTGACAAGTTTCCATCTTTGGAGAGGGCAAAAGAGAAGCTTCAGTACTACCTGGATCTCAGCCCCACATCAGCCACAGAGAAGAGAACCCCAACTGTGAGTGGTTCATAACATCTACATGGCAGCTGTGAAATGAATGTACAGTAAAGAGATCTGAGCAATTATAAATGTGTGTGTATTTGTGCAGCAGTTGAGAGAGTTTAGTGACTACAGCGACTCATCATCAGCTTCCTCTGACACAGAGGACCTGGAGGAATCCATACTCCAGGAAGTGGACCAACAGAGCCTCCCTGACAGCCTTGCTGAGCCTGAATTTTCTGGTCTATGGGAAAAGAACTACAAGGTGCACTACAATAACAGCCACTGCCAACCGCAAGCAAATCCCTGCAAGCTGCTAAAATTAAACACTCATAAATCATGTCCCATTCACAGCAGGCACGTCATTTTTCTGAGGATGTGCTTATTGCGTCTTTGTTAGCAGATGAATTCCCCACCTGCAGACTAAAGCCTGTTGTATAAATAATTCCACTAAAGGCCAGCATTGCATTCATTCAGAATAGTTGCTTACCAGGTGTGATGTAAACAGCAAAGCTGATTCAAGTGATTTTTTGCTCACTGCTTTAAATGTTGCGATTTAAGGTTGTATGTTATGGACAGGGAAAAACACAGTCACCTCCCAGTAGCTGCATCTCCGGCTTCTTACTGTGTCCCAATAAACATAACTGTCAGTGTTTGCAGATGGGTCTCCACTGGAGACTTCTAGTTGGTGGGGGGTACATGCATGTAGGGTGGCTGTGTTCTGAAGGGGTTGTATCATGAACTCCGTACATGTTTCAAGACACCACATGCCACAGAGGTCTTAAGGTGTTTGGATCCAAACGAAGAACATACAGTACAGATTTCAAATGCAGATCAAACTAAAAGATGATAGATGCCTGTCAGTGAAGGATACAGATGGAAACCAGATAATCCCTTGACTTTGTTTTTTTGCTTGTCTTGTACCTCACCTGTAAGTAGCTTTGGATAAAAATACCAAGTGACTAAACGTAAATAAAAATATTATCCAACAATTTTTACGGTTAATAAATAATGACCACATCAAATCAAAATGTCCAAAGTAGAATTTGGTTACAGAGCTACAAAGACTTTTTGTTCATCTGAAGTCCCACACATTTACTGTATTTGTGTCTTGAGTAGTATTAGGTCTTTAACATGAAGCACACTGAATGCCTGTAAGCAAACCAGCACTGACTCACTGCAGTTTGAGAACACTGGAGACTTTCAGTTTGTCATTTTTCAGTTTTCCACTCACACTTGAGTATTGATTGGTTTACTAAACTGTATAGTGTTAGGTAATAATCCCCATCGTGCTGATCACATCAGAGTAGGACTACAGTAATAGCACCACTTCTGCCTTTTCTTGAGTATAAGAATAAAGTGCTCACTCAATGGCTGCTTCTGCCTTGTTGACAGAAGCAGGGGTTCCTCTAATTCACTATCAGGGTGAGTTGGCTCTTTGTCTCATCGAGACCTCTCCGCAATCGAAATGTGCGGTGACAGGCATCACTTCTTATTGTGCTGCTGCCTTTGAGGCCTCCGAATGAGTGTGATATTACAGCTCAAAGCTCTGAGCAAGTAACAAGTGGAGTGGAAGCGGTCGCGCCTCCTGACATACAAATCAGATGATGCCCTCATCATAGGCTACTTCTCAACCCAGTGGCTAGTGCAATAGAGGAGCACAGCAATGTACCAAAGTTAATACAATGATTCATGAAGGGGGAAACAAAGAATAAATCTTTGAGCTTTAAACCCACAGTTAATGTAATCTTTTGTTTCTCCTTAAGTAACTTTAATATAAAACTTTTTGGATCCTGGCTGACTGCACAGCATATGTTGTATTACCTTGTTCCATTCACAACTGAGTGGTAAGCTGTTTTTATTACTGTGTAATGTGACATTATAATCTAATGCAAAAGTTGTCAAGCACCTTTTGTCTGTACTGTGTGATCAGTTGAGTAACTGGAGTACATAACATCTTTATTTAATCTGTCTGACATTTCATCTTACAATTCCACAGTTTCATATAAAGTAGTGATTGTTGCTGTTACTTCATTGTGTGGCTCCAGAAGCTCCTGACTGAGAAGAATACATTAATGCAGACAGACGTAAATCAGGAAGAACCTGCAATACCCAGCGGAAAACCCGACAAGCCTGCTAAAAAAGTTCATGGAAAAGAGTTGAAAGGGCCTCCATTCATCAGTAAACCCGATATCATCAAGTTTAAGGTGCCACGCTGCTGTTTTTACAAATATCACATCTCATATCATTTTATGTCTTTTAGAACTAATGCTAATAAACTTCTAATTTGCAGGTTTTCCCTTTCAAGCACTGTGACTTTATGTAACAATTGTTTTCTTTATTATTCAGCTTTTGTTGACATATGTCAATAGAATCCAAATCATTTCAAACACTTTCAATTCTGTTTCAGGACTTTGAAGTGGGGAAAATTTATAAGAAGAAAATCATCCTGACTAACATCAGCTACATGACTAACCACTGCAAGTTTCTTGGGGTGTCTGCACAGCTAAAGGATTTCATTTCTATCAAGTAAGATTTATAATGCAAATAGGCTAGAAATCAGCAACACATACAGCTTGCACTACATGTACCATACTGCTACAGTACATAAAAAAATATTAGAACAAATACAAGTTGTCTTATCTGAGGAAGACCACTGTTAACTATATATAATATATATATATATATATATAATATATGTCATATTTTATTAAAGCAAAGAATATCATAGCCTTAATCCCAAGTAATCAAAAACAACTAGTCTAACTGCTAACTAACTGCTATAGCAGAATGACTAGTGGACCAGTGTCATCTGTACAACCTTGTCTGACAGCCTACTTATCCTCTATATGAATTGCATTCAAGTTCATTGGAAAAATTCTGTTAGTTTGAACTTTTGGGAAAAATTGACTACAAATTAAAAAGAAATGTTCCCCACGTTGTTCCTTTGAAGTGTCAGTCTGTGATCTTGATTATGATACTGAGGTTGATAATACATATTGCAAATTTACAGTCTACAACAACAACTTCTGTTTTAGCACCAGGCAGTGCAATAGAACCTAAAATGAATCTTGTCTCAGGAAAACAGAGATAAAAGAGACATCCAAAAAAAATACTAAATTAAGAACAGTTGTTGTTTAGTGGCAGTGCTTCATGGTTTTTCTAATGGCTTAGTGTTGTAGTTATTTGGATATACAATCTAATGTGTTAAAATTTAGGTTCAAAGTTCCTCTGTTGTGACAACACTAGAGGTAAATGTGTAAATGTGTTAACAGCAACACATGTTAAAATTCCTATGAAATTGCTATAGGTTGAACTGCTTTAATTATCACATGGAAACATCTGCTCATGTATCACCACTCAGGAATTTAACACAACCACTTCTTGTCATTTTAAAAGACGATGGAGTGGACGTGAAAGCAAAGCCTGTCCTCCCACATATGGACACCAGCTTAGATCACCACGCTCACAGCTCCTCTTATGAGACTCAGCTGAGTGAGTCAGTCTCTGTCTCTGCTATCTCGACTCTCTCAGCCTGCCAACAGCCCACAGGCCAAGCAGAGATACATTGTTCTCCAGGTCACTCACTGCGTACCACTTTCCTCTGCTCCCCCGTGACTTGATGTGGTTTCTTCGTCTCTCCTTTTTGCCTGATGGACTGAAGAGTCTCACAGGGCACAGCAGGGTCAGCTACAAACTACTGGTGCCGTTTCTGAGCCTTCATGCTGGACAACTTGTCTGAACATATCACTCTGTAACAAACACACACTCTTACCAAATGTACTGTATACTATACAATATAGCTACACGTGGGTGTCCCTTCCATGTCCAAAATACAGAACAGCCCTTTTCCTACAAGTTAAAAAGTTTAAATGTCTATAAAACACGCTCTTACTCCCTTAAGTTCATCCAGGGTTTTTCATAACTGAACCTTAAATGTTCAGGTATGACCAGTACCTTACGATGGCAGTGCTTGAAAACTAGGGCTTTTCAGTCAGTCTACAGTACGGTTCATTGAATGACATGAGGTGCATGCCAACTAGAAAAGAAAAATGCATTTAAGACAATCAGTATTTTCTTTTACTAAATTCAATTTCAACATTTACATGTAAATTTAAAGATTGTACAGTTGGTCTTGGTGTTGACAGTATGATGTTAAGGTTAATCTTTTAGGGTTTCTGTGATTAATCTTAAAAGTATGTCAGTTCTCCAATTGTATCTGCCTGGTGATGGCAAAACATGATCCAAATGTCCAGGTTGTGCGAGATCCAGAACTGTAATATGAAAGTCCTGAATCAGTGACTAATGTTGTCTTCTTCCAGCAGTCAAAAAGACAGCAGAGGCTGTTAAATTGGCTTGATTTTTGTCACAATTCTAGTGTTTGGAGAACCCAATTATAATGCCAGACACGATTAGATGAATAGAAAGAAGTTTTATTGTCAGGATGATAGAGGAACCAGCGAGGGAAGCATTGAACTCTGGGAGTTAAAGTCTAGGTTTATAAAATGGCAGGTGTCTTTTTGGCATTCACTGTCTGGCAGGATGCTGGGTACAAAAACACGGTGGCAAAGGAAGTAACAACAAAATACAAAAACAGCAGTGAGCTCAGCACAAACTAAGAACAAGAACGAAGACACACAGTATCAAACCAATACTCAAAAGTCAATAACATGAACAAAAGGAAATAAAGAGTTATCGGAGACACAACAACAAAAATAACCGGCAAGCAGGCAAAATTCACAATCTAGGGTCCAAAATCCAAAAGCACTATCCAGGTGAGGGGCCCAGGGTCTATGAGCCAGATAAACAGGAGATAGAAACAAGAGTCCAAGAACAAGAAGCAAAACTCACAGAAAACAAGGGCTGAGGATAGGGCAAGGGCAAGGTCAAGATCCAGATCTTAACATGGTCAAAAATCACACACAGGGCAAGGGGAGTGGCGGTGTGAGAACTGACAGTTTGGTGAGGGACATGATAACCAGGGTGGTTCTTCTAAAGGGGAACAACTAGACACAGGTGAAGTAGGTGACAAGGCACATGATGGGGAACAGGAAGGAGACCAAAATAAAAGCACGGGACAGGAAGGCACAGGGCAGGATCATGAAAATTACTCCCAACATATTTGATCCATTTGTTACAGTGGAATGTACAATATATGTACAGTATATCCCACTGATTCTGCACACAGTATTTGAGCCAGTGGTGAATGCTTTTGAGACTCAACAAACAGCAAAACCAACAAAGCTTGTCTTAAACAACCATATTTTTCTCACACCTTCCATCAAATAGTTATAATATAATTATTCATATACAACTTTAAGTGCATCCACTACCATAAAAGAAACATTTGAATTATGCTTGTACTGTACATTCTGACAAATTCACCTGTATCTGCCATTATAGCTGTTATACACCCTCTTCTTCAACTGACTGTTGTGTGTGAAACCTGCTGGTTATTCACACGTTAAAACCTACAATATTGAGATCAGTCATGACAACTGCAAAGCCTTTATGGCTCACAGCTAAAAACATTAGCACAACAGGAGAGAGAAACATGAACCAGGAACACATTGGGCTTTTTCACACCAACCCATGATTCCCTGTACGCCCACTGAATGTCTAAAAATTGCTTCTCATCTTGCTGCACCCCCCGCCCAGTGTAGGTGCATTTATGCCAGAATGGATTCTGCTGTATCTTTTCACTACTGGGACAAAAACCTCAACAGCCGAAGCTTGCCAGACTTGGTAAAAAGCCATTGTTTAGATTCTGTTTTTTTGCAATTAGTGTCACTTCCTAATATTGCAATGACTAGCTGAGAGGAAGACACCCCTCTGTGGTCTGTATGTTGTGAGAGAAAGACTAAGACTGTAGTAAAATTGTGGTACTCAACCAAACCTAAGGGTGCGATCACACCTACAATTTGTTTAATTTGGGTCCAAATCTTGCCAGGACGAGACACATTATTTTGTTTTGCATCCCGCCTGTGGAATTTGAGGAATGACAGAACTCGAGGAGCTTATAAATTGAAAAGTAACCTCCAAGTTAAGCTTAAATGTTTTAATCTGCTACAGCAGATCAGGGACCCATCTTCTAAGTAAAGTGGACTACTAGTCCACTTAGTGATTTGTCTAAAAGATAGAACCTCTACAGCCACATAATTGTGGTTGTGTCCTACTAGCTAAAAAACAGTTGACAAGTGCCTTTTCATATTCTTAAGTGCTTGAAATCTGTCAAAGAAATGTTTCTTTTAGAGAGTGACACACTGCACTTGATTAAACCTGTTGTTTTATTAATCTTCTCTTATACTCCAACTAATGCTCGATAAAGGAATAATTTATTGTGAGCAGCATTCAGCAGCAGTTGGGCTTTGTATCCTGTGACAGCAACTTATTTGTGGTTAAAATTAATCAATTTCAACACATTTGAAGGGAATTGCATTGTGAGCTTTTGGTAGACTGAATATAATCATTTACACCTTTCCAAAAAAAAAACAAAGTAAAGAAAAACGATCTCTAAGGTTTGATTAAATGATTTTACTGTAAATGTGTTCCAAGTGGCCTTGGAAATGTCTTAAAAATACCCTTCATATGGTTCCTAAACTTACAAACAGAAAGATGAATTATATTGTAGAAAGAAGAAGATTTGACTTCTGTGTTGTAAATACGACAGCAAGATTATAGAAGTAATATTCACAAACCTAGTCAGAGTTTTGATGCTCCACTGTACAGTAGAGGGCTTTCACAAGTACTTATGACTGTGAGGGGGTTTTAGCTCTGTTGAACTGAATAATGAACGGAGAATAGTTATTGATTTACTGTAGGAGAAGCCAGAGGGGAGCGGCCAGAATGCAAAGCTTCATCACTTCAGTGTACTGCAATGGATATACTGTACACGATGGCCTTGTTTGCACCACTTTATATAGGACTTCAAACACTGCCTCACTCAGCATTTAATCCCAAGGGAGCTGCTCTATTTTTTTTTTCACGTGTCTTTTAATACCACCTATTTTGAAGCTAGGGAAGAAGAATGGTACCAATAGGAACTTTAGCCAAAAAGCCAACTAGGTGAAATCCTTTTATGCACTTCCAGGGCACAGTGGTGAACTGGATGGGAGCTCCAGGTTCTTCACAGCTCGAACTACAACTTCAAACAACTGGCTTAAACCCATCTAATTTTCTCATGTCCCTGTTTGATTTGAGAGCCAGCGTTGCTAGGAGATGGGCTGTCAGTTTTCATTGTGCACAACGGACTGGAGTACATCATATTCCTGTGTTACCTACAGCTGTTTATTCAAGATGTGTCTGAACAAATGAAGAGGCATTGTGCTGTTAAGTTTTTTAAGTCTGACTCAGAAAGTGGAAGCTAACATTAGCACCATTTCCCAAAAAAGCTTTTGGTTCGTCTAATCTTAACATATGCTGAGTTGTTGGCATCTCTCATATACTTGCATTAGCTGTCTCTTTTTACTGGATGCCTCCAGTCTCCAGTTATTAACAGATGAAAAACTATAGTTTGAAAAGTTACATAAAAAAGCCTGAGAAGGACACTCGGTTTCCATCTTGTACCATCAGAAGATATCTCATTATCAACACATGAACCCTAGCATGAATGCACAGATTTAATTTTCTTAACTGGATAACATTATAAATAATAACAGAATTGTTTGACATCTGTGATATTCTGGAACTATAGTTGCTTTTAAATTATGCGTATAGTTTATAGCTTTGGTTTATCTACTGAATTTTGAGACTCTTCTCCACGTCTCTGGCTGGCTGCCTGCTATATTCATATTGATCGGTGCTGTTCTTGAGGCTCTGGAAGGGCGGCAAGTTGTCAAGCTCCTCAGGGCAACATTAGGGTTGGCGTAAACATGTGCGGTGAAATACACACTTTGAAATAGCTCACGTTGTTCATGTTTATTTTCTTATCTGAAAATACATTTTTTGTTTTCTGGTAAGTTTTGCAGTATGACATACTGTAAAAGATTTAGCAGTGAAACATTTAGCACACTGCTAGTGTTTTCATATGGATCGTATGTTTGTTTCTTCTGACCTGGTTATGTCTTTTAAGCATTTCATCTGAAGCTGCTGATCTTTCTTTGAGTCTGTTTAATCTAATTTAACATAACCTTGTATCAAACTTGTATCTAGTTTAATAACCATTATTTGATTCATAACACATTCTGGTTTGCGTTTCAGCTTTGAGCCCCCTGGTTCTTTATCTGCTGGGATGTCCTGTGATGTGCAGGCTGTTTTCCAGCCTATGGTTAGTTGCATCACTCCCATAACACATATAATACAGACCAAAATAAAAAAGACCCATAGACTCAAATTTGTAACTTTTTGTTGGTTTTAATCAATTTTGTGTATATAGGAATGTGAAATTTGTTTCTTCATATCAGCATTTTGTATTATTGGAATAAATCTGATCAGTCATTAAATAAAGTACACACTGATAATCAAATCTCCTCCTTAATTGTCTTAAAGAAAACTTAATAAAAAATTCTTAATGTCAAACCTTGATTCTGAAATTAATTGTGTGTTAACTGTTATAAAGCAACACACCATTCATCATTTATCTGTTCTTGCAGATCAATGAAGACCTGGAAGGAGAGGTCCAGTTTTCTTCACCAGTGGGTCCCTTCTCTGTGCCCATCAGATGCACCATAAAGAAATGTGATGTGAGGACATTACAAATAATTACTATCCATGTGATTTCCCTGTCTTGCTATTTTCTTACATCATTTTTTGTGCCTTAAAAGTTTTACTCACTAAATACTATACAAGCTACTGATTTTGCCCAACATACAGTAGTTGTACAGCAGTCCACTTATGTAATAATATATGTAAAACTCAAGCTGGTAGTTCTTCACTGTTGATGCTAATAACTATATGTGATTATATCCTATGTCTAGTTGGAGGTTGACAGCCAGTTCATTGACTTTGGGTCACACGTGGTGGGCCAGACAATTTCACGGACTATCACACTGACCAACAAAGGCGCTCTGGCCACTCTCTTCAGTCTGGACACCTCCACAGATCTCAGTCCAGAAACTAGCCATGTCCATATTCCATCCCAGATTTCTGCTAACACATGCCAGGTCAGACTGTCAAGCTGGACCTTGAGAGTTTTCTTCATGTAATGTCATTACAGCTACAAATTAAATGTTAATGTTAGAAGCTGTACAGTGGGACATGGGATGAGCAGAATGTTTAGTCTTACATTATTTACATTACCAGGTCAAACGACATGAGTCATATCAAAACCTCTGACATATATAGAACCAGATGAATGTTTATGTGTTATTGATTCACAGGAAGCAAGCAGTCAAAACACAGTATCTGACAACCAAAAGAGCTCTGCATCCATAAACACTGGAGAAATCCAACCAGAGCAACTGAATCTCTCTGAGGCATTGCAGCAAGAGCAACCAGGTAAAGCCATTTTACATATGCACAATAGTCACTTACAATGCCTTGCAAAAGTATTCATACACGTCACACTTTTAAGATATTTATTTATGAAAAACTTTAAAAACAATTTATCATTTTCTTTCCACTTCATTGTGTTCCACTTTGTGTTGTTCTATCACATAAAATCCCAGTAAAATACATTTACGTTTTTGGATGTAATGTGACAAAATGTGGAAATGTTCACTGTTGCAAGGCACTGTATATTATGCATTTCATGGTTTGATGTTATAACTGTATATTTCATTGCATGTATGTTGTATGTTGTATAATCTTGTATTAATAGAGACCCAGATTAATATATAAACTTTAAATTAAATATGGCCACTTTACCCTCAGCCCCACTCTGCTTAACTAAAGCCTCACTGAGTCACTAGCGTGGCTGTAGACTCTGTTGATTTACAGTATTATTAAAAGATCTAGTGCTGTCTGAAAGCCAGTATAGTAAGTGCAGAATATTTGAATTTGAGCATAATTTATAGGTCATATTGTTTCCTAAAACAGCGAAAAACAGAAATACAGGAAATGAGGACTGACAAAACTCTTTTTTGTCATTGATTTCCCTCATTTTTCTGTCCCTGTTAGGACGTTTGGTTCTTGTAAGAACAATAGAAAAAGAACACACACACAGAGTTCACCTTGCTCTCACAGCTGGTGACAAGGAGGCTTATTCTCTTTTATGTTCTTCATCACTGCACTCAGCACTTTCCTCTGCTGATGGTTTGATAAGCTGCTCAGTCTTTTGCCTCTGCTCTGCTACCTTTGGAAAAACAGTGTTAAAGTGTCTCTGTCGCTCTTTTTTATTTGCTGCTATTGAGAAAATTTTTGTGATCTTGGACACATTTCCAGGCAGTTTATGTTTTTTCTTTTTGTTTTAACTGTTTTAACTTAACATTCAACCCAATGCTGCTATCAAATCCTTTATTTTTCAAGTCCAAATTGTTAGGTTTCTTATGTCCATCCCACTATCATACAACTATCAACTTTCAATCTAAAGTGCATAATAACACTACTAATATCAAGAAGACCACTATTATGGTGACCTCAAGCTTCCACTTAGTTTTACCATGAAGCCTTATTTTTTTTTATATTATAAATCTGTTGTTTTCTTTGCTCAGTACAGTGTTCACAGTGTTTTCTTTGTGTTGTGTTTGATGGGTTGGTAGTTCCATGGGGCAGATTGACCAAACAATCACAAAAAACAACCTATGATCAGGTTTTGCTCTGTGTGTGTGGCAATGTCAGAGGCTTCAGTTGCAGATCCAGAAGCTATTCCTGATGGTTGTGTGGTCACTAATGTGGAAACCCAAGTAGACGAGAGCTCCTCAGACTCCAATGACATAAGTCTGGGAAATGTAAGTATTAGATGATGCTGCAAAATCTCAGTTATGTCTTACTTCAATTTTAAGATTTTAGGATTTAAAGATGCATATTATATAAGTATATGTGAGCAAATTAATCTAAACTATTCAAGTAAATGACTGTCAGGTTTTTCTTGTTACCCTGAAGTAGACTGTGAGATCGATTTTAGTCTGAAAATTACATTTGTTGTTGAAAATGAACATCAAAACTAGAGAGCTACAAGGCAGGGTTGAAAGTATCACAATACACCATTTGAAGAACTGAAGAAAGGTATAGAGATGAGCCACACATTTTCCAGAACATACAGAACTTTTATGTGCTGATGAGACCACCAGAGTAAGGGAGGAGGAAATGATCTGCTCATGATCCACACCATCAACTGTAGGCTCAGTTGTGAAGCATGGTTAAGGTAGCACCATGGCTTGGCCTTGCATAGCTGCTTGTGGTTAAGACTCACTAATCTTTATTGATGCAAAAACCCATGATGATAACAGCAGGATGAATTCAGAGGTGTGCAGATACATAGTATCTTCTAATTTACAGAGAAACTGTTTGGGAGGAACTTCGTTATGCAGAAGGTCAAAACACGCTGCCTACTAAAAAACAATTGAAGGTTTTAGACAGAGTAATTCAATCACCAGACCTTAACCCAACTGAACACGTACCTCACATCCTGAAGAGAAGATTGAAGGGAATAGCCCACTAGAACAAGCTACAACTAAAGGAGGCTGCATTATAAACCTCGAAAAGCATTTCAGCCTCTCATAACCTACACAATTAATACAATTAGTATTCATCCTCTAGGAACCATAAATATCTAAACCAAATTACAAGGAGGGCATTTATCTAGATATCTTTGATATCTGTGTTTTATAATTAGGTGTTGATCAACAACTGATTGATTCATACTGGTTGGTATGAAGAGTCGTGTTTGATCATATTGGCTATCTAACTAACTGCTAGCTTTAATAGATCTGGCTCACAAATATCAGCCTGTGTCACTGGACTAGCAGAGAGACACCTGCTCTGTCTCTGAGGAGACAGACTATTAACTCTGTCTGTAGAAGATTATGCCTCCGTGTTTTTTTAGCAGTGACGCTATGTGTGCCTTGTGGACCGTGTGAGGTTCTAGATTTGTTCAGGGTTCATTACTTCTCTCTGGCAGGGGGCTAATGGTGCATCACCTCTCCCTCTGTGCTTGTTGTGTTAGTGTCTATTGCATGTGCCCCGACTCGATCATTGTCATTTTGACTCATGGTACAGCATTGTATGGTTGAAGGCTGGTAAATGGCTGATTATCCATCAAGCTATCATAGTCCCACAATACGGAGTTGGCTGCTGCATAAATGGCTTATTCCTCTCTTTTTCTCATTTTTATTACTCCTCTCACCACTTGTAAGAGTAGACAACACACATCACCTTTCACTTTAGTGTGGTAACATGCCATTTGAAGTTGTATGCAGAGGTTATAGTCTGATTTAGTTTTACCTTTGGTATTGCCTGATGTTCATTACTAAGGTTAGCATAGAATGCTTGTAGGATATGTCATAGGGGTAAAATCTAATGTTGTTCATGTACCCACCCACAGGTTAGAGAGGGAGAAATTGGACCTTTTCAGAGCATCAGACTGGAGGTTTTTTTCACTCCGACCATTCCAGGAGAGGCCAAACTAGACTTCTACATCAAGTTCTCCAACTTATCCAGCAAACCAGTAAGACACACACATATAACCTGGGAATTTAATAGGTAGAAAAAAGAATTTGGTCTTTTTTACAGTTTATCGAGCCCTTAAATGTTGTTGGTTTTGTTCAAATCATTGTTATTTTATGTAAACATGACATGTTAATTTAAACAGATACCTATCAAAGTGAGGGGTGTTGCGGTCAGCATTCCTGTGTGGGTAGTTCAGCCCAATATTGACTTGAAGATCTGCATGTTTGACCACCTCTATCAAGACAGTATCATGGTCCAAAGCAGGTGAGACCTACAACCTGAAACAACTTTTCTAATCTTAGAGTAAATTAGGATACAAAAGATGCAAGCAAATCTTGTTACCTTGTTTAACTGTCTACCTAATGTTCTATCAACCTGAACACCAACAAGTAAATATGTACTGGAACTAGATATTTGAACAATGTCTCCCATCCCCCTAATTTAATAAAATGACCTCTTACTTATGTATACGTATCGACAGTATCTTGTTCCACTAAGCAGCTGCCTTGTTTAAACATGAAACACTCAAATTAAGGAGAGTGAGCTTTCATTTCATACCACATCACTGTCTCTTGAAGAAATCAACTGCAGCAGTTAAAAAACAATTGTGCAAGGACATAAATAGAGTGCCAAGGCGCTGTTTACAGCTTTATTTGAACTATGTTTGTCTTCAAGTTGATGTGATGTGTGGTACGTGTAATTTAACACCTTCTGTATACTGAAACATACTGTGCAGTCACATCTAAAAGTATTGGAGTGTCAAGACAGTTTAGTTTGTGTTTGCTGTACACTGAAAACATTCGGGTTTAAAATCAAAAGATAGAATAATCTGATATTTAAATTATACACTTTTTCTTTTCCAGCTTATATAAATGAATTGGCCTTGTCATTCCAATCATTTTAGATGGGGCTGTATGTTCTACTATAACAATATTATATGGAAGAAAAGGTCTCACTCTGTAGTACATGTTTAAAGTCTTGTTGAATCCTACCTTCACTGAAGCAAAGAGTGGATACTAGAAATATTAAAATGATTACTGTTAAGAATTTATTAGACTAACTTCAGCCCAATTAGATCACTGCAGAAATGAGTGGTGCATGTTATATTCCATCTTATTTGTTGTCATGCTTAGAAACATCCTTGGAATAGAGTTTGGAAAGAGGCATGGACTGCTGATGTAGCATGCTGGCTTATCTACTGAATGCAATACTAAAACGCCCTCACATACTCGGTCTCTGCCAAAGCAGGCATTTTCATAGAAAAACAGCTCATGGAAATCCCTTAAAATGGACAAGACCAGCTTACTTTTCAGCCAGCCCAGCCTCTCCACCTAACCATGTTTAGACTTAACATAGCCGTATTGAGATATTGAACAAACGTACAGACATTCTCATTAAAATGGAGATGTATGAATGATAAATGTTCCCAAACGATGGATGATGTTGCGCTAAACTCACATCTCCACAATCCTCTTTGTTTCATACTATAGTAAAGAACGAAAGTAAAGCCTTTATGATTATGGAAGCATGGAAGAATTAAAATGCACACATAAGGTTAAGAATACACCTGGGGCAGTAACATTTACTGGTCCACCACCTAGTCATTGTGTCACATCATACAGTGGAGGGAGTGGATGTGTGTGTGGGTGTGGGGGATTTGTGACAACTGCCATCTGGTGCGCTGGCACACCAGCACTTGTGACAACATGACGATGACAGCATCAGTGTGAATGGCAGCTTTTAAAGTAAAAAAAAGACCAAAGCTTGCACCAGTAAACTATGCAATATGTCACTCTGCCTCCAAGACAGTAATTTAAACATAGAATAGCTTGGCAGGCTTTTAGGGGAAACAATAAGAAAGCTGATGCTTTCATCATACAATTTGTCACTTTTTCCTTTGAGTAGATGAGTAGATATCCCACAAGTCCTCCTTAGTTTGTGACAGATTTTTTAAGAGAACAGCACAATGCATAATTGAATATGTCTCACTCGTTTGTGAGACAGTAATTTGAATATTGCTCCTACTAATTGAAAGACTTTTTAAGGGCTTTAAAATGTGCATGTTGGCTTTTGCTTGTGAGCCAATGATTTGAATATTCTGAGAACAGTTGGCAGAGTTTTTGTTTTTGGGGAACAGTGTTTCTTTTCAGCCTGGACTTTTAAACCCTCCTCCACTGGCACCTGCTGGGGAGTTGAGTATTTCTTCCTAAAGTCAGGCCACAAAAAACATAATGAACCAGCTTCACAAAGTCCGCTGTTAACAGTATTTGTACTGTGCCTTCCCTACCTTGTCGTAGTTCAACCTGTGTTCTGTGTTTTTTCTGAGGAATAGAAACATGTAGAGTAAGCAAGCAAAGCAATCTGGCATTTGCATTATTTGCAAATAAGTTTGGTTTAAATCATTAAACTGGTCAGAATAAACTGAAAGAAACTGGTCGCTGGCAACCAGTAAAAAAGACAACATCACCTAAATGCCCCTGGTAATTAAAATGCCTAATTACCCTAAATGATTATGCATCTATGAATATTCCTTCCAGAGTGATTTGAAGGTTATCATTTGGCTGGAATAAAGATAGCGACTTAATATCTCCCAAATGTCCCTGAGAGTCCTTGCCTCAGGGAAACAACCATCTGTTTGACCTCACTCTTTAAAGTGGGACATTTCATTTGAGAGGGGAATCGAAATATTTCATGGGTGCCTCACTCTATTTGGTCACAGATTGCTCATCACTTACCTTTGTAGCTTTGAGAGTGAAATCAGCCATAACAAAACATTTTTATTGTATATGCCTATTACCTCCAGCAAACAGTGTTTCAGCATGTTTGTACTGTCATCATTTTATGAAAGGTGTGTACTGCAAGTGTGGGACGTGGTTAAATGTGTTGGAGAATTCCCAAGGTGAAGAGCCATTTATATCACAGGCCTGAGCTATAACTGAAGCTTGTAGCCGAAGGCACAACCATCTGTTGGAGCTCCTCGAAAATGGGTCAACTAAATGATATGGACTTGGGGTACATCACTTTGTACAAGGCAATTTCTTAAAGTGTCACTCAAACAAAAGTCTTTTCTCTGTCCTTGCTAAGGCCTCATGGGAGAAGAGGTTTCCCTGGCATGTCTACTGGGCAAAGTACCTTTAAAATTATTTATTTTTTTGTTGTTGTTTCAAGCTGCCTGAAAAACTGTGTCAATGTCAGTAGTTCTGCCGTCAATATGTTACTCTCTGGTATCACAGCGCTAAGGAGAGGTTTTTCACAGATTATACAGGACTCTTGCTGTGACATCTCATGGTGTCACTATGCGCTGGAAGGAATTGGGATAGGCATAGGAAAGACTAGAGTAACTTTGAACTCCCCCCACACCACTCCATTACACCACAAAATGTGATATATCTGTCCTGTTAACTTTAGCAGTTGCAAGAAGCACTCACTTTCTTTTTCAATTGAAGAAATATGTTCATTTGTGACTTTGAAAACACCTTTACTTGACACTTATTTCAATTTAAGCTAATTAATACCATCACTCACCCGATAGATCACTATAGATCACTTCTATACACAATAATGAAAAGGATCATTAGTTGTAACCTAAAAAAAAGTTTTTCTTTCTATACTTTTGTAGTAATGTAATCTTTGGCAAGTCTAGCTTGTCACCATGGCATACATTTGAAACGTTAAAGGTTTTTACAATTTTTCTGTGTATTACTACCTGTGGATTACTTATGATAATTGTATACATCATCTTTTACTACATCTTACATCTTTGATGAATGCACTGGCTATGTTATGTTATGCTAATGAAAATCATATCTCTTGCTTGACAGAGCCAGCACAGCCTTGAGGCTGACATTTGAGGTGTGTCCAGAAATGAGGAAACACATGGAGATCCTACCAAAGACTGGTTTCATACAAGCTCAGTCCAGCTTTAATGCCCAACTCAAGTTCCTGCCAAGGTAAAGAAGGGCACACAGAGGATGCGATGATAATGGAATCACTGAAGCATTCATAATCTTATTTTAGACTGTAAGCTTGTTAAGATTCTATCAACCTCCTATGAAAATTGTTCACTCCAAAGGAGACTTATCATATTTATATTGGCAGACTTTCAGTTTTGTGACTTCCCATTCTCTGCTCTTTCAAGCACAAGGCACATTATGAAAATCATTTGAAGGAGTAATAATATCATTGTATTTAATTAGTTACAGTAATTGCTAGTATAAAAGTGGAATGCTGAGGAATGCTGACCTGTGGAAGTGGTAACACCAGTAAAAGGAAAAAGACACCGTCACAGGAAACGCAAGCAGTCAGAGAATCAGACACCTTTTCCATTTGAAAGACAAAACAAAAGTGAACTGTGAAGTGATTACAATACAAGTGTCTGTTGTTACCATCTATGACAGTCGACAACTTTCAGCTCTGACCTACCATTTTTTACACTGCTGTGCAAACAGCTGTGCGCGCAATAAAAGTACAAATCTATAAAGGGAACATATACAGTAGTTACAAAAACACTGACTTTTCCTTTAAGGAACAGGATCACGCTACACATTAGCTAAAGGAGGTAACTTGCTGGCTACTGAAGCATGAAGGTGCATCTTCCTTATGAGTGATTAATTATCAAATTTTGAAGAGAAGAAGAGATCTGTTATGAAATAAGATACAAAATATTACAGTCCTCATTTGACAGTTTCCTGTTTGTCTTATAGAGTTTCAACTTAGCTAATGTGTTTCTAAACAGTCAACAGCCGAAGGGTAAAAGGATCTGCTTCAACATACCTGCTGTCTGAGCACCGGGGCTTTGGAGGCTTCTGATAATGATTTCTAATGACTTTGAAGGACGTGGTAATTCTTTTGACAATAATACAGCCTCTATATTTAGATGGAGAGGCAGGAGTTGAACTGCTGTTTGAATGCCAGAAGAGCGGACTGGGGACCCCCAGGGCAAATCTGAGAGGCGTGTAGTATGTGAAAACTCAGCGTGGGTGCTAGGATTCTTGTGCCCATCCTCCTTTTTTCCCTTCAGAGTTCAGCAGCGTTGTGTGTTAATAGCTGACATAATATTGATGGAAGAAAAATAATGACAGAACAGAAGAACATGTTTCACGCATGACAAAGTTAGGAGCATAACTGTTTTATGGTTCAACGGGGGGCAAGCCTTCGGGTGAAAAGTGGGAAAATGGCTGTAATCTGCCTTAGTGAATCAGGAGAGGTTTTAATGCGAGGATTAGAGTTACAGCATTACTTGTGCTGCTGCTGAGATAGTGCAGCGTTCAAGAGCACTAACACAGTTGCAGCTTCCACCCCCTCCTGCTCTATCGCACTTTTTCTCTCTGTTTCTCTCTTTCACTTCAGTGCTGTCTTCTCCCACTCTTTCACACATACTTCTCTTTTTCTTGGCCTCTCACCTCTGTGCTTAACAATATTTCTCTCTCTTTGGTTTGCTCAGTCTCTGCAGTCCTCTATCTCTTTGCTCTTTAACATCCCTTCTAACTACATCTATTCTGCCTCTCTCTGTTATTCTCAAATTCCTCTCATCACACTTTGCATCCACCATCTACCGATGCTTATATGCTGGCCCTGATTCTGCTTACATAACCTAAGACACCAGCTCCAGTTCCCTGTTCTCTCATTGACAATCCTTTTTTGTGTGGGTTTGGATTATTCCTGTTTATTACAATTTAGATCTTATTGTGTAGTCATTGAACTGATAATATAACAAAATAACAGGTGACATTGATTATGGCAACTTTGAACTCCTTTGTTGGCTCAGTTGCCTTTTATTATGACAATTAAAGAAATATGCCAGTTTAGGAATTGTTACGTACAGTATGTAACACGTAATACAACCTTGGGATGTGATGATCTTATCCATCACACTGATACCTAAATCCCTAAAAAAAATCTGTTTTGGTTGAAAAAATATTCATCAGTTGCACAGTAAAAGATATAAACAAATATAACTAATAACTAATAATGATAATAAAAAATGTAGTTGCAATTTGAGAAATGGGCAATCACAATCACTTATTGCAAGAAGGGTGGAATATATCTGTAATAAATTGATAAGGATTGTTAAAATACCTTCTCATTAAAATGAATAGACTTGATTGCTAAAGCTAAATTGTCCAAACGTCCCTAGAGTGTCCTCCACTTGCGCCAGAAATTTATACAAATCATAATAGGAATCGAAAATAACTGTTTCCAGCATGTCAGCAAGCTGTGTTCATGCATGTGTCATCTCTGTCATGGTTGGATCTCGCCCTCCAATCTGTTGAATTTTAGTAGGTTTCCTTTTGTTTTATTGCAGTAGTGGTATGTCATTTATATTGGCGCTACCGAGTCTTCCTAGCAAGAGCCTATGATTGAATTTCCAAATCCTCATTAGCAGTACTGCTTTCACTCACTACCTCATTTACACGCTCACACACACATGCACACACGCTTACACACACACACACGCACACGCACACACACACACACATACTCATACACTGTTAAATCTGGATTCTAAAATGACTCATAGCTTTCATTCTTTGCACAAGTGTTTGCTTCTTGCCTTCCTTTCTGAGAGAGAGGGTGAGCACATTCTTTCTTCCTGCTCTGGAGGATTGCATTCAACCTGCCCACATCCTTAACTGTCTTTCCTTTGCTTCATCCCTCTCTGCCTGTCTTCCTCCACTTTTATTTGTCACCATCCAGCCCACACTTTTCCTTCACATAGCAACAGCATTGTCCCATACACTACATACTGTAATCTCACAGTTCAGTTAACAGGAATGCTTCTGAATTATATTGCAATGGGCATTTAGAGCCTAATAATCTAACAGAATCTAACATAGACCACTATGGCTCCTGTTTGGCATGCTATCCCTGGTGGTTGAAGTATTTTCTCAAGTGGATGTTCACATATTAAATAAAGAACGTTATACTTTTAAAGTCCGCTTGAGTGCATAAAATTGGATTTTTATGCTACATCCTACAAATGGATGTGGGCACATTTTTTGTAAATGTGATATTTTCCCCTTCAAAAGCACCAGTGGTTGTAAGACAGGCCAGAAGCTCTCCTGTTTTTATTCTTTTTTATTGAAGAAATATGTCTAGTGAAGAGTTGAAATTTCTGTTCAACTTACAACAACCACTTGTAAAGACATTTTCTATCACTTTATTCATAGATGTAGCCAGTCAGCTATGTATAAAGATGATTCTCCATCCTTAATCCCACCTACATATCTCTGACTGGTCAATTAGTTCTTCAAAACAGGCTATACCAGACCTATTTACTGGTTCTGCTCAACAAATAGTAGATATTTCAAATCACCACTGTTAGTTTTTGAAATTATAATAAGAAAGAATGCTCCCAAACAGGCTAATCTGAAATTCTCTAATTAGTTAGAAGGTCAAGCCTTGTCCACAGTCTTTTAGAAGTGAATGTTTCTGCAGCACTTGCAGTGCTATTTAATGAGTCTGGGTCACAAGGTTTAAACTGCACGTCTTCATCCTTAGATCGGTTTTGGAGCATATTTTTATTAAAGTATTTGAAAAAAGTTAGATTGTACATACTACTGTAGATACTGTATCTTACCTAGCCATGTAACCTTCTTGCTATGATGGCTTCAGTAACTGGGGTTAAGGCTAAACTAAAACTTTCTGCATGTAGAGAATTTGAATTGAACATATTTTAAAAAGATTTTTGCTGTGTAATTCTGTGATGACCAGATCATTAGATTAGGCTTGCTTGAATGAGCGGTTTTAGATGTAATCTGTAGAGAGTGAGGCAGCGTGTCCTACCCTGCAGTTCCGGCTGATAAAAGGGAGATTACAAGGATGATTTACTAAAGATTACACTGAACAGCTCCACCACTACTGTCACTAATGGTTCACCATTCACACCAGTATGTCACAATTACAAGAAAAACAAAATACCTGTTTCTTAACTAGATTTTTTCCTTTTATTTATTCAATTTTTTTACCAATGCACTTACCTATAGTGGAAAAAATCTCTAAGCCTCTTAATCTATTTTGTAATCCTTTTCATAATCACTTTTTTAATGGAGAATTGAAATTGACTGTTCCATAATGAAGTGGAATATACTGTATATATTTTAGGTGCTGCAGCTTTTTTTGCTCCAGTGATGTAAAAGGAAACACTAACACACTTTTAGCAAATACATGTTGTGTTTTTGGAGCCTTAATCTTTTAGGTGATCCTGATGATTATTGATTTGTTTCTTTATTGTTTTAAAGATGGAAAAGAAATGTTATTATTCCTGGTAAAAATCCTCAGGTTCTACAGCCCTCTTAATAGTACCCTTACGTTTGGACAACTATTTCGGTTTTACTGTATGTCCTCTACTAATCTCAGAAGTGTCATTAAAGGAGAATTACTTTTGGATGAGGCTGTGGATAATCTGGCTACAGAGAAGAAGAGTGCACAAGCAAATCTGTGCAGGACAGTGACAAGTCTAAAACCCTGTCCATCTGCAAAATTCTCCTGAGCATATGGGCCTGGCGATGTCCCACCAGTCTTTTCCACTGTGCCCTGCCAAGCTAATTCAAGAGTGTCTCTCCAGCAGCGATTCTATTAGCAGGCAGAACAAGAGTGCTTCCTTAAATACACCCTTTGAGCTCATTGGTCAAGCTATGGAGGGAAAAAATTGTTTCTCCATTTCCCCTCTTTGTAAATGCAGAGATTTAATTTTGATGTGAGAGGAAGTGAGCTATCAAGCTCTGAATCACAGAGGATGTCATGGTAAAACTGCAGCAGTGAAGCCTGGGAAATGTAAAACACAAACCTGTCCTCGAACCCAAAGCTGACAGATTTGTTAAAGCCAAGGCTTGGTTGTAGTGCTTTGAAAAAAAAAAAAACATGCTGACATCTGAAGAGCCTTAAAACCACTGACATTTACAGCATTAGCTCTCAAGCCTTCAACCAGCATTAAGAGTGTAAAGAGGAAAAGACAGAGAAGACAGTTGATAGGAGCGTCAAATAGAAAAAAAGAGAAGGATATTTGGCGGAGAGAATACTCAGAAGTAGGAGTGGATATGAACCATAAATTGCAGTTGACCAGTGTTCATATGATAGTAAAACATACTCAATGCATATATATATATATATATATATATATATACATACATACATATATACACACACTGTGTGTGTGTTAGTATGTTATCACGAGAACAGCTCTTGACACTGGAGGATGTTGAGGGACTGGAGTTTTACATAAGCCTGTGCATGACTACTGGGCCTCTTTGAATCATAACTTACGTCTCCTATCACCATGGCTACAACCTACAGTAGTGTGGAGGCGCACTACATCTTTCTCCTGCTTTCCCTGGCGAGTCGATCCTACAGTCGTGGGTTAAAGTAAAGTAATGGGTCTTCAGGGTCTGAATCTTTATTTTTCTTTGAAAACCTCAGCAGTGGCTCGTGGCTTTTGACTGTTGGAGTCTGAAAAACATTTGTAACCTTCAAAATCACTGCTACATTTATGTGTTTGTATTCAGCATCTAATTAGTGTCTTCACTCCTCTGTGCTCAGGATGAAAAGATGAAGCTGTTTTGTGAGAAACTGCCACTTTGCACAATTTTGTGTTTTGCCCTCTTTCAGACGCTCTTTATCTAAAGATGCCAAGAAGTTTTTTGACAGTGATACAAGAGTCCTGGAGGTTCCAGTGGCAGTGCAAGTAGCAGGCCAGGTTTGTATCATACACTTTATTTTAAAGTAAACCTCGCTGCAATCCTGAAAGTAGTAGACTCATTGTGTGATGCAGGGTTTGTCCTACTTTATTCGTAAGAGAAGTAGAGCCATGAAGGTTGTAACCTATTTTGCTAAAATTATCTTCCACCCTCAAGGCCCACTTTCTCCATTGTTGCTAATAAGCTGAGCATAAAAGTTAATCTACACTTGTTTCTCTGAAGATGCCTCAGAATGGAAAAGCAGCCAAATATGTGTTTACATGTGTTCTTTTCATTTTCATTAAGTATATATATTTTGTAATAATATGTATTTTTAATGTGTCATACTATTACTGTTATTACACCTACTAATTGTTTTATTTAATGAAAATTAAATGAATTATGGAGCTTATAAGCTCTTGGTGAATGAAGGAAGCTGGTTAATAGAAGTTAAGCATACAATTCAGTGCTGTTCTTGTCAGAGGGTAGAAATATACATACATAGGATGAAAGTAAATGAAAGTTGGAAATAACATACTTAGAGAAGCTGAATTCCTTCAAGCAGCCTTTATTAAAAAACAGAGCAGCTGCTTAAACATTCGTGTTGCATAGATGCCAGTCCTCTTTCTCAGTAAATCTAAATCTGGTCCATCTTCTTGCCAAATTGTCACCTTCCTCTTCCTCCCCAACCAGCCCCTATTCCCTGCTTCTACCAGGGCATGGAGAGTAGGGAATTGTGTGGAGGAGCTCTGACAAGGAGCCAAATACAGGGCCAGGATGCTCCTGTGGAGCACCAAAGCTGTTGCCCTCAGCCTCAGGCCCTGAGCTCCTGGCATTAAACCATGCACGCGCAACACGGTATGGTCACCAGACTCCACAGCAGCCAGGAAATCAATGATGTAGAGACCGATAAACAAGGTCATCTGCTGATCACTGGCATAATGCAGGGTGACGTCATCTTGAGAAAAAAAAACACTTGTAACAAAGCAAACAATTATTTATAAATCTGGTAACAGTATACTGTAATTTTTATCCCATATAAAGCATCTTAAATTATGAAATATTCGGTAGAGCATAAAATGTGTATTAATCCACTGCTTAAAATAGCCCCCAATACATCTATCGTTTATTCCAGTTTAGACCATTTTTGTTAAAAACTATTGTCCAGCTGTTTTAGGAAAATACTGATTTTTTTTTTAAATAAAGCAATATTTGTGACTCATTTTAAAAATGTTTGTCTTCTGAAGGAACGCAGAGAGAAAAGGGAAAGTATAGAGACATCATCAACATCACTCCCCGTTAGCTCATTCCTATAGAAATGATATGTCACTGGAAAACATTTAAGAAAGATTTTATTTTCTACTTACTTTTAGGCTTCACTCTGTATTGGATTATACAAACACACACGCACAGTATATCTTGCAACTCAGCTGCTCAGTGATGAAGGGTGTCTACATACATAAAGGCATTGCTCCATTTCACATTGGAGGACTGAAGTGGTCTCATGTGAACTTAATTTTCAATTTAATTTATTAAATACTTCAAATGCATATATTCATATTAGAATCTCACAGACCTAAGAAGGCTTGTTTTTAATGTAAAAGAACCATCAGTTCATGGTCCATGGTCGTGTCACTGCTGCCTTTGTTCTGGGTTTTTTATTTATTCAATCGGAATTTTAAAAATATGTTTTCAGAGCAATCATGAAGACTAGTTTGTAATATATATATATATATATATAAAACAGATGATTTACACACACTGAATAAGGGAAGAGAATCTAGATCACATATAATTTTCTGACAATTAAAAAAACAGCAAACTAATTTTTCTTCATTCATTGATTGATAAAATGATCCACAAGAAAATTGTTAAAAGGTTTTTAAAGATTCTTCATGGTTGTCTGTTCAGGTGCAGCCTGTACATTTCACAGTCCATGCAGTTGTGACTACCTCAGATCTGCAGTTTGACCGGACTGACGTGGATTTTGGCTACTGTTCCCTTTACCAGTCTGTCAAGAGCACTGTTCGTCTTACCAACCTGTCCCTACTACCTCAGGACTTTGGCTTTGTGAGCGTTCCGGAGGTACTGCATAATTAACAGTATGCTTGATTTATCCTTGATAAAAACCTTATATTGGGTTAAATCTTACTGTATTAGTGAAGATCCAGAGACGAGCAGTAACTAAGGATGAAAACAATATTTTTATCTTAATGTAGATGTCAGGTTTGTAGGCAACTCATACACTGCCCATCCAAAAAAAGCACACACTCTAATATTTTGTTGGACCAGCTTTAGCCTCTATTAAGGTATGCATTTACCTTGGCTTAGTTTTAATAAGCTTCTGCAATGGCTGCATTTATTCCCTTCCAGAGTTACCCGCCCATTAATTTTTCACCAAGATCTTGTTCTGATGATGGGAGAGTCAGACTAATGAAAAAAGTCTTCTCCAGCATCTCCCAAAGATTCTCAATGGGGTTAAGGTCTGAACTCTGTGGTGGCTGATCCATGTGTGAAAATGATGTGTCATGCTCCCTAATTTGACCCTTCTGAAACAGATTAACATCTTTTCCACGACCACAGGATGTGTCTTCAGACATGGTTGTTTAAGAAATGAGAAGCTACACACTGCATCAGTTAGGGTTAAATAACTTGTTGCCAGCTGAAAAGTAATCATCCATGCAGTAATTATCTAATGGGAGGTTCTTACCTATTTGCTTTGTTAAATCCAGGTGGTGACTTTTTTTTTGGACGGGCAGTTTATTCAGTAATCAAGATTGAACTTTCACCCATATTTAGGATGTGTTACACACATCCATACATACACTATCATTTAAATCAAGAAATTAAAACATTTGTGTTGTTATACTCTCTCACACTACAGTTTATTGAAGTCCAGCCTAATGATGGTTTTGGTACTCTGCTCCCACATGAGACACTGGAGATTGACCTGATCTTCAGTGCCAACAAGGCCAAAGAGTACAGCTTCCAACTCAGCTGCAAGTCTGGAATAAACAGGTAGGTGTGATCTTCATTTGTGTGTAAATGAAGTGTCATGTATGTGGATTTGTTGTTGGACTTGTAGGACCTCATGGTGTTTGAGAATTTCTGAAATTATAGATATAATTCAGTTCATTTGATATCATCCCATGTTTATTTATTGATGACGTAATAATATATTTTCATCAGAGATTTCCTGCTGTCTTGCCGAGCAATGGGCGTCCGCCCACCACTGGAGCTTTCTCATTCTCTGGTCCAGTTTGGGGCCACAGCAGTAGGTGACCACTCCACTGCTACACTTTACCTGATCAACCAACACATTGACCAGAACCAATCCAAACAATCAGTCCATCCAGTGGTGAAGGACACCATGAATCCTGTGGCACCCAGGCTGTTCTCCTTCATCCCACCAGAGGATTCAGATATCAGCATTGCTCCTGTCGCTGGACGCCTCTTACCTGGAGAGGTAGAGTACAACATCTCTTATGTTTACTCTGACGTTACAGCAGCACTCCACTGATGTTACACAAAAAGAGCAGATTGCTAGTCCTGAGGAGTGACACTAGCTGCGTTATGTCTTCTGTGGCTGCAACAAGCTTTGACAAGTGTGAAGAAGTGATAGGGTTATTTCATCTTGTAGACCTTACATTTGTAACAGATGTTTTTTATTTCAGTAAGTATTTGACAAAAAAATCTTGATTCACTATCGTATTCCAGAGCTTTTAACCAAGTCCAAACCTTTGTCTGTTTACATTTCTCTTGTATTTCAGCATACTACACTAAGGTAGTACAGTATTAAATTCCTGGAGTGTCCTAGTGCAGAGGAAAATCTTGCAACTTCAGTTCAGCTCAGTGTTATAATACAGAATTACTGTAAAACATATAGCCATCATAGCTGCCATTGTCTCACAGCAGAATCTTTTATAGTGTGATGACGCACTCTACTGGATACCTGATGAAAATGATCAGTTTGCACTTTATTTGTATTATGTTTAGTTCTCACTGATACTGCAGCTTAGACAGTTTTCATCTTAATCTGTATTTTGTATTCACTGGGTGCACTATTATTTCAAAGTACAAATATTTTGAACATCATTGTAGTTATTGGATGTGGATTGTGGCAGTGGAACGTTTACTTCCATACTCACATTGTGTTTATAGCAAAATTTAATCTGTTGTATTCATTATTTTCAACTAGATAACAGACGCCCGTTGGGAGAAATCCAGTAAATAGTCTGCAAATGGAAAACAGAGATTTTCGTCATTGGTCCACTTGGTCCAATTTAAAGAAATCCAAGACGAGGAGACTGCCCATAACTAATTGAAATGTTCATTTTGAAATATGTATTAGAGGATTAAATTAAAAATCACCAGGGTGCAAGACTACTACAGGATGAATGTTATTAAAAAGTAGAACACACAATGTTACTAACTTTACTGCTGTATCCCAAAAAACTGTTTTTAAATGAGTCTTTACTGACAAGTTACAATTTCTTCTGTGCTAGAGATGTGTGGTTCAGGTGATGTTCAGACCTAGACTGTTGGAGCAGGAGATCAAAGAAGAGGCACTGCGTCTCCTCCACAGAGCCAAGTTGCTCTGTGAGAAGGAATTGGAGAGGAATACAGGCACTGAACAGGAGGTACAGCTGCACACCCTCCTACTCCAGTCACCTCCTGCTAGTGTGAGGGTCAGTCTGTGCTGCCACAGGGGAATTAAATGTGAAGACTGTAAAGCTGTGAAATCTCCAGCAGATTATAACCATGCTGATATTTATACAGAATGTAGCAGCTACATTTGTCTTACCTTCTTGTGAACTCATCAGTCATGTTTATGTGTTGTAAGACTAAAAAGGAGATTCCAGTGGAACCCAGCAAAGGAAAAAAGGCATCTGTGCATCCAAAGTGTGGCAAAGTGTCAGATGACACACAGACAGACAAACTCTCTGAATCACCAAATCCTGCTGACATACAGCCAGGGTAGGTGGAGGTTATTTTTGTTTTCTTATTCTTCTCTTTGTATCACTCGTAAATAAATATTCATTAGTAAATATTCTATAGCCAAAGGCATTTGCTGTAAAAACACAATCAATTATTCTTTAGGAAGTATATTTTACATCTTCCTGGAAAGCCTTTAAATGTAAGCAAGTTGGGAAATGGAGAACTGTGAAATCCAGCAGTACTGAAATATAAATTACTTGCAAAACTTTTACTTGTACATTCTCTTTTTCCAAAGCTGACGTGCTTTCTACATCGTTCCTATTTGTTTTAATGTTCTCTGCATACATACAGACATAGTGTGATCTCAACAGAGCTAGAAAACCTTGATGAAAGTGTTTTATTGTCCTAAATGTAAGGAGAAGTTAATGATATGTTTTAATGTGTGAAGTCTTTTCTTTAAAGGTCAGACTTGTATGAGGAGGCCAAAGCCTCTCTGCTGTACTCCTTCACCCAACGCTACAGGGAATACATCATTCCCTGCTTCATATCAGATGGAGACCCTCCAGAGGAAGACAGACAAGCACAGCCGTCGTGGAGGTAACACTGAGACAATAGACTGCTGTCATTTGTGCTCCTTATACAATTTGCAGATTTTGCAGCTCTTTTATAGTCTTAAACGTTGAAGAAACTAAAAAGATGAGAATTAAAGAGAGTGTAAAACAACTGTGGTCCAGTTTTATACATTAAAGTGTGGGAACTTTCTTAACTTGGTTTCTGTTGACAATAATACATCAGAGACTAAACTTCTTGGTTTCTCCCTCCCATTTTTTATATGCATTATGTTTGGTTTTACCCAGTGGCTCTAAAAATTTGACAAAATGCCTTCAGGTAGAAGACAGAAAAACACTGACTTTAGATCTTAATGGTTCCAACCAAGTACAATTTGGGGTTCAGCAGGGTCAGTGGCTAATCCCCAGCTCCTCTCAGTGCCACATGTCAAGGTGTCCTTTAGCAACATGCTAAATAAGTGCAGTCCATTTATAATTTCTGAAGCTATTCAAGACTAGCTGACATTTTTAAATTGGTAGTTATTCAGTATGTTGTGATCTCTGCATATAATTTACAATTAATTTCTTTAAAATGTCTATTTTATTTACATATTTTTTGTATGGTGTGTTGCAATTAGTTTTTGTTTAAACTATGAGTCTAATTTATGTCCCAAATAATTATAATATTGACTCAAATTACTTTAATGAGAAAGATGTGAGTTTTCACTCAGATTTCTTATTTCATAGCTTGTCATATCCATCATCTTTACAGTCCCTTCAATACTCTCCATTTGAAGCTGCAGTGCCTTGCTGTACAGCCTCCTCTAGTGGTGACATCCGGACACAATATCATAGACTTCCATCAGGTGGCTGTGGGTGAGACATTTTCCAAATGCTAATAGAACTTCACATACTGTGTGCAGTTCACCTACTGTTTCCTTTTTCTACTTACATTCACTGTTTTGTGTATATGTAATGTTTTATTTGTCTATTCTCAGGAGAGAAAGTGATCAAAAGAAGCACAGTTCAGAACAATTCAAAGGAAACTTTGGATGTATCCTTACTAAATATTTATCTGCTAAACTTCTGATTTCTTTTCTTTCTGTGTGCATATCATACTAAACTGTTAACATAAAAAGGCAAACACTAAATACAAATTTGAAATGATAATTGTTTTTTTTAAGCATAATGTTTATGCAATACCTAATTCACTAATGTGAAAAAGTAATTATCTCCTGAATATCAAGCAGGTCTGGTCCAGACTTTAACTACTTATTTTATAAGTTTAGTAGTTATTTTATAACTACTAAATTTTATAATATTTGTTCAGCCTGTGCTTAAGATCATTCTCTTGCTGAATGACACAGTTGTGCTTGAATACAACTGACCATACAACATGACCTCAGATTCACCTATAGGATTCTTTGCTAGAGTGCTATTCACCAATTGTGGCAAGTCGCTCTGACCCTCAAGCAGCAGAACATGCCCACAATCCAACAGTATGCCCCCTCCATGCTTGACCATAGGTATGCATGTCTCGTTTACACCAGATATAATGATACCTTTGTCTTCAAACAGAACCTTGTTGTTATTCTGGGTTAGCAGGGGTTCTCACCTCATAACTCTCCCACATTCAATTCAATTCAAATAAATCTTATTTGTATAGCACCAAATCACAACAGAAGTCATCTCAAGACACTTTAAGGTTTAAGACCTTACAAAATATACTGTATAGGGAATTTTATAGAAAATCCAACAACCCCACTGAGCCGCACTTGGAGACAGTGGAGAGGAAAAACTCCCTATAGAGGAAGAAACCTCCAGACAGAACCAGACAGGGTGGGCGGCCATCTGCTCCGACCGGTTGGGGTGACTGGAAAGAGAAGAGAGAAAAGCAGGCAACAAAAAACAACATCAAGCAGCAAAAACACTGGGCAGGTCAGTAGAACCAGTAACTGCACTGGAGATATAGAGCTCTAAGGCCGAGGATACCTGCAGAGGAGAATAGAGGGAGGGAGACAGGGAGGAGGAAGGAGAGAGAAAGGACAAAGTAAATGACATGCCAAGGTAGTATTTAAATATTTAGAGGTGGGAATAGGAGGGGAGGGGAGTCGAGAGGAGAAGAGGAGCTCAGTGTATCAGTAGAGGTCCCCCACCAGACTAACCTATAGCAGAATAACTAAGAGATGGTCCAGAGTCACCTGATCCATCTCTAACTATAAGCTTTATAAAAAAGGAAAGTTTTAAACCTAGTCTTAAATGTAGAGAGGGTGTCTCCCACCTGAACCTGAACTGGGAGCTGGTTCCACAGGAGAGGAGCTTGATAGCTAAAGGCTCTGGAAACTCTAGGAACCACAAGTAGACCTGCAGTCTGAGAACGGAGAGTTCTGCTGGGAAAATATGGAACTATTAGGTCTTTAAGATATAATGGAGAGAGCATCTCCACACAATGGATCTGTGGAGTCCCAGTACCTTAGATAGGGCTTTGTAACCCTCCCCAGACTGATCAATGCAGTTTGATAACTTTTTAATCTTGTGTCTGTATACTTTTTCCTGCATTAAATCAAGTCACTTAAAAATACAATAACAATTTAAAACTTATCGGTATGTTTCTTATGCTCCTGTGTTTGCATTTATTATCAGGTAGACACAAAATGAATAAACCAAGGGTTTATCCAGCCATAGTTCATCATCAGATTTGCTTATATCTATATCTAAAACTAAACCACATTAAGTCAGAATTGTAACATACTACTGCTACAAATAACAGTGATAATAATAATAATAATTACCTTTTAGTACAGCTTTTCTTTGACCTTTTCCAAGCTGAGGTCTTCAGTGCTGGATATAAATGGTCCCTTTTCACTTCTTAATGCACTCAGATGCATAAGACCTGGAGAAAAACACACTCTGGTGCTGGCCTTCAGTCCAACTCAGGAAAAAAAGGTGGGTGTACAATCACCAGTGAATTGCAGGAAATAAACACACAGTATCACTAACAAATCGCATGTTAATACACAGATTAATCATTGTACCTCTCTCTACTGCTCTTTAGTACTGTGAGATTCTGGAGGTGCGTAACAAGAAAATTAACCTAGAGATGACTCTGTGTGGGGAGGGTGTGGTACCTGCTGTCACCTTGTCACACCCTGGAGGCCTTCTTGACTTTGGCTATGTGTTGGAAAATGAGAGCACCTCACAGGTCCTTAAGGTAAAGTAATGTATGCAAAGTAATGCATCAAAAGCGCATGTAGATTATATGTTTCTGGTTTTGAAGAAACAGAGAACAATTAAATTCAAAAATGTGCATGTGTCGATTGTTTATATGCAGTGATTACAGCCTATGAAATGACATTAAATCCTGTTTTACCTACAGCTGCACAACAGTTCAGTGGTTTCAGTGGGGTTTAAGGTACTGTTGGCCAGCCTCTCTCCCTCCAGACCTCAGGATGGAGCTGACATGGTAGCCCTCCTGCTAGGCAGCTACACAGACTCTCAGAACCAGCCTATTGTGGGTAAGCTATAATTAACACTGGAGCATTTACCAAGGAACAAGACATCATTGACTGCAAGAGATCTAAAGGATAGAGCACAACTTGTCCCTGCAATAGCTACTAATACTATTGATACTAATACTTAGGAAAATGATCCAGTATTACATATTTGTGAGTGGCAAAAGGATGTAAAGCACTAGTCTTATCATGTCATTTGAAGGGAAAAATAGACTCAGGTGTTTCAGTCTGTGGAATGACGATCAGGAGTGAGTCTGGAAGGCCTTATTTAAAGAACCGAAATCTGGGTCTTTACTATAAATGTCTGATCTTGACAACACAGGTATGTAGAAATGTGCCATTGCTTGAACAAAGAAGATTTTAGTAGGCCTTGAAAGAAGAATAGCTGATGCTCACCAGACTGGAAAGGTTGACATAAGAATGTCTAGCATCTGAATTACTCCAGTTGACTGTCAGACAGGTTGTGTACAAATATCTGCATTCAACCACTGTTACCCTCCTTAGGTATAGTCGGTCAACATAGCTCACTGCAAGAGCAAGGCGGTAATAGTGTGTGAGGTCAAAAGGAACCCCAAGGTAACATCTAGGTAACGAACTGCCTCTAACTGAAATATTGGAAGAATGTTCTGTGGACGATGAGAGAGTAGAACATTTTGATTTGAATTGAGAAGCATAATGTTTGGTGGAGACCAAACACTGCATCCAGCATAAGAACCTTATTCCATCTGTGAAATGCGATGGTTATTACAACCACAGCATCACCAGCTTTCACAGAAAACATGACAGGGTGGTCCAAAGTGCTTTCCCTAATATAACATATATATACTGTATAACATATGTAATATAGTAATGAATTACCACATCTCTGAAAGAGCACAACTGTGTCATGTAACATGACTGACACTAAAGTTACAGAGTCACAAATATTATGGCCACAGACTATGTTTCATCATGTTTAGAAGCTGTACTATTAGCAGACATAGCAATATCAGGAATAGTAGTAATACTAGTCTGTGTTTTGTATCCTGTACAGGAACCCAGAACTACAGTGGGTTGAGTGTGTTCAGTGTGGTGCCAATAGAGGGCAGCATTGCTCCAGGACAGAGCCAAGACATCACTGTCACCTTTCAGCCTGACCACCCGTCAGTCAATTATTCAGACAAACTCACAATAGAGCTGATGAATAAGGTCAGAACATGAAACACACATTTGGCCTAAATCACTAGCTGTAGATGTAATCACACTGTCCTAGTAAAGTGCTGTCGTCTCTATACGTTTTTGCTGTCCTCTATGTCCTCAGGTCACTTTGATTTTCATGATATAACAAACCTGAACTTGTGCCTTTTCTGTCTTCCAGAATAAAGTGTGTGTGATGGATCTGAAGGGTGCAGCCTCTTCTCACAACATGTATCTGTATGGAGGAGACATGCTGACAGTGCCCATTGAATCCCTGCTCCCTCCACTGATAACCAGTCAACCTCAGCTCACAGGTATCAAAGCCGTTGCCCTCATAACTCGTGATAGGAATATGTTGTCAGCACAGAACAGATCAATGCTACACAGTTAATATATATATATATATAATACAAATTACCCATGCAAATAGATTTGCATTGAGGGCTACTCTCTAGGATACTGAAGGCTCTAGCAAGACGGTAAGCTCAAACGCTGACACTATACTGATGACTAATAACTTCATAGTCATAGTTCATTATATATGCAAGCAAAGAGAGCATATGTGACATAGTAATTTATGCTGATCGTAGCATGTTGAGAGCACGTGTGCTTGTCGCCAGCACTCTGATCATAATTCACAAAAAGCAAAGTAAAAGGAGGCATGACTTATATAGTAAAACCTCTGGTATGTTTCTTTCTATTTAGCTGAATCAGAGATTATGGAGAGGTCCAGCATCCCTGTACTTGTGACCCTGCGGGCTAGTTACAGTGGAGGTGCCATCAGACCTGCAGTGAGGGAGCTGCATGTGGGCTGCATTCGCACGACACAGGCCAGCAAGAAGGTACTGTGTTGTCTTTAGAAACTGAAGTCCAAACAGTCTGAGCAACAAAGGCAGGTTTACTCAGATATGTATCTGACTACTGCCCACTGTGTTACATCCTGACACAAACATTATAAAACCGAATTTTATCATAATACTGTTTATTATACTGTGTATGCACTCACTCAAGAACAGTCTAACTCCTCTAGCTGTGCCTTTTTCTCTAAAATATAGGGCCAATAAAGGTTCAAGAAGCTATTGCCATGTCTTCTCCTTTTGCCAGTGAAACCTATAAGTATAAAGATGTAAATGTGCAGATGAAACACTTAACAGCAATGTAGACACCAGACTACAGTATTTGTCAAAGTGAGGACCTGGTGGATGTAAGCAGAAACTGTCAAATGTGTCTGATCTTCCCAGAGTGGTGATTTTTGCTGGGATTGTGGGGCGTCTCTACAGCAACTTGGCTTCAGTGTGGAGCCCATCAAAGGCAGCGTGGAGGCGGGTGAGAAATGCACCATAACTATCACATGGACCCCCCAGATTGGATACAAGGTGAGGAAGAGATGATTTTAACTGCTGGGAAAGCATCCTTTACAGAGTGCATAAAGAAAGGTTTGCATGAATTACTAATAACTTAGGCCAGTGTCAGTGGTTATTCTTATATTGTAAAATATAAAGACTAATAGTCAAATGATCTTGATAATTAGTTGAACTAATTATTGAAAAAATCATAACATATTTAGGTAAAAATTTAATTACAGGAAAACAATGAAACACAAAAAACGGAAACCACGATGAACGCCATTGTTACATCACATGTCCATTTAAAAACATGAAAAAATTGAGCATTTTACAGCCCCAGTGGAAACACTGAGTTCTACAAATCTTTCAATAGAAAGAAATAGAAAATTATTTAAAAAACAACATAAGCATTAGCAATATAATCAAGCTGTCAGTTCAGATTTTCAACTTTATTGCACTTCAGCAATTTAACTACACTGTCTTATTATATATATTAATATATTTATGTGTGTATGTGTGTGTGTGTGTGCGCGTGCACATGATTTAGCCTTATGAGGTGGTGCAGACATGTGTGCCTCTAACCTTGAAGGGAGACGAGATGAATGTTTACAGAGTTACCTTGATGGCTTTGGTCTCCACCACCGCTGACTAATCTCTACAGTGCCTGGATGCCGGCCAGTGGGAAATCTACACACACAAACCCTGATGCAGTACACAAAGCCATGCAATATACAGTATTGTATATGTGTATCCAACACTAAGAAATGAACTAATCATTTATGAATTTACTCTTATTATTAAAAGACCCATTATACCATGCATCGACTAAATGGTTTTTATGAAGTGGATATACTGAAGGCTGAGCATCTGAACAACACATCGAATAACAAGAATTTTAACCACAGTTAAATATATTATATATTTTATATGTAAAATTGTTATTTTATTGTTTTCACACATGCAGATGCACATGCATTCCACACACATCATATTGGTCATAACAACATTCATAACATACAGGCATGAAGCATTGTGCATTATGTTTATTTCATGTTATACATGTACTGTATGTTCACCATTGAATGTGGGTTTTAAAACCATGTTCAAAGCGATATGCAGAATTTATTACAAGATAGAGGAAACATGCAACTTACACAAAAATATTTGAGATGATGAAAAAAAATATTCTAACCTACTAAATAATAAAACCTTAGTGGTGATCATCTTGTGTTTTCTAATCAGTTTGTAGTTTTAGTAGCATTTTTTTCAAAAGTAAGTAAGTAAGTAAGAGAAAACCTGACCTATTAAACCCACAACATAGCCTTTCACTGAGGACCATTTGTAATTTAAAGACTTGACAGCATGAACTTAATTCCACCACCAGGGGGTGTGTGTAATAACCAGTAGGCAGCTGTGTTATCTCACACAGTTAAGGGTGTGTCAGCTGATGTATAAAGTACATAAATGCACTGCTCATAGTGTATAATTGGAGACAGAGTTCACACTGAGTTCACACTGAGGTCAAACACTGTGCAGTCTGTGAAATATGACCCAGAATGTGAACAGATAAATGTAGATTATGGGGGGATATTAAAGCCTCTGAAATTATAACCATTGATCTAAAATAGATTGGCAGATTGTTTTTTTAATGTTAGAAGCATTGAAGCTGTAACCCTAATCGATGAAACAGCAACAGCGGTGATATTAATTATAGTGAATGTAGCAGCCTAATGATTCATAATATCCATATGACAGATATATTTGTATTTATATCTATTGAACGAGTCAGTTTATCATTTAAAAATGTTGTTGCCAGTGTCACCTTAGAAAACAAAGGTCAGTGGTTTATTAGTCATGAAATACATATTTGCAAAGTTAATTTAACACCTCATGACCAATTATTGGGGCATGTCTTGTGCAGAAAGCTTAAATAATGGAGAAAGAAAGAGCTTCTCGTGTTGTCCCAGAGTTTGACATTGATATCAGAGAAAAGGCAGCAGAAGAGCTTTTAGACCATTGTACAAATGTCAATTTGAAGACTAATGAAACTATTTCATGTGGGTTAGCGGCTTTATTGAAACTGACACTGCATAGTAAAAATCTTTGCTGGGATATCTCCTTATTGATGATTTCTTTTTGGCTGATTTCAACACATTTAGAACATTATAGAGGGCACATTGGTCTGTCCTAATCACTCCCTTCAGGAAGATATAATACTACATGACTGCACTTACAAGTACTTGCCACTAATGTCCCCACTGGTCTTCCAGTGGTTATGGAATCCCTGAAATATCATTGAATTTAAAGTGGTGCGGTGTATTTCAGATAGTCAACACTAGGGAGTTTGAGTTATTATCTGTGAAAGTCCAGAATTGTTTATATAAGATTGGTCAAGTTTACACTATCCATTATTTTTAGCTACAGTAACTACTTCAACTGTTCATCCACTGATTTCAGCTAATAGTTCCAACTGTTTGTCCAATAATTACTTTGAATGTTTATTCAGTACTTAGCTCCTACTACTACTCTTCTTCTCTCTTCTTCTTCTACTCTTTACTAACTTACTTTTCCTCCCAAACATTTATTTACAGTAGCTTTGTGCTCTTGTATCATCAAATCATGTGATCAAACACTGACCCTACTTAGTTAAGGAGTGAAACACAAATGTAATCACTTTACACACACAGATCTCTTAACAATATCAAAAAAATGTAGAGGTATTATCATAAACTTTAAAACTAGATTAAATCATTAGGCTCCTGTTTGTCCTGTAGCCAACCTGATAGGTATTTCAGTAACCTGAAATGTAAGTTACATTTTCCTAGAGTTCCCTTACAGTACCTCCTCTGAAATATACTGTAACAGCAGCTCATCCAGACTTCTCATCTTGATTTATTTCCATAATTATTCCTTAAAGTATTATTGTTAAATTCTCCGTACTTGTTATAGTAGGCCCTGTGTACTTGAACAGCAGATGTCAGTAATGCCTAAAAACGGACCAATAGGATCTGACCTCTGTCTGAGATACATGCTGTAAGCATTTATCAGAGATTGTAGGAGATTATTCCAAATCAGATTACTGTACCCCAACCTGCCTATAAAAAGCAAGGTCATTATCAGCTTATCCTCATGTAATGTCACTCGTTTTATGAGATGCATGAGATCATATTAGGCAATATTTGTGTTGCCATTTTGCCTCTTTTTCTAATCTGATTTCTCCACTGATCTCCTGCTAATACCGTGAGATAGTGCTACTTACGGTCCCCGCTCTGCTGATAAATATTTTTGTCTGTCTGTCTGTCTGTATGTGAACAGTTAGTGACTTTATTTAATTAATCCAGCAGAGTGTAAATTATTATGAAAGTCAGGTTTTTATGCAGATCATACCTATGAATTTAAGTAAACAGTATTTTAAAATATGACAGAAGTTATTTGCAAACACATAAAGAGGTATGCAGTCACTTTATTAGAAAGATATATGAAGTTATAGTGATCATATATTAAGCTATTAAAGTTGTAAAAGAATGAAATAACGCTTAGGGATCATTGCGCATATCATCACTATCATACCGTTGCTTCTTTTTATTTCTAATAACTAAATCAGATCTTACAGAAAGCATCAGAGTATAGACTGTTCTCGTTCTCCTCTCCTCATCAAAAGGCTAAAATGCAGACAATAAGCTTTCTCCCCCGGGTGGTCTGATGCTTTTCTAAAGACACTTCACAACACGTGTATGCAGACAGGCAGGGGGGTATCCACGGGCAACAAAATCTCAGCAGTATTAACCTGGGCAGATGAGTCCCTTTGGAAACCCACACCTAGAAAACTGGCTGATACACAAGCAGTCACACAGGGGCAGTGTTTTCAGCTGGCTGTCTAATCCATGAAGATAAGCTACCACCAACAACTGCTTCTTTATGTGCACTTAACACTGTGCGTCTGAGTCAGTTTATACTTTCTCACATGTATGTACTTTATGTGTGCATATATCCCTCAATACAGCACAGTTACAATGGGGAAATGCTGTTGTGGTAGGTGCACTAATGTGTGTTTAGCCACAGCAGAGGTTTTTTCGTAGAGGACAGCAGACCAGTGTAGTCCTACATGTTTGAGATTGAAAGAACTGACAAAACACACTAATAGATGGAAATCCTAATTACTGAGGTAGAAAATATATAAAGGATATATTTACTAGGTTGTCATATATGATTATGTGTGAATGTATTTAAAGATATGATACAATGTGACTGCTACTCATCTATTGAAAGTAAGCCTCGACAATGACTACGTGAATGTAAAGAGACAGCAAAGAGGCAGCAAAACAGATCTGGCACAAACATTACATCCCCAAATAGTTGGCTACAGTAGACAGAACATAGATCTCTCAAGAGCATTCTTTATCCAAACCAAAGCTGATGATGTTGTTGACTTCCCCCATCGGAGCCAGGCCGTGCACACTTTCATGTCCTCCGAGACAACAAAGTGTTCCATGTCTCCAAGTAACGCCTTAACCCGCTGAGCATTAACCCCTCCTCTGAGCACTCTACCTAGACTACTGGTGATAATGATCAAGTCATCTCTGTCCTGCGGTGATGGTCCACCCACAAACACCCCACACAGGAAGTAAATCCCCACTGACTTCTTATCTTGAACACAGGGACATCAGTTCATAAACTATAAAGTATAGCAAAGTTAATATCCTGAGAATAATTCTTGTCAACAAAACCCTCATTTCTAGTAGGAGAGGCAGTGATTGATGACTGTCAAGGGATTACTAATGGATCAGGATAAATTATTCAACATTGTCAAACTATGAGTGAAAGGGAAAATGATCTGGAAAGTTTTACTGACGGGATTTTGTTAGTGTATCAGAAATTATATGATTACACGTGTATGTTTCACTTTTTTTTATTCAGTGTGTTCTGGTTTCAAAATAATGAGTAAATGCTATTTAAGTCAACACTATTTATTCCAATTTAGTTATCATTTTAAGTTAGAAAAACATGCCAGCATACTAGCATGGAGTACAGTTGTGTTTTGGATTCAGCCATGCTGGCAGGGACATACTGTAGTTAAATTTGTGGCTTAGTCGGGTTTGAATTGCAAATGAGACAGCGGTACTGGTTTGGAGTAGTGTAAAACATTCAGTGAGCTTAAGAAAATGTTTTTAGATGTGGTGAATAAGTAGGCTACAAGAATGTGGTTTTAGATGTCTTACTATTATAAATAGTCTAAAGCTTTTACTAATACAATGAGTATCCATTTAAGTGTAATGAATAAAGGAAAGAGAGAAACAAATATGGAATAATTAAAGTCACATTTTCCTGGAGTTCTCAAATGTGTTCATATCACAGACACGTTCGCTTTAATCATACTGTATATTAATGTTAGTAAGATCCCATGGACAAATTTAGTTTAATAGGGATTTAAGCATAGCTGCCAGTGTTGGTAAAATCTAGAGTCATTCCTAAATATTTAAATGAATTATTCTTATTAAAATATACTGAAAGAGCACCCAGAACACGTTCAACTGTGTGCCCTGATTGTTGAACCATTGGCATGAGCAAGAACTGGTGTGTATGAAGGTTGTTGTTGTTCAGATGTATCACGGAATAGGCTCATGCTCTGATGGAACTATTGAAATGATCAACGTTGTGGGATAAAAGCAGCGTTGAAGCAGGTAAATGCGTGTCTAGGTGTTTGGGTGTTACCAAAGATGGCAGTGTTTCCTGATCTATCGAGCGCTCCCCTGCCCCGTGCCGTGCGTTGTGACGCTGCCGTAAACGTGGGGTTTCCCAGACCTGAGTGCAGGGTTACCGCGCCCATCTCTGCTGTTTGATGGCCGGAGGAAGAACCGACTGAGATCCTGGCGTGAAGGAAGAAAAAAAGAGGGACGACGACGGTGGGAACGACAGGACGGGATTTCTTTTGGCACCGTGTTGGGATTTGCGTTAAAACAGAAGAACGCTCAAACGGGACTCTGACACGTCTGTCTGGGTGAAACGCCGCCTTGTCTCTGTGCCGGTGTGTCTCCCCCCCTCGGCGGGTGAAAAACTGGGTTCGGGGAGTGCCGCTCCTCGGTAGCTAAACTAGCTAAATCTGAGCGCTGCGGTGGAGAGAGGAGAGACAATATTTAGCTGTTTCCAGTCAATGTGATATAAACAACGGATACCATCGACTGAAAGCGGGTAAGGATGTGAATACATATTTGAAATAATGCTTCAGGAAATGCATTAAGTGCCTGTGCAGTTTGCTAGCCTGTCGACAAGGGAAGATGAACGACAGGGGTTAAACTGTGTTGAGCGGCTCCTCCGTTAGTTAGCCGCCGTTAGCCTGCTGTTAGCTAGCGTTAGTCGTTGCTGCCAAGAGAGTGGGTGGGGGTCCCTGCTGGAGAAACTTAGCCCACTGCGTTAACCCAGTGTCCCTTTAACCACAGCAACATTTCCCCGCTTGTGTATTCGGTGATTATGTCTGCGAAGTTGGTAATTAATGGCCAGTGTTGATGTTAATTAGCAGGTTAGTTGGTGACAGCTTGGTAGGTTAACGTTAGCCAGCACCCCTCCAACGTCCGGGTATCTTTCTCCCTCTCTTTAGCAAAAACTCTGTCTGGCCTAAACTGGACCATTTTCAATTTAATAGCACATTCATCCGAGCACTGTTTCGATTTCGAGGTTCAATCGATACTTAATATTTATCCTAATTATTACCAACTTTTTCTCTCTGAATGTCGGCCCGCATTTTAACATCTTTGCCCTGGAGTTGCAAGTGATCACCATGTAAGCTAATTAGTCTTACATTTACTGCTCTCGGCTTATTAATGACTAACCGCAGGCCAGCCGAGATCTCACAATTGCAACTTCTTACACTTGCATCGCCCAAACATGAGCACAGTTTGCATTTAGTTACTTCCACTCATGTTGAAAAATTGTGGCATCATGCAATTGACAACGAATGGAGTCTAAAAATGGCTACTTGAACAGAATCATCACCACCCCCACTGTTCTGTAGCCAGTCCGCACAAGTTAGCCAGCAGTGGCCACAGCCTACGTTTGGAGCCTGGTATGGCTGATCTGGGTGTGTATATCCCGAACATGGCAGCTGGAATAATTTGCGTGTATTCTCACTAAAGAGAAACTGTGCTGTTGAGTGCCACTTTATCTAAAAGTCATGTATTGGCCCTAATAAAATTATTTACGTAATGCAGAATATCCCAACCGTGGGCACTTATTTACCCAGCACCATTTAAACGGGTTAGTCGAGCTAACAGTGTTTAATTCACTAAATCGAAACGAAACCATTATGGATTACAGTGGCTGTATGTTACAGCTAACGCTTTGTTAACATACTTGTGTATAGTCTGCAGAGTCAGCCATGCAGGCATTCGTTGAAGAAAAGGAAAATGTAAATTTATTATCGCGATTCTTCCTTGGACTGTGAAATTGCAGAGAAATAATGACAATACGCGCCGCTGTGGACCCGATAGGGGCAATAGCCATTTTAGTTTCAAGAGTGTTAAACCACCGTCAGTTTGCAAACAGACAGTTAGGTCCTAATTTGAATGTCTTCCTTTAATGATGTATAAACGAGATTGTAAAAATCCAATTAGACAGTCTGTTTATCTCGATCACGGGTATGTTGCAGGGCAACTTGTTAGCAGCTAGAGAAACCGTGCCCCACCGGGCCGCGCTGCTCCATAGTGTTTCAAGCTTTAGACCGGAAAACGGACACGTTTTATCCACAATAAAGCATCAAATTAGAGTTACCACTCCAGCATGTGGTGTTAAACCAGAAGAGAGCGGTTTATACAGTGGTATTTAGTGGTAAATATATCGAAAGACGGTTTAGAAACGAGCCAGACGTGCTGTCGCAGGAAGCCGAGCTGAGCGCCTCCTCCAGCACCGAGGAGTAGCCTACCGCTTTGGCGAAGTTGAAGACTCGCAGTGTTAAGATATGGCATGTAAAGAATCTATTCCTGAAAATAACATATTTCTAGTCGTTCCAGGAAATTTTCGGCGTTTCCTAAAGGAGCTATTTGTATTTACTGGTTCACATAGATGAATTCATTTTGCCTGTGTCCCCCCCCTCCCTCCCTCCCTCCGCCTCCTCGAATGAATGGGTTCCTGTATTCAGGGCCCAAGCAGCTGCAATGAACAAGATGGCGTTCAAAGCCTTTTTCATCACCGCTTTTTCTCAGACTGAGAGAGACAGCTGCCGAGCATCGGATGGGTTCAGGCTTGGCTGGCTAGATTTCTTTGATTTTCCCTTACCGTAAAAATATATGCGATGTATTTGTATTAAAACGTTTTAATTCCTGGTGAGATGAATCCAATATGTACACCTTAGATACAGAGCAACATGGTGGGGAAGGGGTGTTGTACATCTTGACTATGAACCTGAATACCAGGGAACATGGTGAATATAAAAATAGTTATGTGATAATATGATTTCTAATAAATACATATCAGATTTACATGTTTTTATATAAAATGTACTACTGTGATTTGAATCACATTTAACCACACCTCAGGGGAAATGGGACATATTTATTCTCAATCCAATGATGAAACCACAGGTAAATAGTAGTCACAAGATTATAAAATTATCATATAGATTATAATCAAGGTTCATGTTTTGAGAGCATTGTTTTCCCACATTTGTTTTCTTTTTGCCATAACACATTGAACAAATGTGAATTTATTCAACTTTATTTCAGAAAAGTACATTTTTTTCAGTCACATATCATTGTGAGAGAATATGTATATTTAAAACAAGAAGTTTTATTTATAGCTGTATAGCTGGAGAGTTGCTAGGGTTCAGCTTGAGCAAATTTCCAACAGTGATGCATTTCCTTGTTAAATTTACCTTTACAAATTCACATCAGGCATCGGCTCAAAACTCCCACTAAAGGTCTTTTCCTTTTTCCTGTCCTTGTCACTCACTGGATGGTACTGTAACGACTGCCTCAATTAAAAATTTATGGCTTTACATCGATTTGTCAGTTTATTTCTCAAGTTATTTCCTTGTCAAAGAACTAGTCCAGCACCTAAAGCTTTTAGTCTACCTGCTTGCTTCTTAAAAAGATTACTGTTGTCAAAGTACATGCATGGGAGTAGACTAAGCATAGTAGGATGTCTATAAGTAATAGTTTTGTTTGAGAACATGTGTGCCCATACAAGAGGATCCATTTAATATAAAACATTGTTTCATTTAATGTTAATCAGATTTTATTATCTGGATATGAGCCACACTATAGTGACACCCAGAATGAATTAGACACCATGCAGTGGCCCTGGTGGACACTGCTGACATAATCTGTGGGCATTTGTGAAAATCTGTGTTGATGCCTATGCAATGATAGAAGTAGAGTATGACAAGCCTGTCTGAAAGACTCTATGGCAGGAAAGTGTATCTGAAGGACATTTGTCTCTGCGTTTGTACACAGCGGAACTGGTCAGTAGGATGAGTGTCACCACCAGCTAATAGCCATGTGTTTCAAACCTGAATCATTAGTGTTTTGCACATGGGTGCATTTTTATCCCTCGTGTGTGTGTGTGTTGTTTTGTTGTTGTTTTTTCCATTTTAATCTGCAAGTGTAGGATATGAATGGGATTAAATTCTTAGTCTTTGGATTTAGCTTTTTAGGATTATGTGACTTTGGTCAGTGATAGTGCTGATTTTTCTACGTATCTGGTGTCATCCTGCCTTTAACTTTAACTGTGTCCACTAGGTGTCTTTGAAAGGCATAAAAGTGCTTTTGTGGAAAAAATACAAGCAGCAGAACCAATTATTTTGTCATTTAAAAAAAAAAAAAAAAGGGGACTAAGTTCTTGACCTTGTGGCTAAACATGCTGTAATTAACTGAAGTACCTTCACATCACTGACATATTGTTACCCTGGTTTACAGTTACGGTTGACAGACTTTTTTTTTTTTTTCTCAATTTGTCATTTTAGGTAATGTCTCTTAAAAGTTTCTCTGGTTAGTCTAATGTTTCAACACTATATTTTATGACAGAGGTAAACATGGCTTTAGCGTTTATTGGCTTTATTGTTTGTGTGGCCTGTTAGAAATTCTGTAGAAACAAAATACTGGAAAGACATAATAGTTCAACCTAATTTAGTTAGATAAGTTTCATTAGGTTTGTGTACTGTAGTTGTTTTCCATATACCAACATATTTTACCAGTCATCCAGAAGTGCTAGCATCTTTGAGTGGCCTAGTGACTAGCATGTAGAGTCAAAGGTGGTGGCAGGTACTTCTATGTGTCATGTGTTGTTTGTCTTGTCATATCTTGCATCTTTTTAGTGCAAGAGTTGGAAAGAGCAGTCAGGATAGCATGCCCGCTAATAAACAGACCTAGGCTTATTTGTTGTTCTGTGCTCTTAAATGTAGATTTCTCTTCAACTGTGAGGTTGTCTTCATTTGGTCAGTAATATTCATCATCTAGCTTGTTCTTGTCTTTATTTAAGTTGAGTATTAGTAGTGGTCATTATGGCTTCCATGATTACAACTGGCATATTGTGATTGAGCAATTTAAATAATTGTCTTTGTCCTCTAAGCTTCCTTCTGTTGGGTGTTCCACCCAACTGTGAGGATTAATGTGGGCCTTAAGATGGTGTAATTGTGGCTCTCTGTTACTAACATGTTTTTAACAATACCCTGGTGACAAGCTGTCTTGTGTATCTTGTGTGGTGTTGACCATTAATATATTTACATTTAGTCATTTGGCGTAAGGACCCATACTGGACAGCCGGGATTCGAACCCCGGTCTACCACATTGAGGGCAGTGATTTTACCACTACACCTGTTGCGGATGTAATTATATGCAATATTTTATTTCACTTGGGATTCCAATGTAATATTCTCAAAATCAAATTGGTACTGGGTGCAATTTACAGTACACCTGCAACAACAGGAAGTCTTTCTACATTGGAGCAGGTTGGAGTTTCTAGGCTGCAGTGAAAGTGAAGACACTGGAAACAATCTCAATTATGAAATATAAACAGACAACACAAGCTTTGTCTGCACTGAAAGTTATGTCTAATAATTCAGAAGAAGATACTATTCTTTTTTCTGTCACAGAAACATTTCCGGGAACCATCTAACCTTTTAAGGAACTTAGGACTTTAGTTGCATCTCATCTTGAGCCTATGTCTAAATTTAGTATCTGAGTTACTGTTCCTTCCTAACAAAAAGTCCCTACTACAGAGGTAATACTTTCTGATGCCCATTATGTTGCATTGAGTGTTGCTAATTGCTCAAACACCAACCCAGATCCTTTTAAAACATTTGAAAAAATTATCAAGTAACAAAATTAGATTGGTGTAATTTATTTTATCTTATAAGGAATCTCCTTTAAATGCTATGTACTGGAAACTTCTGCATTTTAAATCTCAGGATTCTGTGTATGCTATGTACTGGCCAGGTCAGCAGGTTTATCTATGTAAAGTATCTCTTCATCACAGGCATAGCTGTAGTTAATCTGGCCAATATACATTGTCCTTACATGTTTACTCAAAAGATGGAACAATGTACATGACTTCCTAATGAATATGAGATTGAGGAATTGTGGCATATTTGTCATCCATGGGATCTCAGGTGGGATGTCCTTTGTATTTATTCATCTTGTCACAATCAATTGACTGCTGGCCAATTTTAGAAAACCTCACCAGATGATCATCATAAACATGTACGAATGTCCAAATAATCAAGTGATATGTTAACCAGTTGGAGTTGAGCAATAATTTCTAACTGGAAGTCTGAGACAGTTGTGGCAACTAAAGCCCAAACCGGGATATTTTGGAGGTCAAATGGCACTGATCTAATTGGATCATCCCAGACATCCTTTACCAGTTGTCCCAGCTAGGGTTTAAGGGAGGTGTGACTCAGGTTTACTGTGGTATTAATTGGATTATTGGCACAACTTGCCATCTAGTAACCCAACTGTGACACCACTTCAGATTTGGCAAACAAATGTGTATTAATCTAATGATACTTTACTCATAAAGTAAATGATTCTTCAAAGAGAGAGAAGCAGAAAATGAGCATGTGTGGCCAGGTGATGGTGAGAGGATGTGCATATATGGACGAGGACAGAAGTGAAACTGAAAAGTAACTTATTTGGTAATTCTTTAAGTGCTTAAGAGTTCTCTGCAGATGGCCAGAAATCAACATGTCACCACAAAACATTTATTTGGAAATTATTTGAATTTCTAATGCTGGATAAACAGCAAGTCATTGACCTGTGCCAAAAAACACAGGGAAACATGACAAACTTTTTCCATCACTGAAAAGGTAACTTTTCCATACCAGTATACAGATGTGCTCCCAAACTGCAGGACCTAACATGAGTTTATATCTAGCAGCAGTGGCTCATGTCCGCCTTTTCAATTATTACATGATATGAGTTAAAATAGAATCATATTGTATTATATTTTAAAGACATAATCCCAAAATAGAAGGGGTTGACTCTAGTTATAGTTCATAGGATGGACACATCTTTTAAAAACTGCTTTGATTTAGCTTTATGCAGAATGCATGGCAAAAGTGGAAGAGCAGCTAAACAAGTTAAAACAAGCTTTGAAACAGTATGTCCAGTGCTACTCATTGTGACACATAATATCCCTGGGGTCAGTGTGTTTCCTTCTTTGTTAATGGTATTGAATGTACAGATCAAATTGTAGATATTGATCACTATAAACGGTATATTTTGATATTAAATTTTGATCATATCACACAGCTATAGTCTCCTCCCCTAATATGAAATCTGAATTGTCTGTAAACTATTGACAATATCTGACATGCGCAAGCTGCAACAGTTGGGAACCATCACACATTAAAGTAGCCATGTATTATGAAAATAACTTCAACCTGCACATACAGTGCGTTTGTAAAGTAACACGGTGAACATTTATGTTAATAAATCTCTAAGCATGTTTTCCTGTTTGATACCCTGTGTGTGTGTGTAGTTGGACTGCAGGGACTGTTATGCATACATAGCTTGTCACCACTGTCCAAAGGAGCTTGGCCAATGTTTTGAATAGTCAAAATAAGTGGCACCAGGCCCGCTTATTGACCCACACCCTAACCTGTCACCACTTGGACGCTGTATAACGCTGGCAAAAGGCCATCACAAGCTCTAGCAGTGCTTTGCATGATCACCTTAGCGCATGCTCTGCTTTGAATAGACACAGTCTCTTTGTATTTACATTCTAACCCTTATATTTGACTGACACAGAGAAAATGTGCCCAAACCTGAATCCTGACATGACAAGGACTGCCAGCATTAGTGAGATTTCTTCCTCTTTTGAAGCAAGAAAGACCATAGTCACTTGATCAAAATAGTGGGCTAGCAGTCGTGTGACTCTTCACACAGACACACACACACACACACACACTTGTTCCTCTCTTGGAAGCTTGGAGAGAAAGCATGGGGGGATGGGAATGATTATTAATGCAATCAAAGGAGTGTATTTTATTTTTTAAATAAAGTCATGCTTTTTGCTTTGGGCTAGCCTGAGCTTCTTTTCCTTTTTTCTTTCCTTTTTAATCTAACTCATTCATTCCTCTGTATAAAAAAGCTGTTTGTGCAGCTGTCCAAAAGCACAAAACATACCTTTGTGAATGTATGTGGCCTTTTTTTGCCAATGTTACTGCTAGGCTGTGGAATCTGTTTGACTAGGGTCTTTTGCTCTCAGCTGTTTTTTATGTTTTTCATTTCTCTGTTGTGATGATCAGAAAGGTTGTGTTACAGACCAGCTTATAGTGAATCATATTGTTGGACTGTTATTGTTTTCATTTAGCTAGTTCCATCTGCTTGTTAGGAGTTACTTATTCTACAGTAGCTGATGTCTGCTGTTCCTGTCAACAACTAGTACTCTGCATCATGGAATGTTTTACTAATCAATCAATTAAATTGTATTGTCAAGTCGCATTGATGTCATGTTCCCCATCACCAGACATTATCCACAGCGGGCAGCAACACTGTGGGACCACACATAAAATAATGCCAAGTTAAAGGGTCAGTTCCATATACTCTCACTGGGCACTTTATTAGGTACACCTGTACAATCTAATTCAATCCAAAACAGAGCTGATTAAATTCTACTTCTACAAGGTTATAATTTCTCAGTTTTTATTGGAAGTGTTAGAAAGTGGTGACTCAGCTAAATGTTTATTAATGAGGTCTACATGAGTAGCAGCGTCATAACATTAAGAGGTGTTTATAATGTTTTGCCCACTGTTTCCTGTTTACATAAAAAATATTAAAATACATGTCAATTTGCATACTATACATACAATACGGCACAGCTTCAGTTAGCAGGAAGATTTAAGGAAGTCATGGGCAATACCACTGTAAGTCTTTCAGCACCTCCATTTTTTCAGAGCTGTGGGTTGTGGGATCTGAGAGCAATACTTAGCAATACCTTTTTAAAGAAATCGTGACCTAAATTATTGGTGAAACATTTTTTGTTTTTTTCATTAGAAGCTTCATGTAAAGGTTTTATTTATTTATTCATTTATATATATATATATATATATATATATATATATATATATATATATATATATATATATATATATATATATATATATATATATATATATATATATATATATATATATATATATATTTTACATAATAATAATAATAATTGCATCCAATTCAACCTTCAAGTCTGTTTTACCACTGCAGTGATTTGCATACTTTCTGTAAAAAGTAAGGTAAAGACATTGTGTCATAGACAGTACATTGGTTTCTTTTTAGTAGTTAGACTGTTGTCCAGGAAATGTAAGAGTTATACCATACACTTAGTGCCCCTGGCTCTATGTCCACTGATGTAGAAAGGTTTTGTGTCGTGTGTACTGCTCTAGTGCGTCATGCTAAATGTTTTTTTGTAAAGCCAGCCCCTCACTGTTCACTGGACTTCACACATATATTGAAAGCCTATAACGAGGTGTGTCAGATGTTTTGTTAATTTGTCACTGTTATGGGCTCATGTTTGCGTGGTATGTATGCTACAGAGCTCAAAAGTTGACTTGATAACATTTTGTCTCTTGGTGGGATTATTCGAATCAGTTTACATCAGAAAAGAAGGTACCACAAAGTTAATCTGGGAATAAGTAGCTTTTTCATCTTAGAAAATTGCTGTACTTTGTTGTTTCATTTTTCTGTCAGCTAAACTGAGTGGAACGTCGTGATGTAGAACTGTGTCACCCTAAGCATACTCATTTGTAGCCCCAGGATTGTGCTCTACTTTCAGTGGAGCAAAATGGGTTATGGGGCCTGCGGCTGTTCATTTTAGTTCAGCCATTCTTCTTAAAACCCATAAGGATTTGAAATCCACCTACATCTCAGACGGTGATTAAATAAATAATCTGCAGTTCTGCAGTTTTTGTTCATTGCCTACTATGTATTATTAGGAGGAGTGACCAGTGCATACTACTGTGCTCATCATCATACTTGCTAGGGCAGCCTCTCAAATTGGATAGCTGCACAGACATGAAAACTATAGACTTAACCACTAGGGGAAAAGCTGGTGTTTGTGGTTGTTCTGTTTGTAACCATTTAAGTATTCCTGCCATAACTATGTACTGCCATGACTCAGAAATGGAAGTGTTTTTATTGATCCTTAAAAATTGTGTTGCATGGCAGAGGATGACTAAAACTCAGAATTATTATGATGCATTCTAGCGAACTGAACATTTGGGACTATTTGTTGGAGCAAATCAAGACATTAAATCAAAATTACCCCACATAGTACCCTGTGGCACTGTTTTATAATGTTTTATTTACCGGTCAATAATGTAAGTTATTGTTAGTTGCACTTACTCAGTTTACATGTAAATTATGATTAAGTATGTGGATTGTAATAATTAAAACAGTAGTTGTGAGAAATGTTTTAGAGTTCTGACATAATTTCATTGTTTCTAATGTGCCTTTAAAATTTTAATGTAATTTCAAAGGCACATTTAGATATTCTTTAATGCTCTACTATATATATACTATTTACTCCATCCCGCACGATACATCAAAGCCGTTAACTCTTAACTCATATGTTGTTATATCTTTTTGTCTTTTTTGGGGGCGGCAATTGTATCATGTGGTAGAGCAGTCGTCTATAAACCCCAGGGTTACTGGTTCCATTCCTGGTTCCTCCTGGCTATACGTTGAGTTGTCCTTGGGGATCAATAAAGTATGTTATTGTTGTTGTTGTTATTATTATAGTTCATCTGTATGAACAGTGATAAATTTGAGTCTGGCATATTTGAGCTTTTAGCAAATGTCCAGGAGCAATCCCTTTCTGTCCTCTCTTACTGCTACATCAACCCTGTTGTTCCTGCCTTCTTTATGACCTGGTTGTATTTCTACAGCTACATTTACCATGCATCACTTGCCCTCAGCAGTTAGACGGACACTCTGCCCTCACCCACCAGCCAGACCAAAAATAAACTAAAAGAACACATTCATGCACAGTATTACATGACCTCTGTTTATCACTAGTAAAATTGTTAAATTTAGGCTTCTTTAAAAATGGGAAAACTAAAACAGACATAAGTTAGTGAAATGTTCTGATTCTGGTTATTACTTCAGATTGCAATCAGGAGTCATTTTGTACTGCCAGTTTCAAATGATGTTATTTTTATACTGCATCATCCAGCTCTGTTTACCTAAAGTAGGGCAAAGTGATGCAAGTTAGCAAGGTGATGTGTTGTTATGATCTGGACAGTACATGGGCATTATCTTTTCATCCTCAGCATGATGCTTCAGTGCCCTTCTTGTTTTTTTTGTTTTTTTTTTAACCACCAACTGAAATTTACAGGTGTGGTCCTGACCATGCATTCTGACAAAACGTCTTCTTTGAGTCTTTCTTGAGTCTATGCATCATACACATTTTAACTCCTTGCTGTTATTTTTGACATTACTCTGGGTGGTTATATTCTTTGATAATTAAAGCTAATCATTGTTTAGGTTGTCACTACTGGTTAAACTGTAGGTGCTGAACACAGTCAAATTTGTGCAAGTCAGAGTGAAACGGCACAGTGGTGGGAAAATGCTTTTAAATATTGCAGTAGAGTTTTCTTCCAATGGAGGCATGGATGGAGAGGAGAAATAAAGTGACTTTACAGACAGAGTGCTTTTCTAAAAGCCATTCCAGTTGCATCAAGATCTTAAAGTGCAATCGCACTCTAAGCTAAGAATGGAGACTTTGAAGCCATCTCTACCATTCTGACATTGACCTAAGTTCAGTGTGACTTGTTTAAGTCAGAGTGGGATCCAGTTACCCTCCTTGAGACTTTTCTCTTCCTTGAACTGATGATGTGCATCTTCACATCATTAGTTAAGGGCTACATTTGTTTCACTTTCAGATTTAAATTTGTGTCATGCATACATCTTGTGCAAACCGTATGCAGCATTTATCTCGACATGCACATATACAGTGTTGCAGAGCTAAGGTCATGCATTGTCAATTTCCCTATAGTGTGACAAACTAATGCTGGACCAAACTAACCTCTGTAATGTATGGAGCTGGACAAAAAACACATACTCATATCTACTTAGGCCAGATACAGCAGCCATATTCTAAAAAGCATAGGTCTAAATCTCAACTTAAACTACATACAGAAGTTAATAGTAATAACCCTGTTGCATAATTTATTTTTGGTTGCGTAAATTACATTACATTACTACAAGTAGAGTGTATTTCTTAGCTTATGCACATATCCAAAAGTAGCCTCTTTCAGACATTGAATACCACATTAAACATAATCATAATCAGCACTGCAATTTACCAATATTCACCTGTGGTAAAAAAACATTTCTTTACATAATGTAGTAATATTGAGGTTATCATACAGTAATGTATCAGGTTAATTTTGCATACTATTTTCAGTAATGTCAGCAGTGTACTTTTATTAGCTCAGCACTAGTGACTAGTCTCATAGTATCAGTCTTGATTATTTGTTTACCACTACAGGCTAGGCCTAATGTCAGACTGATCTAAATTTATGCGAAGTGCATACCTCCCCACTGTCTCTTTGTTTTGTTTTTTTCTTATCCTTAACTTTGTAAACATAAGCCTGCCTGTCAAGATATCCTGTGTAATGACACTGATGGCATAGCCCGGTTCAGAGCATGGATGGACACTGGCAACTGCAATAGTAGTAGCAGAAACCACAGAGCAAATGTATTTGTGAAGTGTGTGTGTGTGTGCTGTCGCCACATCCGCTAAATGTTTTGACAAAGGGAAGAGAAAGACAAGCACAGCTAGGGAAACACCCTTAAAAAGGAAACGCCTGCTTAGAGAGGCGCTCACGTTAAGGTGGAGGCAGCATGCCGACACAGATGATCAGTACCCAACGCACTGGACTGACTTGCTACATCATCCATATCCTGTCATACCTCATACTACACACTTTGAGGAGCAGCAAATGAATACAATGGCACACAACACTACGTTATGCTTAGCTTCACAGCTGGGTAGTATGTAAAACAATTAGTAATCATGATCATTGAAACTGGAAATATTGTAAAAGATTATGTTCTGCCGCACATTTTCAACTTATGTGCAACAGCCTTCATTCACAACAAGTATTTCCCATATCTATATTTCCTCGTTTTTTTTGTTTTAAGAACCTTTTTGCATTTGTCACATCAACATAAACATTTTGTATTGAAAGTGTACTATTAGTTGATGTGCTCTTTAGTTTGGACCTGTATTTTCCTCCTTTTAGTCTGATAGGGACCTTAAATTTGACTTTACAGTAGCTGTGTAACTACAGTAAAATGCTGATGAGTACTGCATCACTCACAGTTGTTGATTTGGTTTGCTGGGCTTGTCAGTCACATCACTTAGATAATAGTTAATATATTGCAGACTAGTGAGGAATTTCTTTTTTTGGGCCTCTTGCATACAGAATGATAATGAAAAGTGTATTACCTTATACAGAGTCATTGCGTGAATTGCATCATGTTGTGTAGTTTTTTGTAACTGCTCTTGTACATGTCCATACTTTGTACTTTATATGTACTTTTGTTTAGTGTGTAAACAATTTTAAAGCTATATTTTGGGATGGACAAGTAGATGTAGACCTCCACCATTCAGTCTTTAAAGCTGGGAAGCTTACCAGGCTTGCTCCCTTTTCCCAAGGGGTTAATTAGCAGTTCCCCTCCCAACTGTCCTCTGCTTGTTCACTCTCATTAGTTTAATCTGGCTCTGTCCTCCACTTTGCCTCCCTTGCCTCTATCCTCTTGTGCACCAGAACATCTCTCTGCCTACCCCACCCCTTATGTCATCAGGGTGGAGTCTCTTGTCTCTTGCAAAAATCTATTGCCCAACCCCACTAGACCATCTACACCTGATGCCTAAAAGCTTTTGTTTTCCTCCAGTCTTTCTAATGTTTAACAGAGGTTCACTTAGAATTATTTGTACACAGTTTTGATGCCCTTTTCCCTAACAGTGCACATTTTGTAGTTTCAAAATTTTAATCTTACAATTGGCTTTCTGTTGTCCAAACGCTGTTTCCTTTATCAATCTTCTCTTTAACAATGTATTTCAAAAAAGACTCCATTCAGATTAATTCCTCATCCTGTGCTCCATATAACGAAACACTCACAGACATGTTGTGTTATTAAGAAGCTCATTTTGCCTAGTCTTCAAAGTGTGAAAATGAATGGTGCATGTGTGATTTATTGCCGTATGGGAAGAAGAAATACCAGTGAAGTGTGTGTGTGTGTGTGTGTGGAGTCGAATTACACTTCCTCTCTCCTTGTCACTGTGTTGTGCTCAAGATGTCAGAGCTGATAGGAGTGGCTGGAAAATGTGAAGTCTGCTTCCCTCCTCCTCTTTCTCCTCCTACTCCCCCACCACCTCTCTAAAAATAGCTGGTAGAAAGAGAAGGCAGCAAAAGTCGAGGCTCTATCTTTTGGGCTGCCAGTGGTTTCAACACTCCCACCACCAGCACTAGCGGAGAAGAGTCCTCTGAATTATACCTCTTAATGGTAATCACTAGAAAAGAGTGCTGCCTTATGCTGTTTTTAACAAAAATCCTTCTATATTCATTGGCTTGAAATTGACCTGATGTTCAAATTTTGGAATTTTGGCCACCAGGTTATTTTTGAGCACAGAGGCCAAAAAGTACAACAGATATTCAGAACTGATTAATACAAAGCATTCTGAAAAGCACTAGTGTTGAATAATGTTCCTGACTGGCTTAATTCAGCATGTTTCATTTAAGCCAAAAGTGAAGAACAATCCCTGTAATAAGTAATGATGGCTGAACTCCATGCAGTACATCCTTTAAATGCCTTGAAATTTAGCATTAGCGTTAGGTTTCTGTTACTGCATTATGTGAAGACTTGGGCTAAAAGGCTAAAAGTCATTGCTTTCACTTGCCTGGAAAAAAAGTACCTTGTCCCTTTTGCCCTTTTAGATTAAACAGGGGTTCCTGAAAAATCACTTCTTTTTTTTTTTTCTTTTCTTCAACAACTACTTGCTAGTTCTGGACTGGTTCTGCTGCTGGTTCACAGTTGGTTTAATCCAGAAACCTTTTAAGAACGCTTTGCTTTTCCTTGTGCTGTAGACCCATCATTACGTCATGATATGTCTGCATACGTCTCTGCCTACATCTGAATTCTTACTTTTACTTCACAAATGCATTTCTCTGTCTTCCACTCCTTCATGTTTTTCCCATAAGAACGGAGTAGTGATTACTGCCCATTTACTGATGATATATAACCAATCCAAAAATGCTTCAGGTGGGACATTGAGCCAAATTACAAGTAGTAACTGTCAAAAAGAATCACTTTCATCTGAGAAAAAGTATCATATTAATTTATTTAATCTGCAATCACATCAGACAAAATAACAGTTCAAATTAGTGGAAAAATTATAAAGAATTGCTGGACGGTTTATTATAGTTCGTACATGATGGACAGAGTTGTGAACAGTGTTGCTGAGTTATTTATACACTGCAGTGTATGAATCACCCTAACCTAGTCTTTATCAACCAATGGAATCATATCCTTGACCCAGTACACCTTTTCCAACTGTTCAGATTGTCCAGTGTGGTACTTGCTTTGTACAATCTGCCGAAAAGGTCCACAAATAGGTTTGACCTCTTACACATAGGGATATTGCAGAGATATCAACTACGAGGTGTTTTTATCATTAAGATTAGGTGGTTAAAGCGCCTTGCTTGGGTGCAGACCCATTTAGTAACACTGGCCAATCAGGTGACAGGTAGCTGTGAAGATGTCAGATGCTTGAAGGATAAGGTATTCATTCAGAAGGTCTCCGCACACCTTAGGACAAAGGACCTGTATCAAATCCCAGAGGAACAGGGAGGTAAGGTTTGTTAGCAGTACAAATTATACCGTACTTAGTTTGTATTTAAGGATGGGCAGTGAGTATTTTTTCTAACTTTCTTAAATTTTATTAAAATGTCAGAGTTATTGTTCCTCGAATGAGTAAGAAGACAGCATCAACAGAAAACCATTTAATTGACTAGATGTGGTCACTAAACCTCTCGGGGGCAAACTGTTTTGGAAAGTATTGTCTGATATGGTCACTTGAAGTTGTAATGATGTTCCATCAATGTCAGAATTTATCATTTGTACAGAATTTTAATTTTAGTAAAAATTGTCTTCTTTCTATGGACAGTAAAGGTGTCAGTGCTATAAGCGTCAATCGGAGGATTGGGGTCAGCAGAATAGTCACTGCTTTTAGGATCATCAGCAGGTTTTGTCTTAACCGGATTTGGCTGGAGGAGCTGAATCAACTGTGTCCCAGGATTACAGGAATGACATTGGAGGATAGTCCAGAGGCCAGAACATTGACAGCTTCGACAGACGCTGTCCATCAAACAAGTTCCTTGGGGCTCCAGTAGTGTAACGATAACCAGGGTGGTCTTTTGGTCTGCCTCTCTGCTCTCCATAGTTTTCACCGTTGGTAGGGGGTACGTTTTAGTCCCTCACAGCCACGTGGATTTTTAAAATATTTATCTTCTGCTTTGGCTGTCGGAGATATTTTTCTTTTTTTTCTTTTTTTTCTTTTTTTTTTTTTTTTTAGCTGCTTAGTGTGTCCAGATGTTTGCCCAAGGGTTTTCTATTGTTTGGGATGCGAGTAACAACTAATTTAACATCATCCTCAAAATTGTTATCTTAAGCCTAAAGTAGCTCCCTGATGCTTGTTGCTAGGTAACAGTTACCAGCTGGTAAGAACAAGTCTAGAGCTGTTTAGAAAGTTTTGGTCTGGTGCGATTCCCGGTGACTTTGTCTGGGCCTTGCAGTTTGGATTTAAGAGACATGGAGTCCATAAAGTCATTACAAAAGACATAGCAAAGTGTTTTTTACACTTTGACCAATATCTTTCTTATAAATGTGGGTGCTAGAGTGCAAAGTAAAATATCAGGAATATAAGCTACCTATTTGTACGTTTTGTCTAGTACAATGAACATTAAATGAACAGCATGTGGTATGTTTGTTGAGTCTCTCATTTCTTGTCTCCTGTAGATCAGCAAGAGTCTAGGCGGCGGAGCGAAGCACACCATTAGCAGAGGAAAATGAGTGAACTGGATCAGCTACGCCAGGAGGCTGAGCAGCTCAAGAACCAGATCAGAGTAAGTCCTTCATTGTCATCAAGTTTTCTTTTCTTTTTTGTGTGTGTGTGTTCCTTTGTTCAGGTAGTTTACAAACACAGATTCCTTATAGTTGTTTGGAGAAGGCCAGTTTCATAGGCAATACGTTAGCAGATAAGTGCATATTATCCTATGTTTAAATAATTATGTTGGCTGACACCATTGCCTGAATGTGAGCCACCAAAGGCAGTCGTGGGATTCCATCATGAGACATTGTACTGCATTTCAGAGATTACCTTACGCTAAAGCTGTTTGTTAAATTCTCTGCAGGGTTTCCATTAATATAACAAGTAGCCTTCAACTGAGTGAGACTCCATCTTAGTTGTTATGCATTTTTATTTACTTTACTAAAATGGTTACTACCATTTCTACAGGACAGTTAAGCTGATATCACAAAATTTATAAAATTCAGTTATTGTAGTGATTCTAGTTAAAAGTGACAGATATAAATTACATAGCAGTCATAGGAGTGAACGAGTCAGCATTAAATATTATACAGGCAGAATTCTCTGTGCCAAAACGATATGTTTCAGTACAGTTTAGACTTAAAACAGTCTGCACTTGTATTGCAGCCCAATTGATTTACTGAGGTGAAGCTAATTGTGTAGAGTCTGATCTAGCTGGGTTATTATGTTTCAGGATGCCAGGAAAGCGTGTGCGGATGCTACCCTGTCTCAGGTAAGAAATGTATTGATATCATGATCTAAATATATCTCTTTTTAATTATATAATTTTGATTTAATGCTGAGGTAGCTGTCAGTAAGTAATAGATCTTTTTTTTTCTTATTAATTACTGTAAAATTGATTAACCATAATTTCAATATTTGATTTCTTGAAGAACATCATACTATTTAAAATACATTGTTTGCCGAGTACTTTTACTCTTGTATTTAGTGGAGTATTGAGTGTATGTACTGTATGTATTATGTATTATAAAAAAACTAAAATCAGGAGACTAAACTACTTTAATCTGTCAACTTCAGAAAAACATGTATTGGACTGAAAGTGACCTGTCCTCTAATCTTAATCTCGTTTAGATCACAGCTAATATCGACCCCGTTGGCCGAATTCAGATGCGCACTAGACGGACACTGAGGGGGCATCTGGCTAAAATCTATGCCATGCACTGGGGCAGTGACTCGAGGTAATGTCATTCAACTCCATTCCATCCATTAACTAAACATTTCATCCCATCAGCCCTGCCTCCCTTGTCTAAATGCAGGAAATGGATATAAAAGCGCGTTTGACTGTCTTTGTGCTAGTCACTTCTCCTCAGGGTCCTTGTCAACTCTTGACATTCCACAGTATGTCATTCTTGCATCAAAAGATTTACATATACACTGTGTATACTCTACAGGAGGATATTTGTGCACATGCATTCACGGTTATAATTGCTATTAGTATTTTTGTCAAATGTATATTGGCCATACATTAGGCACTCAATCTTTCAGTGTGTCCAATGTGTTTTGTGTATCTGTGTCTGCTGTGTTTGTGTGCATTGGGGGTGGGGTATGTGGGTAGGAAAAATACTCAAAATGGAGTCAGCCTTTGTTAGAGCTCTGCTGAGGCTGATAGCTGAGACATATGAAGCAACACTCCTCATTTCACATAAAGCCTTTTTCCCTAGAGTTGTAGACACCCCTCACCTCAGCAACCAACAAGTTAATGACTGTGGTGCTGGTGTGCGTCAGTCCACAGAGAGGCCTTTGCAAACTATGCTATGTCACCTCATCATCCTCGCAGTCCTATTCCTAAGAAAAAGTATAGCAGTGTGTTTACCCACTGTCAGCTCTTCCTGTTTGTTTGTTTCATCTGTTAATGTTTCACCTCCCAGAGGAGTTGGGGTATTTATTAGACTACCTGCTGAGATTCAACCACCCAGAAAGAAGGTCACATGAAGATGTTCTGACCCAGTGTCTAGCCTAAGTCTGCTATTTTTAGCCCAATGGAGACAGTACTTGGATTCAGACTGGGGTGTGATTCCAGCAGTTTAATGAAAAAAAAACAACTTTTTTTTACATTTCAGTTAAATTATTTTGTTTGGGAACCAGTAATGTATGCAGTAAAATGTTTAGATTATTGAACCCTTTGGACCCAAAAACCACATAAATATGTGTCTCATAAAACATAAGATGCATCATACAACTGCAAAGCTGTGTATTTGTAGTATACTTAACTTTTGTACTTAGTTCTATCTAAGAGTTTGTTTCAATCGGAATTTATTTTTAGTGTACATGAGAAATTAGGCATTTAGTTCTCCAATTGTTTTTATGTATTTATTTATTTTACTAAGACTTTGTATTGGCATCAACAGAATGAGCTTAAATGCATAACTAAATAACCTCCAACCTAATAAAATCAGTGAGTCATAACTTATGTCCCACATGAAAGGATTTCATCATTAACATTCTTGACCCAACAGTTGTTTTGTTTTTTATGTATGTATGTATGTTATTTTTTTATGCCTCAATTGATACATGTTTTTATGTGATTCCAGGGTTTGGAATTATAAATTCTTGTAAATTGAGGCTTGATTTATTTTATTTCATATAATTGTTGCAGCAGTCACATATTAGCTTATGTGAAAAATGTTTACATTAGGTCATTAAGTATTGTTTTTCACATAAGTTGTACTTATGCCTGGGTACCTGCATTTGGTTCAGCACGGAAGCTGTTTACATTAGCTGTGGTTCATAATAAGAATACCAGATGTTAAAAGGAAAAAAGTGTGGCTACTTTGTATGTGTTCTTTTTCTGCCTTTCACTTTGGCTAAACAAAACTACTGCCAAACACGGTGTGATCCTTACACTTGGCTGTGGCAGCCACACAAACGGACTTGGTCAATGATGAGCAACACAATTAAATTGTGAACTCCAAATTGGGTCGTGTTCATTTTTGTAATGATTGGGGAACAAAACTAAACAATGAAACTAAGTACAATGAATCCAAGAAACATAGTTTTATCTGTTTATCTTTAAAATCACTGGGTGTCTATTCCCAACCCTATTAATGTCAGACTGTATGACTGGAAAGTGACCACATCAGGCACTGCATCATACATAAGCATTGCATGTTGGAGTTTAATGGTAAATTTTTAAGCCTGAGTTGTGATTCTTTATTTTCTTATAACCTAGAATTCCCAGTACAAACGATTCTGTCCCTAGCTTATTATCTGTTGCAGTGTGCACATGTAAGCGTGTTCCTGACAGCCTGGTAGTTAAGATTTGCATAGTCCCAGCAGGCCTTGGTGTGTTCACTCCTTTTCCTCTTCCTATGTGCATTGGGACCATCACTGTGGTTACTTTTGCTGGGTTCGCCCAGATAGCAGAGCCACAGGTACCTGAGAGTCATCTCTAATCTAATCTAAGGAAAAAAACAGGGTTTGTTACAGTTCCTGTTGGAAAGAACTGTGCTCATCATGTTTGTGTTTTGGAGGAACATAAAATATTGAAAGTAAATAAATTATTTTGAAACTAATACATACAGTGTTAAAATTATACAAATCATATTTGTATTCCCCAATAAACCACAGCATTTATCTTCCAGGATGGACCTAACCTGCCTCTGTCCGTACCCACATATAGACGGCAAATTGAATCACCTGACCTGAATCAGTTGCCATCTGTTGTTACAGTGTCCTGCTTGTTTTTCTCCAACATTATAATTACTCATACCGTCAGAAATCAATAAAACAAAGTACATTCACCTACTACAAACTCTGTAACCCCCAGCAGTTGTAGCTTTATACGTGTTCAAACTTTTATTCTTCTGATATGACCTTTCCTTAGGTTTGACAGAAGTAGTTTAAGTTGTCTTATCTTTTTCATCAGGCTTTTGGTCAGTGCTTCCCAGGATGGCAAACTCATTATTTGGGACAGCTATACCACAAACAAGGTAATAACCCCATACACCTCTTGTCTTGACCTAAAAAATATTACAAACAGTTAGTTGTTTTAGTTTTTTGTTTGATTAGTGAACAGTAATAATATTTAGCTATTTAAATGATAAAAGAATGGGACATGGAATGTCACAGTGTTTATGTTTTTCATTTTCAAAACTGAAAAATAAAAGCGGTCAGAATGAGTTAAGTCTAAAAATGAAAGTATGTGTATACTTTCACTGTATACTTTGCATACTTTAACCAATTTTCTAATGTCTTTGTTTGATAAATGGTTCTCTTGTGACCTATTTTCATACCAATTCATGGAAAGCTTCCAAAATTCTGGCAGCTAGTTTTATTTAAATTGATAAAATACTGAGTACATTATAAAACAATTTACAAGTGTTTCAGAGTGCCAAGTAGTGCTATTTATAGTAGGTCTTATGCTCTTGAAGGGTTAAGTTAATATTACGGGCAGACTTTGTCACATGCCCTCTTCTCTCCCTTCCATCTGTCACTACATACTATCTAATATTAAATCTTCCTCCTCTCTTCCAGGTCCATGCCATCCCGTTGCGCTCCTCCTGGGTGATGACGTGCGCCTATGCTCCTTCTGGGAACTACGTTGCCTGTGGAGGCCTGGACAACATCTGCTCCATCTACAACCTGAAGACCCGTGAGGGAAATGTTCGTGTCAGCCGTGAGCTAGCCGGGCACACAGGTAGGCTAGAAACATCTATTGACATGAACCCATTTATCATTTCACCAGAACTTTTTTGAAGGTCAGATTTACCTGTCAACATCTTATATTGTACTGATAGTTAGATAGTTTTGTTTTATTTATGCCTCAGCAGAGCTCTCTATCAGTTATGCCTAAACAGCACTAAATTAATAACCAGATTAGCTTTAAACCTGTGTCACTACCTGCCCAAGTCTCCTATAATAAGAATGTATTTTGGCATCAAGTGTGATAAAGTAATTTAACTTTGGGCTAACTGTAGAGTTGGCATAGTCAGATTTCTTGATTGACAGAGATGGAGGAGTAAGGGTAAGACAGAATTCAACAGTTTGCACACCATTCAATAACCATTCATCAGCCAGGGCTGATTTAAAATGTTATTCTCAGAAATCAGAAATGTCCCTTTGTTCCCATTGGAACATTGGAAATTGTTTTTTTCTTTTCATTATTATTAATCCTAACATCTATATATTAGCTTTCTCAAATAGCAGTGAGACGTAATTGGAAAATTAAAACATTAATAGACAATATTTAGCATGTTTACACAGCCTGTGTGTACTGTAAGGTATTCCTTTGAACAATAACTTACCTACAGGATAAGAGACATACAAAATGACATTACAAAACACTCTACAGTTTTCGTTTCATATTTACATTTTATACTAAAGTGTTTCTGTATGTGAATTTTGCTTCTTCAAGATCCAGATAGATTAGAATATTTTACACATATTTTAAATCCTTATATATAAAAATACTTTGTTTGCTATGTATAAGTGGTGGAATTATTTTTACATCTATAATTGCTCAGCGTATATTTAAAACTGTAACTGGCCAGGCTATATCCCAGCTCAAACTGATGAAAGTGTTGAGCTTTTAGGCAAGGAGCATTCATCTGATCAGTGTCACATGATGCAGGAAGTGTGTCAGCATTTTAGTTCTAGTTCACTCGCTACTGGGAGGGGTACATAAACTCTGCAGGCTAGTAAAGGATGAACTGGGGAAACAATTCCTGAACCAGGGGTCCTTTATGGTTTTGTTTCTGGAGGTGAATTAGGTAACCAATTTCCCAAACATCCAGCAAACGGAGAACTTTCAGAGCATGTGATGATGATTTGGAATTAGAATTGTAATGATTTTGAATAAGATTTTTTCCGGTGCGCAGACAGTAAGGATGTGAAGCCTGTATCACCTAACATTACAGTTCCATCATGGATGGATTATTTAATCAGCGCATTTGATTTCTTTCAGGTTACTTGTCCTGCTGTCGCTTCCTGGATGACAACCAGATTGTCACCAGTTCTGGAGACACCACCTGGTGAGTTGCGATACTGCACCCAGTGCAATCCAATGCAAGACCACCAAAAATTTTGTTTACTGTAAATTTATTAAATATTGTATTAAGACCCATTTGGAGGGGATTTATTTCTCTAAATGGAGTTGATTTAATATTAGTATTAGTTCCCTGTTCAGTGATGTTACACTCTGAAGTGTGCGTGCTTTTTATGCCGTTCCCTTTTAATAATTACAGCCACAATTACTAATGCCAAATTATCTATTAAAAGTTCCTATATACAGTCACGAGAAAAAGTAACCATATAAAAATATGGAGTGATGGTGAAAAAGTAAAAGTAATAGCAACACTAGGCTTCTACTGTCACTAAATGTCAACTGGAGTCAGGTGTTGGGAAACCTGGAGGTTACTTGGAGGTATGGTTTAAAGCCACCTTGACTTATAGAAACACTCTGTCAGCCATTCACAGCCAGCATCAGCTGATGTGAGCCACCCCTCACAAAAAAGAAAACTCAGAAGACCTACGATCAAGAATTGTTTATTTGCATGCAGCTAGGAAGGGTTAATGGTTAGTAATCTCAAGGAGTTTAGACATTCATCACTCCACAGTTAGACATATTGTCTATAAATGGACAATTTGGTACTGTGGCTACTCTCCACAGAAGTGGTCACCCAGGCAAGATCACTCCAAAGGAAACAGAGAAATCTCAGCGATGTGGAAAGAATCCTACAGTAGAGCAGCAGCTAAAGACTTGAAGGATTCATTCTAGAAGCCATTGCTCTTCAAACAAAACATTGCAGGATTTCTGAAGTTTGCCACAGACCACCTGGACACCGGACAACAGGACAGATTAAATGAACATACAGTTGTTTTTGAATAACACAATACACTAGGTATGTTGTGAAAGTTGAACAGTGTTCATCTGAAAACATCATACAAAATGCTGTTGGATGACGCACAGTCAGCTGTCCTAAGAATGTGGATGAGCTGCAAAAGTTCTGTAAGGAAAAATTCATCCTGGATGTGCAGGTCTAAACTACAGGAACAGGAAGTTCTTGCTTCAGGTTATCGTTGCCAAAGGTCGTTGAACCAGTTGTTAAAACACTGTTTCGCTTACTTTTTCCACCATCACTCTATATGTTTAATGGCTGATTGTGACTTTTTGTGTTTCTTAGAAATATTTTTAATCAATATTTGTTTAAGAACCAAACAAGCACCATTACCTTTTCTTGATTACTGTGATTCTAAAGAAAAATGTGATTATTCTCAGGTAAATTCTGAAATATGTTTCTATGATTTCTGATTCCTAATTCTTTTAGTTAATAATGGACAAATGATAATGACGATAATGGACACTGAATGACAATAATACACACTTACTGGCTACCTAAAGCACACCTGTACAATCTAATGCAGTCCAATACAGTAGCTCTGTCGTGAATTACAATGCACTCCAACATGCTTGAGATAATGTTTGTATATTGCAGCTGTGATTTGACCATATTGGTTCTGCTTTCTTGCAGCGCTCTGTGGGACATTGAGACTGGTCAGCAAACAACTACATTTGCTGGTCACACCGGTGATGTCATGAGTCTCTCCCTGGCGCCTGATACCAGGCTGTTTGTGTCTGGGGCTTGCGATGCCTCAGCCAAGCTCTGGGACATCAGAGAAGGAATGTGCCGGCAGACCTTTACTGGCCACGAGTCAGACATCAATGCCATCTGTGTACGAGCTGCACACACACTCTGAAATGTCGTACACTAATCATATCAGGGTGTTAAGTCCCTAGCCATTCAAGATGAAGTCAAAGTCAAGTTTTGAAAAGAAATTGCTCGAATAGTGATACACCATACTCGTTCAGAAATGACTACAAGGTCTTTAAAATAACAAATTAAATCATTTGGTTCTACGTGTTTTACACAAGTGACGAACAACCCAGAAAAAGATAGGACTATTTTCTGTTACACAACCTCAAACAAATGTGTATATATTGCATAAATGTATCAATACTGAAAAATACAATACTGAAAAATCTCTCTTGACTGTTGCAGTTCTTCCCCAATGGCAACGCCTTTGCCACTGGCTCAGACGACGCTACCTGCCGGCTGTTTGACCTGCGTGCCGACCAGGAGCTGATGGTTTACTCACATGACAACATCATCTGCGGTATCACCTCCGTGGCATTCTCCAAGAGTGGCCGCTTATTGCTGGCTGGCTATGACGATTTCAACTGCAACGTCTGGGACACTTTGAAGGCTGACCGTGCAGGTAAGCCACCGTTCAGTAGAAAATTATGTATGGTTCAGTGTATAGGTGCTTTTTGATGTCACATATGTAGTATTGTAGGAGCATTAGTGGTTTCATGCAGTTACCTGAAGAAGTAGTACTTGAAGTATATACAGATGATACTGTGTACAGTACAGTACTGGAGGGTAAATGAGGGCTTCACACAGCAATTCAACAACTCCTTCTAGTTTGGTTCGATCGATATTTGTCTGAGTAACAAATATATTAATCCACATCTAGAGGAGCAGCAGATGTCATCTGCTCCAAATTCTCCCCAACATTTTTCCTGATGTGTTTCTAAATTATGAATCTGCTGATGTCTAGTAATACTGTCTGGTTAGAGCCAAGTCTAATGTTCATATGGTATCCATCAGACAGAGCAGGTCTGTTGCTGTGTCTCAGCCTTTGTTGTCACCGTAGGTGTCCTGGCTGGTCATGACAACCGAGTGAGCTGCTTGGGTGTGACCGACGATGGCATGGCAGTGGCAACAGGGTCCTGGGACAGCTTCCTTAAGATCTGGAACTAGATTCTGAAGGTAAATGAGACACTCAGCTGTGGGTTAGTAACATATTCGCTTACATGTAACCTCGTCTAGGATTTGTATTCACTGCCATCTGGAGGTTGTGAATGAAAGGGCAAAATGAAACAGCAAGTAAAACCAAAAATCAAACATGTTTGATCATCTACATATAGTGTTAAATATCACTGGATTTAAGTGTTTTTCATGTAGTTGGTTCATTTTTACTGCTTCATGGTCACTTAATCTGTTTCTGGTATCTGAAATGTCTGTATTAAGACTAAGATTAGTTTGTAGGTCTACAACATGACACTGCAGTATCCAGATTTTTCTAATTGCTAATCACACCTGGACAAACTGAACATTGCTTGACAACTTGGTTGTTTCATCGAATAATGATAATAAGCAAATGTGTTTTTCTTTTTGTTTGATTCCAGTTGGCATCCGGACTCCAAAATTGAGTGGAAGACCATTCCAACATCACAATGTTCAATTTTATTGCATATCCAATCTTTTAAAAAAACACCATGATACTGACTCCAAACACCCCCCCCCACCCCCCCCCCACCCCCACAAAAAAAACTATCAAGGGCAAAAATTCTCTCTCTCTCCTTCTCATTTAAAAGAGCACAATTGTCTGTCACTCATTCAGCTACAAAAATGAAAAAAGAGCAAAAAAAAAAATGCTTGAGGAATTTAGTCGTTTCAAAATGAAACGGAGGGAAAAATTGTGCATTCCTCCCATGACCATGGTCTGGTATTGTAGTAAATGAAAATACAAGCAAACGTGTTCAGCATCCTCATACAAGTCTGAGTGAAGGTTATTACATGACAGTGATCTGACTTAAAAGCTTTCTGGCCATGTTTATTTTTGTTTCTCTGTTGTTTTCATTGTTATTTTTTGTTTAAGAAAAGTAGATCAGCGAACTGTCAGTTAATGTTAAAATGAGGATCAAAGCTTTGTTTTATTTCCTAGTCTAGACAATGTTTTAAATCGAATGCTAAAAGAACCCCCAGATCATGTCATTTTTAAATCCAGTTTTATCCCACTGGAGAACAAATGAGAGAATTGAGCTTCAACAGGGAGTCCTCAAGCCGCTTCTGGCCCTTCTGTATATTTAGCCCCATGATACCTTTACTTTCTTTTTTCCAGTGTAGTCCACAAATCTTTGTTTGCACAAAAATTAAACTTTGCATATATAGAATAATGTCTAAGGAAAAAAGTTAACTAACCAAGCACATGCTGTTTATGATAATGAATGCTCGTTTTTAAAACGAAAAACAACAAAAAAAATAACATTTTAACCATTCTTACACCTTTTCATCTGGCAACAGTGTAGAATAATTAAATGAAGATTAACCCATCGGATCATAATCCACCCCGCCCCTTTTTTATTCTTTTTGTTTTTGTTTTTTTCTTTTCTTTTAGTTTTATTTTCTCTGGTTTCTGTTGCCCGTGGTTGGGACCGGTGATGTGATTCGGTCGGGTAGGGAGTACCTCCACTTTAGCCCGGTTACAATCCGGACGTTTCTCTTTTAACAGAGGTGCCCATTCCGTGCTTGGAAATGCAGTTACTACTCTGTGAATGACATGTTGTATAAATCAATGTTTGAAAATAATGATATTGAAACTTTTTAAGTTAAAAACGAAAAAAAAAAGATTTTGGTTGTCTGCCATGGGTGGGTTATCTCTTAGAATCGCATGCTGTAGAATTGCTTAAAAAGGTGCATATGGAATTAAGTCCTTTGATGTTTTTCTTTAAGAAAATAACCTGTTGAATATATCAATACAATGGTATTTATATTTTTCTTTTCTTTGTTTTCTTTTTTGTTTTTGGCTACTCTGTGCATACATGATTCAACTAAAATGTCAAAGCTATGCACTTGAGAAGCAAACCCTGCAACATTAACGGTTACTTGGTCCATACCTGGGAGGGATTCCACAAATTCAGAAGTAAAGTAAATGTTTAAATTGTACACACATACATACGTACATTCATTCACCTAAACATACACAATCTCAAATGGAACAAATAGATTTTCATTCCTTCTGTAGCAAACAAAATTCCACTTACAAAGAAAAACATTTTATAACAGGTTTTTTTCTGTCCTTTAATAAAAAAAAAATGAAAAAAAAATCTTGCAGCATCTGAATGGCAGAATTTTCTGTTGTTCCCTTCTCCTTGTAAACAGACGCTCTTTCTTTAGCAGTAGTGACATTTTTTCCATTCTGTTTTTTCTCTGCGACATTCTGTACAAAACGATGTGCTGTAATTGTGCGTTAGGCCTGGAGTTGGCAAAAAATAAAATGAAATAAAAAATATTAAAAATTAATTAAAATCCCTTTCCTTTTCTCTCTTTCTCCATCAAATAACTGTAGAGCTCTGCACCCCCACTGTTCCCTTTTCACCTTTTGTATTTAATTTTAAAGTCAGTCAGTGTACAACCGAAAGCTGGATGCAAGATAGAAACTATATTAAAATGTACTGTTATTTAAGATGTAATAAAAAGCAGTTTGAGATGACCTACTGTGTTGAGTGTGATTCACTTAGAGCGGTTCCCACTGAAGCTAGAATGTTGCAGACTGTTTGGTTTTCTTGTAATTATGTTCAAGTCAAATAAACAATTTCTTATCCACTGTTGAATCAGCCTGGCTCCTCTGTACAATCATTTACACGATTACCATGGTCTTTGTGTTAAGGTAGGTAGCCACATGGATGCTATAAAGCCTTTGTATAGGTAATTATTGAGTTTAAAAAAAAGAACTAGACTATTATTGATATTAGTATCAACTTTTGATGCGTCTATGTGAAAAAAACTATTTGAAGAGTTTGCTCTGCAGAGATATCAACACTTCTGCATCTGCCAGGAGTCAAATACTTTTTAAGATAAGAAAACAAGCTGCTGCCTTTTCCTGCCCTCTGCTGGTCATAGGGACATACAGTGGCAAGAAAAATAATTTCATGGTTTTCTGCATTAATTTGTCATAAAATGTGATCTGATCTTCATCAAGTCAAGAGTATTAACAAATAATGACACAAAATTGTGATCTTTGATGTCTTCATTTAAAACGGCCATAAAAACCTCACAGTGCGAGTGGAATAACTATGTGAACCCTTGGAATAATAACCTCAAAAACTAACTGTCAAGTGTAAACATAAGTTAAGAAAATTAGTTTGGAGTGTGTGGACTAGACCTACTTCAACTGACAAAAAATGAGATTTAAAGGTATCATTGGAACTGGCTAATATCCGTATCCATAAGCGCCTATGGCAGGACTCCACAAAGGAAGCTGCTGCTTACTAAAAAGAACATTGCTGCATGCCTGAAGTTTGCCAAAGAGCACAATTAACTAGCTGTATTAAAGATTTCAAATTAATGCAGAAAACCATGAAATTCCAAAAGGCTCACATACTTTTTATTGGTACTGTATGTAGTAATTGAGTTCCTGAAGCCAGAGCTGGAGGTCTATGGAAAATATTACTACTTGGATAATATAGGCTAACAAATGTACCTCAATCTTTCATTGCTATACAGTAAAACTAGTAGTACAGAAAAAGATTATTATCACGATACAAAGGAGCATACAATACTACCTTGTAAAATCAGTCAGCAGTGTCTGCTCACCAAAGAGTTCCTCTTTTGATTATTGTGTACTCATGATGTTAGACATACACTAGTAGTCAAAACACCCCAATTTTTCTATTTTTTTATTGAAGATTTTGCAGCTTAATGACATATTATACTCTGAAATGAAAGTATAGAACAAATAAAGTTAAATAAAATAATGGAATCAATTTGTAAACCAAAACGTATTCAAAATTTTTGACTCAAAGCAGTAGCCACCTTGTGTGTAGCTGAACACACTTATGGCATTTAATGGAACTCAAATATTCTTCAGGAAGTTCCCATAAATGTGTGGAACTTGTGGGTAGCTTCGCCTTCACTCTTCTGTCCAGTTCATCCCAGACCATCTCGATGGGGTCCGGATCTGGAGACTGTGCAGGCCACCTCATGCTTTCGAGCTTACCATCTTGTTCTTCTTTTAAGGTACAGTCGTTCTGACACAGCTTGTGCTTATGTTTTGAATCATTATCTTGCTGTAGGATAAACCTCTGACCAACTAGGCTCATTAAGTCTCAGTAAGTATCAAGAAAGGTTGGGACACCTGTAGGAAAGAACCAACTTTCAAGGATTGATCAACAGCCATTGCTGCAGAACAGCTGTAAGTTAACCCACTTCTTGTTCCCTGAAAAAGAGCTTTTTGTATAATTCTGAAATATTTTTCAGCTTTGGTTTCAGTTTTAACCTCTGGCAGTTACCTTTGTGTCATTTCAAGCTATTCATTGAACCTGAACTGCTTGAATTTCAACAGATAACTGGAAATTGGGGTGTTCTAAAACTTTACCAGTAGTGTACATCCATTCATCAGTAAGTGGATGTATGTTTTTATTCTAACAGCGATACTATGTTAAATTATTACATCACAAACTGATTTAATCATAATGTACTGTGAGTATTCCAGCACATAGCCCAGCGTTTACAAGCCGACGTTAGAATTTAAAGAGAAAATAAAATATGAGAAACAAAACTATAGTGATTACCATCACTTGTCCTAAGATAGAGTAGTTTACTGTGCATGACTGACACATTGAGCACCAAGTGGTTTGTATTATTTCAGATGGTGTCACATTTGGGATGACTTGTAAGAGTAACAGATCTATCATGTATATACAGAGTTTGAATGTGTAATGAGCAAAATGCATATGACTATAAAGGTATACATTGTTGTGTTTTTGAAAAATTAGCCTCTAGTACATTATCAAACATAAATGTATTAGAAAAAAATCTAAGAAATTAATATAAACACTCCAACTGTTAACATCAATAATAGATTTTCTTTTTTTATTTATTAAATCCATTCAAGTAAATTTTGTTTATTTTTTAAATATTCAGTTGGCATTAAATTAAATATTAAATATAAATATTGATTTATGTTTTCTCACAGTCCAAATGTCTTGTTTACCTATTTTAATATCCACCTTTCTGGGGACACAGGCCCCGAACACCAACACCGCACCAGAAGTCGTCCAACATGACGTCGCCGCCTCTGATTGGTCGGTCGGCGCCCGGAAGTGGTGAGCTGACTGTTGACAGCTCTGTTGTGAAGTAAGATGGTGCAACGTTATTTTCCAATGAATTGAATGGTGATGCTCTGATTTTGCGGCAGTCTGCTGTGCTTCAGACTTGCGTCGTCCCCTGTAACGTTGTGGGTAAAAGGTAACGTTGGAAGTGAACAATATTATGCTTTATGCTAAACATTACCAACTACTAGCTTGTGTTGCTAACTCGTTAGCCTAAAACTATTCGTTAGTTAGCTCAGTGTAAATGTTCCACCATCTGGATCTGTCACCGTCTTACTGTAGCAAACGTTTAATAATTAGACACTAGAGAAATGTATTATTTGACAAATATTGCTAGCTTAGTTAACGCTAGCTTACCTGTAACATAAATATTCAACTGTAGCTTAGCTGGGGTTACAGCTAGTTATTTATCCAGATGGCTGTCAACACTAGCCTCACGTGATGCGACTTAAAATAATTCTTCCGACAGTATAAACTCCGCTAATGCGCTGCTTTACATGTCATTTAAATAAAAGACTTTTAATAAATGTATGCTATGGCACAATGTCAAATAATGTTCTTATTTCATCTGTTTTAGTGAAATGTCAATTAAATTGCTATTTTTTTCAATGAGGTTTGGAACAGTTTTACTCCATGCGAATGAGATAGTGTCATGGGTGCTTATTTGTGTAACTAAGTTGATTAGGGATTGTTGGTCTGGTCACATATGACTTGAGCATCATGACTTATTAATGTGTCCTGTTAGTTTACTTGCAGCCTTGCTGTCTGAGATGGATGGTGGAGAGGAGGTTCGAATGGATGCTGCCCCGTACTGCTGTTCCAGCTGTGATGGAGGGGAGGTTGCCGGTCGCAGCATGGCTCGACGCAACAGGAAGACCCGCAGCCTGAGCACTTCCTCAGCCAGTAGCTCTTTTGAGTACAGGTATGTGTGGAGTAAGGGACACTCAAGGAACATTTCTTACTACAGCTGTCAACTCTTGTCTCCCACTGTCAAAAACCCTACAGACATTTACTGATCAGACTTGCAAACCTTGTACTAACTAATGTTCTAAAGAAAACATGTCAGGATTTCTATTTAAGTGTACTGCTGTTATTGACCATTCCAGTTCAATTAAATTCAATTCAGTTTTATTTGTATAGCACCAATTCACAACAGAAGTTATCTCAAGCCACAGTTTGTTATATCAGTTTTACAATGTGTGCTGCACCAACATCTGTTCAGTTCTTCATCTGAAATCTAAATATGCCCGGTTCAGGCAGATAAATACTTTTATTTACTAGAGCACAACACACAAAAACCAGAGTTCCTGCTGTTTGGTTTTTTTGGAACAGCTGTTGTTGCTCTAGGTTGCCAAAGAAATGTTTTTTAATTTGACCTTTTGAAATTTGTCCCTTTGCATTACTTAAGACATTTGTGAAATGTTCAGTTCCCCTAGTCGCACAGAAATCTATTCGGGTAAACAGAACATTTTAGGCTTTCAGTGTAGGTGTTGCAAGGGTTTGTTTGTATGTTTCAGCGGTGAGGTTTCTCACAAGGAGAAGTGAAAAGGCAGAGACCTATCTTAACGTGTCTTTAAAGCATCTGGACTGCCCATAATTGACCAGGAAATGAGGAAATTAGCACTCATGCAAAGATTACACATGTCCAAGTTGTTGAAACACCCTCCCACACACGTGTGGCAGTTTTTCCTGATTTGTCAGTGACACTTCTTCTTTTTTGTGACATTTGACAGAAAATGTAGATAAATAAAAACTGTTTAGATGTTTGCTAGTGTGTGACTCATGGAGGAAGTGGGTTTCCTTTTCTGAAAGGATTGACCAGATTGACCATCTGGAATAATGTCACAGGTTAAAACAAGATGATTGCAGTTCAAACATGCATTCATAGTGAATCTGTAAATCTGGTATTTATAGATCCATCCTCCATGCAACGGTTTTTAACACCTTAGTAAAATCTTGCAGGTGAGGATTGTAACAGTGCATTTTTGTCCACTAGAGGACAGAAGAATCTCAATGCAAGCCTACAGCATTATCATCCCATTATATTTATATTTTCATCCTCCTTACAGATACCAAAAATCAAAGACTAAAAACGCTATAAGGCTGCAGAATGGGTGGGAAGAATGGATAATTTAATGTTGGTTTGTCACTATGAGCAGCATGAGTCACATTGTATGTGTTTATTTAGTTCAGTGTTAAAATAAAAAACTTGATTAATGCAGCTTTAAGAAACAGTGAACAGCAGATGGTGAATTCACAGAATCAGACGGTTAAGAGGATTTGTTAGCTCAGTGATGTGACACAGCTCAAAGGCTTCTGCAGTAGGAGCCAGACGTCTTGTTTTGCTCCAGAGCTCAGTGTCACTGACCTTTCAACCCAATATAATCACATTGTTTTAGCCAAGGCTTGCACAGACAGAGAGTGCCAGGAATTTTCCACTGTTCCGAAAAGAGCTGCATTTGTGGTCCAACCAGAAAAAGCTTTGTTCATGTTAATGGTTATTAAAACTGTTGGGCTTTATTTCATCATTTACTGATACAGTATTTGCACTGGATATTGAATAGACAGAAGATAGATAGAAGTGTTTGTTTTTCAGATGTTTCACAATGAATTATTACCACTTGCCAAAACTTGGGAAATGTCTAAATACAGATAAGTAGAGTCTATGGTATCAGACCTATTTCTCAGCATGAAAGCTTAGTGTTTTAATTTGATGACTGCTGGTTTGTCAGATGTGGAGAAACACCCAAAAGACACTATAGTGTTTGATGGTAATTTAACTGTGAAAATGTTTCATTCACTTCTCTTTACTTTCTTAAAAGCTGAAAAATTACATTTATTTGATCAGAAATGCACTTAGAAAGATGCATTTAGTAATATAGGAACTTTAGAGAGGTCTATATATAATGACAATTTGAATAGTATGAGTGTCTGAAACTTAATAAAACTTTCACTTCTTTTTTACTCCTTAAAAACAGCTTGCATTTTAAAGAATTTGCATACTTGCCTGGTTTCTTCTGTAATTATAAATTTGAATGTCTCTTTCAGGAGAACTCAGTCACTTCATGGACCAAGCCCTGTGACTACATTTGGCCCAAAGGCATGCATGCTTCAGAATCCACATGCAGTAATGTAAGTGAAACAGAGACAACATATATTCTTTGTACTGGTTGTAGCATTGTTTTTGTGTTATGGTAATTAGTCAGTGTACAGATTTATATAGTTTAGTTTGTGCAACACCAAAAACTAAAAGCCATGAAACCCATTTGCGTTGATGCCCGGTCTTTAATATCTGAGAACAGAATGCTGGATCTTAGCAAGTATGAGCACATGGTCTTGGTCTAATAAAGTTTAGATCTCATGATAATTTACTGTTTTGCATTTTGTTAACCAGTGGGCTCAGTTGTAACACGGCAAATATTTAACATTTCTTTGCTAAATCTGCAGAGAATTGCATGGTGCTGTTTAAGGTCTCTAAGGTTTTTCATGCTGTTCGGCAAGTATGGGGAAAATCCTGACAAGTTTCAAAACAGAGAAAGAGAAATTTTTACTGACAGCTATCTCTGTCAATGATTGATGAGTGTTATTAAAACAGGGAAATAAATTTAATCCACACCAATTCCAGCCAGTCATTTGAACCCATTTCTTGTTATTTCTCTGGTGTAGTTTCTCGGTGTGCTAAAAATTAACAGTATGTTCTCCCTTTTCAGGTTTATTAGACCAGATCTAACTGACTGCAACACCTGAGCAAACCTAAATATCCTGTAATTTAGTAAATGTAACTGAATGTCACCACTAACTTGTTTCTGATGGCAGTAAAATAGGTCAGACACACCATTTTCTATGTGGTCCACTTTTCCTAAACTGTCTGTTAAAACTCATCTAACTTCATGAGACGAGTCTTTAATTTCCTAACATCCTCTTTTTCTTCTTGTTTCATTGCTTTAAGGGAAATGTTGAAACCAGGGGAGTGTTTTATGGCGTTGTTGTCTTTTATTGACATTTTCCGTTTTCAGCATCATGAACGTGGCATCTGTCCAAAAGTTTGTTGCTAGGTTTGCACGATTGGTTGTAATTATATATGCTAACAAAGAAGTTATGTTCAAACATGTTCAAACTTGGTATGACTCAGTCAGCTGAATTACTAGCTTTTCTTTTCACAAATGGGCCAACTGCACCTGTCCCACTTTTCATATGATGTTGTGTAGTTTTGATTATACTTCGTGTTTACACAGTATTTAATATTACAGGTGGAAACCAAACCAAGTCCTCGAAACCAGCAAGGCATGATGGTGTGTTTAGTACATTACCTAATTAGTCCCCTAAAACTGGGCAACTGAAGGTCTACAGTCCCAGTACTGTTAATGCGATGTGGATGTAAGGTGTTTAACCTTATAGTCACTGCTGTGCTCTAGTACTGAACCAAAACACTGTCACTGTTCACTTTCAGACTGGCTTATACTTTTAGCTCAAATAGAGTCATAGATTACTCATAGAGTAATCCGGCACACCAACCCTGCAGTATACATTACTTTAAATAAGTTGAGTTTTATTGAGTCTGAAGATGCAGTGTCCTGCATTACAATATGGTTTCAAAATAAAATGCAGTCCAACATGGCCTCAAATCAATACAGACTTTTATCAGCACCATTGTGATACATTATCAGCACTGGCTGAACACTTCACAAAGGTTTATGGGTATTTAATTACTTAAGAGCAATTGGGTTGAGTTATAGGTAAGAGTTCATGTTACTGTAATGTGTCCACCTGCTGAAACCGATCCACATAATGGATCGGTAAGCAGAGTTGTGAAAGACTCTGGATGTGTTCCTATCAAAGCCTGGTCAGGCTGTTGGCCTTTTGACTCCCGTAGTCACATACTGTAAGTGCCTCCCAGCACTGTTTGTTTTTAGGCAGCAGTAATTGATGGATTAGCTTCCTCAAAGCTGCCAGACAGGTTAAAATCAGGTTTTCTTTAGTACAAAATAAAGGTTTGTCTCTGGTAATTTCAGGAAAATCAAGTTCTACTGAGAAATACAGTGTTGGTGTTGTTTTCAGATGAGGCATTGTACTTTTGTGAAAAAGTGATTTAGCACGAGAGCATTTGTTACTCTCGAGTTTCCACTCATCACAATGGCCCCTGACGCTGTAACAGACCCTGACATGAAACACAACAATGATCCAAGGTGTTGTTTTTAAAGCCAAGTCATGCTGTCAAGCGGGACCAGCCTACATAAATACCGCATGTACTGTAACAATGTATTGTGGTATAGCGCTGATGTCATTGTGATGACTCCAGTGCATGTACCTGTTTGTCCTAAAATCAATAAGAGTAAAGTTTTAACATCTGTTGTCTTCTGTCAGTTAATGAAGCTTTTAGCTTGTCCCTGGAACATTTAGTGATTAGAAAAACCCCACATTTATGCATATTCAGTTATGGCTTAGAAGTGAGTACATTTGATAAACAGAACTGGTTATGTTTATTTGCAGTGATTGTGCTGGGGCATCAGGAAGCTTAATTACATTTTGTTTCCCTGTTACCCTTAAACACAGTTGCATCACTTACCCACATTGGTCCATTGATATTAATTCACCCTGGACTTCCCCCACCTGCAGGTTAACAGACCGCATTGTCTTTTCCTGAAAAAGGGCCATAAAATAAATATTGTGACTAACAAATATTGCACATATAATAGTTTATTCATTCATTGACATTGTTATGTAAGTGGGAGGTATCGATTTTAAACACAACAGACTGTGGAACAATACAGTTAATACCTGTCATGTCAGTTCTAGTGCTAGTTTTAGAAATGGCAGTGTCAATGTTTTCCTGAAACGCACCTGTCCAGTGAGGAAAGCCCTTCCCTGAAATGGGAGGGATCAGCACAGTAGAGGAGGCGGGGACTGTGATGAAGTCAACTTAAGACTAGTGAGAGCTTTAATTCAGCATCAGAATGCACCAGGATGGTTCAGCACTAAGTCCTCAGTAGGACAAATATAGTGTCAGTGAATCCAGCTTGAGGGGTTGTTAGGCGATCCCAGAGCCCGACCACAGCACATGGGGAGACTCTCAGCCTCTCAGACGGCCAGTGGCTGACTCACAGCTCGACCACGACAAGCAAACTGACTTAAATGCTCCAGCAGCTCGACAATGTGTTGCATTCGAGGAAGTTGTTAAGGGCAGAATGAATTGTTTTGTCAGAGCGGGTCGCCTGGACAGAGTCCCGTTCTCCTGCTGAGTCAGCCTGAAGCAGCATCCTTATTACATGTGTACAGCCATGAAGTTCAACGAGTGCGTACTGCAGGACACACCTGGGGATCACAACAAAGTGTGGAAGTGGTGAGAGGAATTTCTAGCATATTGTCTGTTTTTTTTTTCTCAGTAGTTAGAACTTGTCTGACTTGATGAATGAAATATTAACTAGTGTGCAATTCATGGATTCCTGCCAAACAGATGTTCACTGCAGTGAGCAAATAGTAAAACTTCACTGATGTCAAGGCAGGCGTTTAAGTTAGTTATTTTTCCTTTAGGGTGGGTGTATTTTAGTTTAGTTTAGTTTTGTTCTTTATAGAAAGGAGAAGACTTTTAACAGAAAGTATCCACATTGTTGGACTGATGTGAAATCAAAGTTTAATTGCTTTGCTGAAGGAGTCAGTGTTTGTCTGTTATCATTGTTGTATCAGCACAGCCCTGTGGTTTGGATAGAGCAAGGTTGGTGAATGAAAGTGGAAGGTCAGGGGGTGGATGTCTGGAGGGGGACACAGGAAGAAAAAAAGTGTTCATGAATAGATCACAGCCCGTTGCCGTTTCATATGCTAATTAAGTTTTGCTTTGTGTTCTGTATTTGTAGTTGAAACCTGGTCTCTGCAGTTTCAGTTTTTTGTTCGTGTGTGTCCATCTTTGGGCCAATCAGGTGCACTTAATTTAAAAATGATTCACTGCTGTATATTGGGGTGTTTTCCTCCTATATTGCACATGTCACAACAACCTTTATATAGAATAGATGTAATTACTTCCATTGTAAATCACATGGCATTACATCATAGTTGATGCTTTTTATACTTGAGTGGGCAAAGAAACAGGAACAGGATATGTCATAATTATACTGCTATGTTAAGTCATTTGGTTGTTGGGACTTTGTGGTGTTTATTTGAATCACTGGTCACAGGCTATTTTCAGTATCGTAGCTTTTTAAAGAATTTACAAGGGTCCTCTCTCAGCAGGTCACAGCAAGAAGATGTGTTACAGGCCACAAAAAAGCTTGCTAACCATCTGATGGAGCAGTAGGAGTAGGAGTAGGAGCTCGTATCTGCAGATAAACTCACATGACGTGACATGAATGGAGCATTGATTCTCCATAGCATATTGGTTGTCAAACCGTGGGGTGACAGTGTGTTGATGCCTCACATGACCAGAGGGAACAAAAACCTTTCTTTTAAGCTCAGCTAACAAGGTTATCAGGATTTATTCAGAAAGCATAACAGATTTCTGACAGACAAGAGAAAAAAACCAATCATCAAGCTAAGAAATTAAGTTTTCTTACCTAGGATGATTTGTTTTGTGTGGACAGCCTCTGGTAGTTGGGACAAAGTTTAACCTACATTTTTGTATTTGTACAAGAGTGAATACTAATAAGGTGAAAGGGGACATGTGCCGCGTCTTTGAAAACATATTAAAAACATACTAGTTTACATCAGGTCATTTTTCTACTTTTAAATTGGAGGACTTGGTTACCCACCGCTGCAGTAATGGATGCACACATTCCCCTGAACTGTTGCTACGTGTTGTGTGACAACTCTCATCATTACTGAGAAGATGATTTATTAATAAATAACTCGGCGTGTCAATTAGGTTGTGTGAACAGTTGATGCCCACAGAGAATCAAAAGACATTATTAATTCCAACAAGGAAAACAATTTCCCTCTGTGAATAATTTTGTTTTTTTGAATCTTCTTCAACTCTGTGGGCATCAACTGTTCACACAACCTAATTGACAAGCCGAGTTATTTATTAATGAATCATCTTCTCATGAAGTTTCAGTGACGTCCACTAATTCATACTGACTGATTGACGTCTGCTGATTGAGCAGGTTTTAACCTGAAGCTGCCAAATGTGATTAACATCAGGGTTCCAGGGAGATACTGATGCAAATTCACACCATATTTACAGCAGATAGAGCTGCTGTTTGGTCATGTGGGTGGCTTGTGTTGCAGTAGTCATGTCGGACAGATGATGTATTGATGAATCTGGCTCCATTTAATCCCTGAATATTTGTTACTTACTGTAAAAGTTTTCAGTTTCCCTTTTTTCTTCTTCTTTAGATTTAAGAAAAACTAATGAGACATCTCCATGTAGTACATTAAGAAACTCTGGAAGATTTTCACCACTGTCACACAGTATTTTAAAATCCACAACTGATATTCAAGTGGTCGAGACAAAGGCGTGTTAGCGGTAGCTTGTTATTTATTTGGATTTCTTAATCAAATTAGTGAGGACAGTTTCATCTAATGACTTTTTTCTTTACATCTTCTCTCCTGTTGTCTGGTCTGTTATTCTGTGACACAGATGTGGTAGCTCTCCTTGTTAATGAGAAATGTTGATGTTTCATCTGCATTTTTTGAAAATAACTGTTTCAAAGCTTTATTTTCTAAGTAATCCCAGCATGTTGATCACTTATCAACTTCCTAAAATAACTAACTCAGATCAACAGACAGTAATGTTGTTAATAAGAGCTATTTCCATTTGAACTTGTATTTATTTTCTTGTATCTTGCCTTATTCACTGACGTATCTTCCCATAGTCACCGTCAGGTTAAGGGGGACAGTGCGTTATGTGGCAATTATCGGCTATCAGTTATCGGCTATATTTTAAGCCGATCTGGCTAATTGGATAGGTATTAAGAAGGTACTTGCTTATGACTAACAATAATTCTTTAGTTAATTTACAAATCTTACATGAGTAAAATGTGATCAGGTACCAGCTGATGTAAGGCAGTATTGTGAGTGCTGAGTCTTGTCTCTGTGTGTTCAGGCACATTCAGGACCCTGCCAGCCAGAGACTGACGTGGAACAAGCCACCAAAAAGTGTCCTTGTCATCAAGAAGATCCGAGATGCCACTTTGCTTCAGCCTTTCAAAGAGCTCTGCATATTTCTCACAGAGGTATGACCTGTGTATTCACGACTGCACGCATGCTGGGAGTGTTTGTGGGTGGGAAGCTGGTGAGGGATCAACCTTATTAACCCTAAGCAAAACATTCTGTTTTAAAAAAATAAAACACATCTCCTGAACGCTTAGTCATCCCGAAACACTGTTATCTCTTTCCATGAGACTGAGTCTTGGTTCAGGAACCTGTGAATATAGCTTAGATGAAACGAGGGTCAGGCTGCACTTGAGCAACTTTTATAGAAATGTTATGTCGTATACCTAGAACACTGTTAACTAGGAAAGTGATATAGTGAAGAGGAGACCATACCGTTGGCATCAATGTTGTCTGTATAAATATTGAAATGTAAAAAAATGTTTCCGCTTATCCTGTGTCGTTTTGTGTTGCTATAGGTGAAAAACATGATTGTTTACGTGGAAAAGAAGGTTCTGGAGGACCCAGCTATTTCAGGAGATGAAAACTTTGGGGCCATTACCAAGAAATTCTGTACTTTCAGAGAAGGTATGGAAGCCATCCAGTTATCATCGTCTTTGTTGTGGTTGTGGACACAATATGTCTATTATTTTTTAATCTGGTTTAATCTTTATTTTGCTCAGATCTTGATGACATCTCCAACCGTGTGGACTTCATCATCTGTCTTGGTGGAGATGGAACTCTGTTGTATGCATCTTCGCTCTTCCAGGTATTTAACAGTTGTTGCTCTAAAAACAATCCAGGTGTAGTGGAGCACTTACTGGTATGATGCTCACGTCATCTTCTTTTGTTGTTTGTAGGAGAGCGTTCCACCAGTTATGGCCTTTCACCTGGGCTCCTTGGGCTTCTTGACGCCTTTCAAATTTGACACCTACCAGTCTCAGGTCACACAAATAATTGAAGGTATTGAATGTTCTTTAACCCGTCTGTCAGTGTGTCTCTCAACAGCATAAATAATTTTGCTGTTCGAAATCATATTGTTGTGCTCCGGTATTTGCTTACAGAACATACGTATATGTGTGTTCATCATAGGTAATGCTGCCATTGTGCTTCGAAGTCGCTTGAAAGTCCGGGTGCTGAAAGAGAACTGGGAGAAGAAAGCCAGAGTAGATGAGAAGGGTATCATCCTGACCAATGGGGACATCGAAAATAGCCGCAAAGTCGTGCAATATCAGGTAGCATCTGCAACTGAAACCATTACTTTATTATCTGTAGGTAACGACAATGACATTTTTTTGCAAAGATAAGCTCAGGAGTGTTAATGTCTGTTCACTTTGCTACAAAATGAAAAAGATTGATTTATTCATCCCTTCATACTGAGTGTTGTACACAGCAGCCCTGGTACATAACTAGAACTGGGTCTCCCAGAACTTTAGCAAATATTTTTGCTGGCCAGAGGGACAGGGTCAGGGAGCTGCAGCACTAGAAATTCATTAATGACAATAAAAATATATGAACATCTGCTGAGAGTGCGATGGCGCAGAGAAAACAGGGGCGGCAAAAGACCCTAAGGTAATTGCAGTAGGCTCTCGCCTGCAAGTAGGTCAACACCGCTCAACACAGCTCACACAGTTGACGTCATCACCTTCATTGACTCTGCTGTCTTCACCCTAATGCCTTTAGGCTCCAACCTGTCATTCAGGGCCCACATGAGCAAAAAATGTCATCATGTTTTCAGTCATGGCTGAGTGCACCCTAAAGCACATAGTGTCAGTGTAATCCTGTAGTAGTGTAGACATAACCAGTGCAAACTGGAAATCACCAAGGTTGACATGTCAGTGTTTGTGTGTTTCAGGTGCTCAATGAGGTGGTGGTGGACAGAGGACCCTCCTCCTATCTCTCCAATGTTGACCTCTTTCTGGACGGACACCTCATTACTACAGTGCAGGGAGATGGTGAGTGGGCAGAGAATCTGGGATAAAAAAAGAAAATTTTAACACTTACACATTTTTCAAAACAGTGTCAGAGTGCTGACACATAAATTGGATCAGTTTTGGGTGTGATCAGAGCTGCCAGGCGTGCACTTTCACTTCCTGGACTGGCAGCCCCAACAAAACAGTCTGTGCACAGGGCAAAGTTTAGTCTCTGCACCTTTGGCTGGCCTTCATCTCACAGAAAGCAGCATACTTTGTACAGACATTACTGCCATGTTAAAGGGGTCATTCATTAAATAAATATAACTTTTATCCAAAAAATATTTAGCTTGATATTTTTGCAATTCTTTTAAAGAATGCAGATGATTCCCATTAATAAAGCAGTCATTAGTAGAGTAGTAGAGAATATGACTTTAAAATACTGCATTAGTTCACGTGGCCAGTTCAGTAATATCAAAGTCCTGTTATAAATATAACATATCATGTTATAAAAAAAACATTGAAGTCGGGCATGAACTGTGCAGTAACTCTTAAAGTTAGCTGACATTTTCTATAATAAATATATCATTAGCATTATTATCATAGCATTTAACGGCTATGCTGTTATGTACTAAGGTGATTGTGACTTTGACATGATTTTGTGCCTTAATATCATCGTTTGCATGTTTCCTCCCTCAGGTGTTATAGTATCTACACCTACAGGCAGCACAGCGTACGCCGTGGCAGCAGGAGCTTCTATGATCCATCCCAACGTCCCAGCCATCATGATCACCCCCATCTGCCCACACTCGCTCTCCTTCAGGCCCATTGTGGTGCCTGCTGGAGTGGAGCTCAAGGTATTTTAAGAAAGTGATTTCTTTGGCACAGATTTTCTTCCCTATTATCTTTCTTTATTATGAGTTTCAGTAAATGTTTCTGATTTTAACGTTTTCAATTGAACATTGTAGGCAAACAACACCTTTTCTGTCAATAGTAAAAACAAACCTTGTTCTTTTTGTGGCAGTTCTACATTCTTGCTTATTGTTTTTCAGATTATGCTGTCACGTGACGCTAGAAACACAGCCTGGGTGTCGTTTGATGGAAGAAAGAGACAAGAGATCTGCCATGGAGACAGGTTAGTCCACATACTGAGCTGAACTACACACACACTCTAAACAAGAGGCAATAAGGATGAGGATGAGATAAAGTGAATGAAGTAAAACAAAAACCTGCAGACACGGTAATGGATTGTAACTGTAAATCCCCCACCAGCTGTCTCAACACTAACGGGCTTTGTTACTTAACCTTATCAACTTGCTTAATGGGCTTGAGGCCAGGAGTGTCCCTGTGCTAGATCCAGCGTCTTCTATTATGTAACTCATCCACAGATAATCACCTACTTCGAAATGAGTGCCTGTCTTTTGAGTTATTGAATGGCATTAGGTTGCTTCAGAAGGAAGTTGGGTTTCTGCATCTGATGTCAAAACCACCTTTTTTTTTGTTTTAATTGGAAATACTGGACTTTTTTCTCATTTGGCCTTCAGCTTTTGTAACACAAAACCGTTTCTTTTTCCTCATTCTTCCTTTCAGTATTACCATCACTACTTCCTGCTTCCCCGTTCCCTCCATCTGTTTCCGGGACCCGGTGAACGACTGGTTCGAGAGCCTGGCCCAGTGTTTACACTGGAACGTGAGGAAGAAGCAGAACTACCTCAGCTCGGAGGACGAGGAGTTCTGAGACCATTTTTATGATCTTCATAGTCTTCTCCGAGGTCTCCAGGACTCTAAAGTCTTGGTTTTAACTTGACCGTGCTCTGTGCTGTCTTTTAAGGGGTAAAAAGTCTCACCAAACTCAATTCAGAAAAGTCTGCCACAATAATATTGCTGTGGTTAATTGAAGTCAAACAGGACTTTTGTTGCTGTCCTCCCTGTTGTATTTTGGTAAAATAAGTGTGGTAATAAGAGCTAAACTTCAAAGTGTTAAATTAAAATAAGGAATGGAAATTAAAAATGACAAATCTGCAAAAAGTATATAAACAATACATTTTGATTATGTAATTACACAAAATGAAAGAATTATTACAAAGTTCCTTTTTCAAAAATGGGTTAAATTTGCAAAATGACAAGTTTTCTTTTTTAAAAGATCACTTTTTGCAGCAGTTGTCACAGCCCCCACACCCTTTTCGATGTACTTAAGTCTTCTAAAAGGTTGGAGGCAGCTAAGACGTGAGGACACTGTTTTGAAAAGTGACATTTTGAAATGTGTCTAAATAATCGCTAAGTAAAATAGTGATATAACAAAAACAAATTAGTATAAATATGTAAAAAAAAATGAAAATAATGAGAATTAAAAAGGTAATTGAGGAGGAACAACACTCAAACTCACCCATGCTACCAAGAACCAGGGTCTATAAATATGTCTTTATTTAATGTTTAAGCACACTAAAATGGTAGATTTTTCAATAGAGTTTGGCCCCACTATTTGTCCAGGATCAGCTGAGCATTTAAGTAGTAATCACAAAGAACTGCAAGGCTAGGGATGATCTTGGACTAAAATGCAGCTGTGTATTTCAGTTCTTACCATACTCTTGATGGATTTTATCAGGTCTGTTTGGCACGTTTTAATCTCCAAGACTCATGATTAAGCAGGCACAGACGCATCGACTTTATAAACAACTAAAATTAGTTCTCTATGTAAAGGTGAAGGGCAAGTTGAACTTGTTAAATAAAACTTTTCCAAATTCTGTTAATCGAATCAGGAAAAACTGATGTAATGCCATCAATGAATGACACAGCGTTAGATTATATTTATAGTACACTTACTTGGCTATAGTGGTCCAACTGTAGAGACTGTGCCTTATACACTGGTATCATTAATGTATAGAAATATTATTTTTAAAAGTTTACATCCTGGTAATTTTTTAAATCACACACTTGCACAAATCTGTGAAATCTGTGTCCATTTTCAGTGTAAACTCATGTTGTCTGCCGTACATGACACCTAACTAATTTAATTATGTAGTATGTTAGTTATGTCACTTCAAGTGAATACGTTGAACGACATCTCACGTGATATTCATTGCAGACAGACTACAGCTCAGATGTCACCAGCGTCTTTTTAATGTCTATTTTTTCAAAAATATCCTTTAAGCCATAGTTGAACTAGTTTTTTTCAATAGACCAGTATCTGTGGTCTGTGTATGTCGAAGGATTGAGTTATTACAGACTTCGGTGCATCTTTTCATATCAGTTTGTCATCGGTCTGCCACTGTGCAGCCTTTGCGGAAAACTTTGGTGGCCTATCTTACATATCTGTCCAGATATTTTGCCTAGATTGTAATATATACATTTTGAATTGGATTAAGAAATGGAGAAGCTGAAAAGATGAGCAGTCAACTCAAGAGGACCAATGAGCTCTAAAAGGCAATCATTCCTTTAACTCCGAGTATGTATATATGCACACGATGCTTGAATAAATGTCTTTTGTAAGGTCTATATGTTTATTAACCAGTTTACAACGTATCATTGCTGAAAATAAATCTATTTGGTACTTTTCTTTTTTTTTTAAACATTAATCACATGTCAATTCTTTTTGTTGAAGGGTCTGTTGAAGCAGTTAAGCTAAAATCTTTCAACAGTTTGTAACTGACCAGAAGTACATTCAAGTAAAGCCAAAGTTAGTCTAATACTCTTATTGAGATGAAGGTCTTTAACTGATCTAGTTTGGTTCGGCTGTTGTTCTGCGTCATTCAGTCCCAGTAAACCCCAGCACTACAGAAAGCCCAGGCTTTGCCATGTTTGCTATGAATCCTTGTAAACTCTTCACTCAAAGTGCTTTTCCACTTTTGTAACCCTTTCTAATATCTTTCTAATATGAATTCTGCTATTTTTTTCCAGAGCACTTTAATAAACAGAGAAATTTTAAACGTGTGTTGATCAGTTTGTTGACACTATTCACTATATTTGCATGTAACTATTTGTCTGTGGCGATGTGCATAGTGAAACTGAAACTGGAGTGACATATAGAACTTCTGTTACTTTTTTTGGAACAAACCAAAAACAGCGGTTTCATTTTGATATTTTATTAAGAACCTCGAATGAAAAAACACTTAAGTGCTGTAAGGTACATCAGAGAGTTTAGTAAAATAATAAAAAATAAAAGAATCAGCTGATAAAAATATTCCAGTGTTGTCCAAAGGCATAATAATGTTAACTACAAAGACTAAATTACATCGATTTATAACTGATTTAAAAAGCAAACTAAATTCAGTCAACAATTTACAGGAAAAAAGTTCAAATGTGAATGTTATGTTGTAAAATAAGAGCTATGTTGACCACTGACTAAATTGTTTTAGAAGCTTTGGATTTAGACATTTAGGAATTATGAAGCTACCAAGGCATTTGATGCAACTGCATACATAAATGTTTGATTGTTGAATTGTGCTTTTACTTCCTGTAGATACAGTAGGCACACAGACAAAATAAGAGTTAGTTAAAACATTATGCTAAAAAAAAAAACAAAACAAACAAACATAAGATTAGAAAACATCTCAGCTGACTCATCCTTTTGGTGGCCTGACACTAAATAATCTTGAACTTTAACACCACTGAGATAAAGCTTCTTAATGTCAGACCCTCAGCGTGCAGCTGTGTCCTTGCTCCGCGACCGCTGGATGTTTTATCACTTGCTGGGTGCAAACACTGCAAAAAATAATGTAAAGTTGATGGCAACGTTTTGGTATTGTGCCGCTTTCTAGCCAACATAAACTTACTCAAGGTCTGCGTCCCATAGTTTATCAGACTATGGGACACATTTAAGACAACATACGAGGGGAAGTAGTTCAGGATATTTAGAAATGTACAATATTCCTCTGGTGCAGTGTTTGGTCTGAAGAAGTTTTGAAGCACTGAAACCAAGTAAATTAAAGCTAGATGTTAAACAGCAGTACAGTACTCACTTCTCTCCCTCAGGCCTTGGCCGAAGCTGTGAACCAGTCTGATGAGACCCCAGAATAAAACGAGTTTAATTACCAGTGAAACCACAGCTCCAGTGACAGCAGCTGCCTCCAGGGTGTATATGCCATCCTGAAACCATTTCTCCGCCAACTGCAATTAAAAGCAAACCAGCATTTTTAGCAGAAATCCATGTATACATGTACAGCCCATCACACTTTGTACACAGATGATGACATGCACATATCACAGAGACAGATACAGAGAGTAATGCTAAAAAAAAAAAAGAGATGACTGATCTATGCTATGTAAATATGTCTAGTTTAAGTTAGCCCTCAGCACAAAACCTGCCTCTGCTGAAAAACCTGTTATACTAATACTAATCGTATTACAGGCAGCTACTGTCTCTGTCTCCACAGTCTGATCTGTCTGTGTTTTGGGGAAGGTCGAACATGCACCAGTGTGAAAATTCAATTCCGTTTATTTATATAGAACTAAATCGCAACAACTTCAGTGGTTAAGGTCTAAGACCTTAAAAATATAACTGTACAGAATTATATAGAAAACCCCAGTTGAGCAGCACTAGGCGACAGTGGAGAGGAAAAACTTTAGAGGAAGAAACCTCCAGCAGAACCAGGCTCAGGGTGGGCGGCCATCTGCCAAAATCAGTCCTCTCCATAAAGCACACAGTACATATTCAGATTCAGAGCAATTTAAATATGTTGAGGAAAACTCACTGCCAACCTACCATGTACACTACGTAACCAAAGAAGGCTAACTGAGGGAGGTTCTGCGCCATGAAGACCCAAACCAAGACCTTGGCTTCCTTTAAAACCTGTAAAACAAAGACAGAAACTGACTGCTGTTGAATTTTGAAGTGCCATTTTAAAATAATGTTATATAATATTTGTAACTAGTCAGTTTATGTTCTCATTGTGTGAACAGATGAAAAGCACTCACTGCAACGGCGCCTACAGCGGCGGTCAGGAAGGCCCAGGCCACGCCGACACCGAGGATGATTCTGTTGAGATTAGACATGGCCGAGTCCGACGTCGTGATCAGGATGCACAGACACAACTGAAGCACACCAACAACATATGAATCAATGAAGCCGGTCAGCAGTTCGCTTACATACTCTAATATACCCGTGTTTATTTATGTTCTCTTTCTCTAAACCTTCGTGTTGGTCGTGCCATGTTGGGCCAACAAGTGGGCATCCCACTTGACCAGAAAAACCTGCTCTCTTGCAGTTATTGCCAATGTTTCTACATGCAACGTCAAAGCGCATTTTTCTACAGAGGAATGATCACATACCTGAGCCTGCAGGTCAAAGGTCACCATGGAGAAACACAGGTTAAGCAAGAAGTATTGCAACTGCAGACTCTCCAAGGCGCCGCCGACACGGAACGCCATCATGTTGGGCCTCCGGAAGAGCAGCAAGGTACAGACGACGTGCACCCCGCCCAGACACATGATGCACACAAAACGAACCTGCGACAAAAACAGACCACAGCTCATTAATCCGTTTTCATTGTTTTGACGTCACGCAAGGATGGAAGAGATGTCAGCCCTCCAAAAAAAAAAAATACAATCTGAAAACACTTACACTTACGCAAAAGGTGTCGAAGTGATGCAACATCTAGTTTTACACCTTATGGTGCTTTTTTAGGTTTAAGGTTACTTTTATCAACTCTGACATTGCTCTGGACCAATGGAAGAGGCCTGCTGAGTAACAACCAGGGGAGTAGTTTCCCTGCCATCTGAACCAGACCCCAAATGCAAGCTTTAAATCTAAGACTCTAGAGCTGCTATATTCAAGATTTTAAGTCTGAAAAACTATCAATAAGGATGCTTAGATATTCATATGAGGTGACCTGTCTCATATAATTTCATAGTGAGAACTATGGTCTCTAATTACCCTAGGATCTATCACCTTTTCCTAAGTTTCTCGCTCCAAGCCACAAACGCAAACCTCTGTAACTAGACAAGTAACAGCTTGTGCTCGGGTGTTTTAATGAGGACGTCCTGAGGCACACGAGTACTTCGAGCTAAATGTTAATGTCAGCATGCTAACATACAATGACAATGTTAACATAGAGATGCTGAACAGGTAAAAGATCAACTGTCAACAACTTGTGTTAGCGCGCCAACAACTGCTTATTAACACAAAACACAATGTACACCTGACCAGAGCATCATTAGGTTTCCAAGTATTTAGTCATAAACACATGGACTGGACCATCATGACAGGGATGATCATGTGAATGCATATAACATCTGTCAGGATGGTAAATCACGCTTAGAGATTAGATTTCACTAGATATGTGAAAACTTGTTATTAGAGTCATTAAGGTTCATTCACGTCTGTACAAAATGTGGAAATCTATTAGAGCATTAACCATGTTAGGGCTTTGTTTTCTTCTCACACTCCTGCATCAGCATCTACGTCACACAACGTACACTTTTAGACGCTACCCTTCACCATATTCATACAAATCACACGTGTAGATGATTTGGCGTCTGAGATATAGAGATTAACTTGTAGTGTGTTTTCAGTCTCCACTCCAACCCCAGTCAAACGCAAGCATACGACTAGACGTGCGTGAGAGTGACAACAGTGACACCAAGTGGTGATTTTGTTCAACAGGTAAAAAGGAAACATCCTGTCATTAATAACTAGACGCTAGTCTGACCCAACCCGTCACTGAGGTCTCAGTGCCAAAAAAATACTTAATCCCCATCAACATTTGATAATAAGACCTACCAGCAGCTCCTGCTTGCCCTTTGACCCCAGCACAGAGAAGTTGACCACTGATCGAACAATGAGCACCAACACAGTGAGCACAAACGCCATCAGCTCCTGTCTGTTCTCCTGCAGCACACCACGACTGATGTAGTAAAAACAGAACACTGTGGGAGAGAAGAGCAGATGACGTTCACATACAACAGGAGGCATGTGAACGATACTCCTTCATAGGTACTGATTCCCATATTACCACGTTCAGAGTATTTACGTTTCAAATCCAGTGGAAACTCATGTTTAGAGGGTGATGAGCAACATTATTAGAACCAAAAGCGGACGACTTAACATCACAAGGATGTAACTCTGACAAAGACAATTACTTTGTCATTATTACTTGTAACTTGGAGTCAGAATTCAGACTGATGACTTTGTTTCCTCTTGAAGATGCATCTAAAGTGAAAAACTGAAAGCTAGAACCTGCCACCAGGCCTCTTTGCTCTTATATTTATGTCTGTTGTCAAACATTTCATGGAAAACTTTATATATAGTTGCATAATGTGTTGTGAAATATACATTTCGTAATTAAAAAATTAGTTAATCAATTGACAGAAAACGTGTCTAAATACTTTTTACTGTATTATTTAAACTACTTTAAGTCAAAATGGAAAGAAATACTCAAGTTGCAGCTTCTTAAATGTGAAAACACAGACAGAAAACAGTCAGACATTATGGTGATTCAAATGGAAAATGACTTAGTTATCCATACTTTTATTTTTACAGGAGGTGGCTATGAAAAGGTTCAACTGTACAATGCTTAAAATAAAAAAACAGCAGCAAAAAAGTAAAAACGTAAAAAGTCACAGAAGCTTTTGTTCATTTTTCACTCAGGAAAAAGGGCAGTGAAGCCATCATGGGGAAATAATCACCTGTAACACCTACTGCATGTCCCACAGGACGATGTCATCTGATGTATGCAATGATTAAGCCACAGCTTTCATGTCCTCCCCAGTTTTCACCATATGACTACTGCAGGAAACTTCATCAGCTGGTAAATGGGTGTGGTGTGAAACCAACTTCCTGAAGATACTGACAGTAAACTGCTATTTCCCTGCTTGATAGAGTGATGGTACTTACATATTCCCACCAGCTGGATAAGTGACACGGTGAAGTTGTCCTCATCGGTCACCTCCGTGGTCATGCGCTGCTTGTAGATGCTGGTCAGGGTGAGGCCGAGCAGCACCAGCAGAGACGCTACGGTGAAGCAGAAGTAGAGCTTCAGCAGACATGACAGCTCTGACCAGCGTTTTATCTGCAAGAGGGTGGAGATGGAGAAGTTCTAGGGCATCTGCAAGTCTGAACAAGTTGAACATCAACTGTGTGTACATTTTATTTATTTTGGTGTAGAGAACATTTCACACATACTGGATTCAGCTTTCCTTTGTGTCATTCCACTGTACAAATAAAACTGAGCTTGGTTTCTTTAGTCACATACTTGTACTGATACTGGGATAAAGGGAAAAGCCCCTCACCGGTCCACACGGCGTTGGGATCAGTTCCTGGTGTCTGGGCCTCAGGTTTGGTGACAGAAGGTCTGGGCTCTCCTGTGGCTGGTTGCCCAACAAGGGACTGTGGTGTTAAAACATTTAAATAGCCTTCATTAATCGACTGCATAAGAGACAGATGGTCTTTACTAAATTATCATGAATGGAAAACCTTGTGGGCGACACTACATTTACAGTTTTATGTTGCTTTGCATGTCACCGAGCAGTTGTTTCATCTGCTCACACAGCTTTCCAGTGACACAGCTATTTTCCACTGGATCAGTCTATTCTCTGCCCGTCTCTCCAACAACCTCAACTCAGTCTTTCCAAGCCTGAAGCTCTGATCTTCCCTGTCAGACCTTCCATACGACACAGCACCAGTGTCAGCTTAGGATCTTCAGTCACTGCCCCTAAACTTGCCACATATCTCGGGGTCATCACTGATGATGAATTAGACTTCACTAAGCGCATCACCTCCGTCCATCAGGCTTCAGAAAGTTCAGACCCCACTTTTCTAAATATGCTCCCCAACTCTTTGTGCAGGCACTCGTCATATCTCGTCTCGACTTCTGCAATATCGTACTAACAGGATCACCAGCATGTGCTGCCCGGGTAATCCAATATGTGGCAACATCTCCTTTTTGATTAAGCAAAACTTGCTTACTGGCACCTTTTGCGTTCAGTTTCTGCTCAGAATGACTCACTGCAACAACAAATGATATTATTGGATTATAATTTCACATGTGTTAATTCTTTATCAGCTGGGTATAAAGCTTATTTTAACATCTTGAGCTATGTTTTGATGATTGTGTATTTTCTAAAATGTTTGTCACCATCTCACACTCATGTCTTCACTCACTTCTATACAAAGTCCCTTTGGATAAAAGCATCTGCCAAAGGATCCAATCTAAAAGGTGATTATATTTATCAAAGTGACCCTATAAAACATGATCATAAATTTTAATATGACAATGTCTCTTTTCAAAAAACTCCTGTAAGGAAAGAGGTATAAAAATAAAAACGATCATAGATTGAAAGAAACAGACTACGCTTCTCAGACAACAGTGCTACAGCCTGTAAACGCTGTTCCGCACTGGAATGTCTGTTTCTGTTTGGACCTGTATCATCAGACAGAGTGTGTGTCTTTTCACAGAAGAGTTCACAGAGTTTGTTTTCAGGATAACAAGGCTTATAGCCAACCATGCATCTCATTCATGCAACCTCATTGCTACATGGCAACAATTTAGTCACATTTACAGAGGTCAGAAGACGTCTGTCCACCGTCCTCGTTTCCAGAACGGCTGATTTGCAGACTTTTGAGTTACCTTTCGATTTCTTCTGATAACTCTTCCCGTTAGACCACGTTTATGCATCAACCTCACTCCTCTGTCGGCTACACTTTCTTGCAAATTCTTTCATCTCCCTCCAGCGGACGTGCTCGTGTTTGTCTTCGTTTTCCACATCCTCTCTTCACCTCTACAGTTTTCATTTCAGACAGTGGAAAGTACAAACTAGATGTGCTTTGTTTCTTTTGATAACCTCTCCTGTTTGTTTACTAGTTTTCTAAATTTTTCACATTTATGAAATAATTAGAATAAAAAAAAGGAAAAGTGAAACCTGTAAGAATCAAGACAGCAGAACTAGGTCTGGGCTACTCAGTCTGACTTTTGCAACCCACTGTATGTAATCTGAGCCATTTATTTGTGCAGCAAGTACAAACCTGTTCACGGTTAGACACGTTTTTTTTTCCTTTTCCTTAGGAGAAATCAAGTAAGACACACTGTAGGCGCTTCAATTAAAACACATGAGGATGAATCATTAACTCTGGACTTCCCCAAAATGTCCAATTGCGAGGGAAGGCGAGTTAACCTGCTGTAGGTGCTTGAATAAGATAAATATGAACACGCACCTCAGGGAAATCATGAGGTGTAATTAATAGAAAAATAATGTCAAATGCATTCTTGTGCATTTTAGTTTTTGCTGTTAATTTTTGCAGCCATTTCCCCGTTTATGACTTTCTGCTTAAGTAAACTGGACATCTTGTGGTGGGTCAAAAGAAGGAAGTCCAACACGGTCAGTACATTAACAAACCCGTTATTTACAGCCGATTGCATTAACTCACTTTGACAGTTTGAGTTTCATTAAAATAACCTGCTGTTTCACATTTTATGGAGTGAGACGAGTGGTCGTATAAAAAAATCTGAGAAACATCTGCCAGAGTTCTGAACAGGTATTTTCTGTCTGGCTTTAGCGACGCAAATGACGAAATATCATAAAAGCACACGTCTTTAAATTAAACTGCCAACCTGATCTCGTCCATTTCCTTGAGGACAACCCTGTGGGGAGCCGGAGGTTACATTCCTGCTACCCTCTGCAGCCTTTCTCCGGGAACATCCTCCGCCTGCCGAAACTTCAGCTGCACATTTCACAACACAACAGGAACTGGAGCTGCTGCTTCTTCTTCTTCTTCTGCTGCTGCTGCTCGCTGGCTGCGCTGCGCTGCTGCCCCCTGGAGGACGAGCGAGGCCTCGGTGTCCAGCCGGCGTCACATGTTTGGTTTCTCGTTTCACCTCCAGTCAAGCAGTGAAGCTGCAGCATGTGGCCTTTTGGTGTTTAGTACACTGGGAGTGCTTTTACATTATCCAGCCATGAACGTATGTGCGGGTCTGAAAAGGTAGTTTCAGTTTTAGCAATAGCCAGGAGCTCATTTGAAGGCCGAGACAGGTTTTGCTTCTTGAATACTGCTGCACTCCTTCCTCTTGTCATCAGGCTGTGAGTAGAGAGATCAGGATGTTTCCCAAACAACGTAGGCGAAGTGATGGTAGACTTTTTTTTACAGCACTGAATCGTGGTTTTTAAATGTCTTTTTCTTTTTACACTTACCAATAGAAAAAAAAAATACTTCTGTGCCGATGTGAAAACTGATCTCCAAGTAATAAATACATTGAAATATAAAACAGTGACTGCATAAGTATTCAAGGTACCACCTTCAAAGTGACTCACCTAGCTCATTATGACTGATAAATGACTGATCCAGGTGTGTTCAGTCAATCAGGAGCTGGAAGATACCAATTCACTCAACCCTCATCTGAAATGGTCTCTTCCAGCTTCTGATTCACTGAGCACACCTGAGAGGAGTCGTGGGTACAGCAGGGTTACAAAGCAGAAAACAACCAGAACAGGATTGAGAATCCTGGTCTTAGCATAGGCCACTAATCCATCTGTGACTCCTGTGATTTACAAATGTTCACTGTGATTAGAGAGACTGTACATGCAGAAATTTAGCTTACTGACCACCAGACTAGATATTTAGATATCTTTTCTGTAACCCGTTCACATCATTGCAAACACGCCCTCCCCAGCATGAAACATGATGGTGACAGCATCATAATGTGTGGAGCAGCCTGAGATGTATGAGGATACAGGGTAAAATGAATGCAGCAAGATATAGGGAAGAAAAACCTAATGCGGTCTGTAAGAGAACTACAACTTGATTTTCCAGTAAGACAATGACCCCAAACATTCAGCAAAAGCTACACACAGTTTAAAAACAGCTGATTCAGAGCCCAGACCTCAATCCAACTGAGAATTAGTGGCTGGACTTGTAAAGAGCCGCCACCCACCATTCTTACACAGCTGTTCTGCAAAGAAGAATAAGACTAAATTACAGAGTCCAGACATGCAAAGCTTGGCTCAATGCTGTAATTATCAAAGGTGTATGCAAAATACCAACTTCAGAAGGTTGAATACTCACACAAATATGTATTTTTTATGGTTTTAACAAATGTAGATGACTTTATAGAGATCTGTTTTCATTACATACTACACAAGTCCTTTTTTTTTGTTCATCTGTGTAAAAAAAAAAAGCCAAATTAAACCAACCGTGATCTAATATTGTAAAACAATAAAAGAGCCAACCAAGAGAGATGAACAGGCCCTGTAAAAGTTTATCTATAGAAAATAAACTTTGACCTTCCAAACTCACATTATTCACCTCAACTAACAGAGAAACGCAGAGAGAGAATTTCATAGTAGAAAGTATTTAACACTGGTAAATATCTAAAATATCTGCTTACACAGTTGACTAAAGTGTATTTGTGGATCACAACTGTGGATCTTGTCCCCATTAATAAGATAAGATAAAGACTTTATTGTTGCCGCACTGGGGACCTCCACTTGCCACAGCAGCACTAGTGACTGTTTGCAGTGAATGAATGGAAAATGCTCAACATGAAGCGGAGGGTGATTTAGTACATTTAGATTTCACCAATTAGAATAAGTATTAATTCTACTTTTCTTTCCTGCACATCTATTCCACCTGTAATACTAATGGGTTGTATACTTAAATTAATTAAGAATTTTATCATATTCTGTTGATAAGTGGACAATAAAAATAAATGTTCAGATGATTTTAACATCATATTTGCAGTTACAGCTAAAATAAATTCAATTATTTAAATGTATTAACTGTATGGCATTATTCCATTTAGAATTTTAAAGCGTATTTAGTTGCATTTGGTTTAAATTACACTCCTTTCAGTGTGAACTTGTGGAACATAACATATTAAATGAGAATTTAGTCATTCTCAACAGATATTATTCGCATTTTCAGTCCTCCAAGAATTAGCATGTCCCAGCTTCCGCCGGCAGGTGGCGACGTTGCGTCATGACGTTGTTCGCCGCGCACTTGGACGCATGAAGAAGAAGAAGAAGACGCCGAGCCGTGTTGTGGTTTCGCGTTAGCTTGACGCTCACAGCCCTTTTTGTTTTTTTTTAGTTAGCAGCCACGTCTCCACGGCAGGTGCACAGCAATGAGCAGCCCGGAGACATAAACGTTTGCGTGCACAGGGTGTTGTCTCGTTAAAACACTCCCTCATGTTGTGGACTATGGCGGACTGCACCGCGGGATATTTAGCTTTCTTGCATCGCAGGTTGCCGCAAACAAATAGCGGCTAGTCAATGTGCAACTTCCTCCTTCAGTCACAGTCGCCGTCTCAGTGGCCAGGTGGTTTCTTTATTACCCTTTTAAACTGAAGCGTCCAGATTTAAACACAGGTAAGTGCCTTTTTTTTTTTGTTTGTTTGTTTTTTTTTTACATGGTTGAATTTGACTTTTCTTGCTGTTAATCCTGACACATTGTGTTCGTACCAGAAGAAGCTGACTAATGTATTTAAACACTGTACTCTCAAAGTGGTTAAAGGTAATTTACTGATATACTACTTTTACTCCTGTACAGTTAATCTGGAAATGTACCTTTTACTTCACTACATTGATTAGTAACTAGTTTTAGTTACTGGCTACTTAAACATACTTACATTTTGATAAATCTCTCCTAGATTGAAATTCTGTTTCTTGAGTTTTAAATCATATTTTTCACTTTTTAAAGTGTTTTCAACAAATCTGAACAAAGTAGTTGTGCATGTATGTTATCTACTGCATACAATTCAATAAATACACTTTAAAATACTTTGTTTTAGTGGAGTTTTATAGCATGGACCTGCTGCAGTGGAGTATTTACTTTTAAGTGTTGTGCATATTTCTTAAGTATTGGGTGTGTTTACTTAGACCACACTTTACCGTGCCACACATACACTGTACTGTAGCATCATGATAGTGGCCGTGCATTTTATACTTTACCACTCATTTCCATGCAAATACTGTGATAAATAAGAAATGGATCACATTATGTATGCATACCTTCCTAGAACTTATGTACTGTTCTAGGAAGGTATGCATTAAATAAAATAATGGACTAAAGTATATAGGTCAAATTTAATTTTGAATTGCTAACATTAACACACAAAACACACTAACCTTTAATTGTCCTTAACTGGTTTAGATATTTCTTCAGAAATAGAAGATGTATTTAGTCCAGTACATTTATGGAGCAACTACAGTTTCACATATTGATAGAAATATACTATCAAGTGTATATATATTTTTTATATTATTATCATATATATTTCTTTCCCTATGTGCTGTGATTTATCAGAGTGTGAAATGTTTAACATGAGTTGTGAAAGTGAGTTGTGGCAACTGGACTTCCTTTGGTTGGTTTGAGGCGTAACCGCACCTAGCGATCCACTATTCAGGCCACGTGTGAAATGAAGCCGAGCTGGAGGATAAATTAGGGCTCTTCAACCAACTGACCTGTGCCTTTATTGAACACACCCATTATTAAGCAGTCAAAGTGCTAGTGGGAAAGTAAGTGATCCTCTGGATTTAGTTACTGACCTGTAGGAGGAATCGTCCTGTCTCACACCACGCCCCTATCTTCTAAATCACACTTTCATCCATGTAGAAAAACAGGTCATTGCAAAGGGTTCACATTCCTTTTCTTGCTTCTGCGTATGAAGCAACATGGGTTGAAGAAAAACATCCATTTTGCAGTTGTGACTGTATGTAAAATATCAGACCAGCAGGAGACAGCACACTATTTTCAAAAGCTGTTACAAGTAGATGAACTCTTACTTGCTGCTATACAAAGGAGATAATTGGTTTTCCTTCTTTTCAGCCTCTTTTATCTCACCTGACAGAAGCTGATTTCGATTTTTTTTTAAATCTGCTATAGAAAGAGAAAGGCAGTAAAGCTTAAAGCATTCCTGCAAGACTGCTGCAAGACAAAGAGACTGATCAGTTTTTGGACCAATCAGAAGATGGACTAACTATTAAAACTCTCACAGACTCCTCATCTCTCCTCTGATCACCAACCCCTCAGACTGCTGGAGGCCCTCAGGCAGCAGCAGAGATGCCAGGTGGCAGGCACAGCGGCAGGTACCCGCTGTGGTGCCTCCGGACCCGCCAAGAGCGAGTGGTGCTGGCCCGCAGTGAGAGCCTGCCGGGGGAGCAGGTGCTGAAGATCACAGTCACAGAGACCACATTGATCGAGGCAGAGTCAGGAGTGAGGAACTGGCGCTCCCTAACCTACCTGGGCCTCTGGTACTTCTTCAGCTTCTGCACCCTGTTCCTCAACAAGTACATCCTGACGCTGCTGGAGGGGGAGCCCAGCATGCTGGGTAAGGATAAATAATAAACATATGTCACCACTAAGATAAATAAATTCATGATATTTCTGTGTTTTGTAACTTTACTGTATGTAGTCTATACAGTACATGTACTTTGTGTTACTGCTCAAACATGCTGAACATAAATGTACTGTATATCGGGGCGACACTTAGCCCAAACTCTCCAAGGGGATCAATAATGTATGTCATTGTCGTTATAACTGGTTATGCCTAGAGAGCGTTCTGAAAACTCAGATCCTCCTGCCAGATACGAAACACTCTAAAGCAAGAAAAACAAGTTATCTCAATGCTTTCACAGTGGTCACACTGTTGATTGTTTTTCTTTGGATTATGACTTTTCCAACAACATAGTTTTCATTGAAGGAGTATTTTTTTATTAGTCACACCAAGAGTTACAGCAAATGCAACAAAATATTTACTATGATATGCTGAATAACCCAGTCATTTCTAAGTCAATGTACATGTAAGAAAAATGGAAACCAATAATTGAGTTTAAAACACGTACAATCTATACTGCTCCAGGTCACTAAGATGAGCTCTAATTTTATTCCCAGGTGCTGTTCAGATGCTGTCTACCACAGTTATTGGCTGCCTAAAAATGTTCATCCCCTGTTGCCTGTACAAGCACAAATCCAGAACCGAGTATCCTCCGAATTTCATCATGATCATGTTGTTTGTTGGACTCATGAGGTGGGTTTCATCAATGCGGAACTGCTTATTAATTATTATTTAATATTTTAGTCAATTAGAAAGTTGTTCAAATAATTAATTGGCTTAGAGATGCAGCATTTCTAAATGTGCATTTTTCATCATCTTTGTTAGATTCACCACAGTGGTCTTGGGCTTGGTGAGTCTGAAGAACGTGGCAGTGTCATTTGCAGAGACGGTGAAGAGCTCGGCTCCCATCTTTACTGTCATCATGTCCAGGCTGATCCTCGGGGAGTACACAGGTAAGGGCACATTTTGTGGCCTTTAGGAGAGACTGGATAGTCAAACATTGTTTTTTATTCTGATCAGTGGAAATGTTAACATTAAAGACAAATTAAATTACACCAGCTCTATTCTTTGTTTTCTTGTTATTTAGGCAGCATTGCAATGGGTTACTTAACTCACATAACTTTACTTACTGCAAGTATCCGAACAGGTGTAATAAAAATGGCACCTGTTTGATACCTGTCAGATCAAATAGGAGCCCCAAGGCTGTAAAGGTTATAATTTCTTACTCATAAAACAAAGTATATTTATTTAGTAAACTCTAATTAGTAGATAATGGGAGAGTGCCTTATTTGTTTCAGGTCAGCTCACAGCTCCTATTTCACCACAACTCTATCAGTCTTTTCAGCTCATAGAAGTAGGTCTTTGACTTAGAAATCAGTACCTGAGTTTTGTGATGATGAATGTAATGTCATGTCTCATTGTGTTGGGCTGTTTGTTTATGCAGGGGTGTGGGTGAACCTGTCCCTGTTCCCAGTCATGGCTGGGCTGGCGCTTTGCACAGCCACAGAGATCAGTTTCAACACACTTGGTTTCTCCGCTGCTCTCTCCACCAACATCATGGACTGGTACTGCAGCACTTAACACAGGTGTTTCGTAGCAATGTGATGCTTTATTTAACCCTTTATCTCTGATCTCAGTTTGCAGAACGTGTTCTCCAAAAAACTGCTAAGTGGAGACACATACAGATTCAGGTAAAAGAATGTCATTGTTCAAAGTCGTTAATGTAAAATAACACATTTCTGTACTGACTCTAATTCAGCCAATTTATTTCAGCCCCCCAGAGCTGCAGTTCTATACCAGTGCAGCAGCAGTCATCATGCTTATACCTGCCTGGATGTTCCTCCTGGTAGGTCAACACACAATTATTGCTGCAGTTGCTGCTGTATATAATCACATCTAGAGCAGTGTATGTAATATTCTTGAAGTCTGATGAGCGGAAACAGTATGACACAAAGACAGAATGAGTTACCTCATTCTGTCTTTGTGTTTTCAGGACCTTCCAGTGATTGGGAAGAGTGGACGGAGCTTCATCTTCAGTCACGACATTATCCTGTTGCTGCTTTTCGATGGCGGCCTGTTCCACTTGCAGAGTGTCACTGCCTATGCCCTCATGGGACGAATTTCCCCTGTTACCTTCAGGTAGGAGTCAAGTCCATCTATAAGAGAGATCTGAATGGGAACCTGATTACTTGTGTTCCTGCTCCTTGTGCCCCAACTGTTTATACCAGCTGCAGGTTTTGCTTCCTGATAAAGTTGATGGTGAAGATAATTATACACACAAGTGGCCATTTTGTTGGGCACGCCTGCCTTATCCTGAGAGTGACCCATTTTATCTCCACCACCACAGAGTGCTTGATAAAGTTTATCAACATGCTGCACATAATCTCTGCTTAATAAACAATATGCACCCTCCACAAAATTTCCAGCCATAAGTTCATACTGCAAATCCTCAGTTTCACCTTCTCTTAAAGTGGAATAGCACAAATTTCACATGTCGGAGTTTACAAAGTTTGAGGAGAGGTTTTAGTTTTAGTTTAAATCCTTTCATTTATATTACGTTGTAGAAAACTATTCTCACTTTAGCATTAAAGATTTTTGCCAAAAAGTCTAAATAAATTGACCAGGATTCAATCTTAGGTGAAAACATCAAAGAGGGATTGTGTGTGTGTGTGTGTATAAACCCTACTATGGCTTCAGTGGGAGTTGCATGAAGTCTGCATTTGAAGCGTGGTGTAGAAACCTGCTGAAGCTGCTACCAGCATAACATACCGAAGTTACAGCTCCACCAAAGTATCAACAGTAGAGGTGGGATGTGGGTAATGTAGGCATGTGGGGAAAAATAAAGTATGGATGATATTAGTGGTTGGACCACACTGATACTGATCCTGAACATAACTATATTATCTAACAATGTTTAAAATGTTTGTTAAAAATGCAAAGCCTGTGCACATGAAAGGATGCATAACAAAAACCGTTATACATGTTGTGATATTTAACTGATGCAACATCATTTTGTGCACATCTACATTTTGTATGTTCCTACCTGTGCTGTGCAACAGGAACTGCTAATTGCTGATCATCATAATTTCACAGTGTCAACAAATGAACAGTGTAAGCTAAGAACACCTCCCATGAATTGAATGCAAATTGTAGCACTTATGATGCCATTAGACATTCACTATGTCCAAAGTGAAGTAAGAAGTGTGCTATTAACCTCTCTGATAGGGGGGTTGGCTAATCTTTAGTAAAACTATACCTCTGGCTGCATGGTTATTGTGTTGAATACCAATCATATTATTGGTTATTTTGGAGCTGGGAACTGGGAAACATGTAATGTGCACCACATGGCAGGTGATTTGATGCCAAATCTTACAGTAACAACCCTCATTTCTTTCTCAGTGTTGCCAGTACTGTCAAGCATGCCCTGTCGGTGTGGCTCAGCGTCATCGTGTTCAGTAACCAGATCACCATCCTCAGCGCCACTGGCACTGTCTTCGTGTTCATTGGTGTGTTCTTGTACAACAAGGCTAGGCAGATTCAGAGGGAAACCTTAAAGGCAATGGCTGCTGAGCAAAACCACAAACTGCTACTGCAGAGCCAGGACTTCCAAGCCTCTCAGCCTCACTGAGAACTAAGCACTAAAGACTAACATCCTATTTGAAATGAGATTAGGGTGTTGTTTGCTTACTGTACCTGTGGCTGTCCTGATGAGATGACTGATTTATGATCTACCATGCATGCATCCTAGTTAAGGAGGGCCCACTTATTTTTTCTATTCAGTGTCATTGCCATGTCTTAGAGCTTCAGTAGACTTTGGTGACTGGTTTGGTAAAGGTCAGTGTCTTTTTGACCAAGCCATCACTTGTCCTGTGGAACAAAATGGCCTTTTTTTTGTCCCTGACCAAATGACAGATTTACATGTTAATCATCTTTGATCCTACGGTGATCAGTGCAGGGGGAAGCTCAGGGTCTCTTTCAGCTGTCTGAAGGAAGTGACTTCTGTAAGCGTTTTTTCTTACGTTTGCATTCCAGAGATTGTTGATTTATCTCTCACCTGTGGTACATCAGCTGCTCAGTTTCTGCTGCTCAGTAGAACATTAAAGCTGGAGGATTTTTAATGTTTGTGATGGTGCAGCCTACACTGCATCATAGGATGTAAATTTATTCTTCAGTGCATTCGAGTAAAACGTGTGAACAGGGCGAAAGTGCCTGACATCGGAGGCCTTTTGGAAGCTTGTCTAGCCAGAGATGGACTGGCCATGTGACACATATGTAAACAATGTGTTACAGCATCTGAAGGCTCAATACTGCATTCTAGGAATGCTGATCATCTATCCTGAACTGTTGTGGGTGTGTGTTTGGATTTATGTACTTGTGTATTTTTAAAGCTGACTCACTCCCAGTTCATGCAGCAGCAAAGGGAGCTTAGCATGGAGGCAAAAAGATGAAGCTCCCACTAGGTTTTCAGATTCTTATCTTTAAGAAGAAAGCCTTATAAAACACATTTTGTTTTTGCATCTCGGCTCACTGGCTCCAGTTGGTTATACCCAACGGTCAGACATCAAAACCCCAACTGTAAATCCATACAAAACTGCCTTTTGTAGACATACTGTATATCGGTTTATAAACCCACCTCCTGGCTCACTTTTACCAACTGATTGCACTTACCCCTCTGTGCAATGAGGGATTATGTGTTTTATGACAAATGTACTTGATTTTGGTTTTATCCCCAAATAAAGTGGTAAATTATGTTTGTTTACAAGTGGTCTCATTGATTGCCCTCTTGCTGTTTAGTAATGTTGCTGTGCCTCATGATCTCTGGTCATTGCTGCTGTGTTATCATATCAGAAACAGTGGTATAAACAGTGTTTTAATTAAACCACTTTTTCAAAAAAAAAGAGGGCTTTGTGGCACATGTGTTGAAATAGTTATGAGCCCTCAGTTTATACTAGTAAATATTAATGTAAAACCTGTGTGACTGGTGCAGTATCATCACTGTGGATCATTTTACGGCTACTTTAAAACAAACGCATCCATTGTTCATGAAAAAGTTCTATACAACTTGCACGTGTTGCCATTGCTTTCCTCTCTGTCGTCGCTGAATTTCATTTCAGCTTCTGTAGTGAGAGTAAAGCTAGAAACAAATGACTACCACACTAACATCTTGGAAAAACGACTGCATGGTGAGGTATAGTTCTGAATCCATCTCCTACTCTGCTCATGTCCATGTTTTGCACTGCAGAACGAAGCCCATCAGATTTCATGTGGGACAAATCTGTGTTAATCATTGTCAGTTTAAGTTTTTTTCTTTTTCTGTGCCTCATAAAACAGGTTAATTATGTGTCATGTAGGCAACTGCGTAAGTATTATCAGACTTGAATATGTCATTTTTAAATTTCCGTTCATGTGTTTATGTCCTGTGAGTGTTTTGATCATTTGTTTCTTGCTGAAGTGCTTTTATAAAAAAAAACAGACGTGTGGCTTTGATTTTAATAATGCTACAACCCAGCTCCCATTTTAAGTCTTAAGTTTTGAAGTGCTGCTTCAAGAGGGAAGTTACAAACATGTTTTTCTGTTTATCTGTATCATTAAAGCTTCTCAAGTGGAATATGTTGAGGTGGGAAAGATGAATTATAAACTGTATCTGTGGGAATGTTAAAATAAAAGTATATTCTCTTTGGCATCTTGCATGAGTGTATGTTAGCCAGTATTGACATTGATCTCATATGGTAAGCAGCTTATATATCGGGCTTATTATACATGTATGTATGTATATGTGTGTGTGTGTGTGTGTATGTATGTGTATATATGTATGTATGTATATATATATATATATATATATATATATATATATATATATATATATATATACACACATTCCATTAGTTGAACATGTGAGCACATTTGTTGAATTTAAATGTTCATTCTTAGTGATAATTGTCACTTTGCTTCTTGTTCTGTTTTTGTACAACTGTATATCTTTTGCTACTCAACTATTTATCAGCTAGATCTGACACGTAGATGGTGTATATTCAGTTTTATCTGAGCTGTTTTGCTGAGAACAGCAGCCTTGTGCAACAATGATGAGAGAAGTAAGAAATAACAAATGAGCTAAAAAATGCTAATAGTTCAGTAGTACTATGTGCTGCAGTGGGGAAATCATTTTCTCTAAGCCTGTTTCAGATTTCACCTCTTCTTATACAGTTTATGTATACAGCTTTGGACCAGTCATGACGTTTCTTTATTAGTAAAAAAAAAAAAAAAAGTGTGCATATTCAGTAAAATAATTGATATGTTTTGAAATAAGGAATAAACAGAGTGAAAAACATAAAAAATGTAGCTGTCAAGTCACAAATTTGTCTTAAAGTTATATGACAAAGCATGGATTTGGTTTCCTGTAAACATAAGCAGCAATGACCTGATATGAACATCGTTCAAGTCACAGGACACTTCCCAGAAAGTTAACACAACAGGTTTCTGACAATAGCCAGGTGAGGTCTGACCTGTCGTGCGACACAGATTATAGCATCTAAAATGTCATTACTCCCGATTTGATTACTCCTAAAAAAAATAGTCTGAAACTGAGACTGTTTGGAAATTTCTGGGGATTTCAGAACAACAATCATGTGGTATATTAAAATCACAGTTAATTTGAAAAGCAAGACGTGTCAGTAACATTCGAGAGCGACGTCATCTCAGTGGACAGAAGATCTGCATCAGACTCTCGTAGCTGAGGAAGGTGACGGCGTTGACAGGAAATGCCCTCAGGCTGTTCAGCAGGAGGCCTTTAAAGAAGACCCTCCCTCCCTCCTCTCTGATGCTCACTCTGATGCAGTGGAGGACGCCCCTGTACTCCCGCCCACCGGCCCCCGACATCTGCAGTCGGGCTTTCACCACATCCATGGGATTGGCGAAGGCCCAGGTCACCACGCCTGCTACTCCACCTGCTATCAATATTGCAAAGGTGCCTAAAGACAGAAAATGCATGTTTGATTGAGTTGATTGAATATTTATCATTACCACCATTTCATTATTGTTTTTGATGACATACAGGAGCTTCCACGCCTCACAGATGATTCCAGTTGCATAAAGTATTTATCGAGAGCTGGTACTCCTGCCCTGCTGTACAGTCATGCTCTGTAACTAACCTGGCTGTTTGCCACTCTCTGTCAGAGCCTTTCGAGTGACTTCATAAGGCAAAAAGTAGAGGCCATAACAAGGTATGTCCCTCAGGGCGAGGGCCAGTCCTCCTCTGAACAGGCCCCTGGGTCCTTCCTCCCTCAGGATGACAGCCACACAGTGAATCGGTCCGCGGTATCTGTCAGCAGTGGTCTGCCCCTGCAGACGCACCTTCACCAGGTCAATGGGTACACTGCAAAGCACCTGTGAGAAGATCTCTTTAAAGAGTCAGTCCACCTAAATTATCATATGCTTTAATTTAAAAACTTTTATTACAATAAAACATACGAAACATATCACTTTAATAAACAAGCCTGGGGATATGTGAGCTTCTTCTTATCCAACAATTTTAAAAAGGCTAAAACCAAGTTGCTTCGTAGCCACAAACACGTCAGAGTGCCCATGCTGACCCCCAATTACTGAGGCAATGTTTGCTTTTTATATCTTTTACATTATAATTAGAATGGTTTCATGGAACCACTGATGAACCACAACATCATAGCTACAGCCCCCTTTCTATTCATGAACTCTCTATTTCTTACTAAGAGCTGCCATCAGAAGCACTGTGATTCTTGGAGGCTGCCTGGTGGTCAGATATAATACTGCAAATACAGTCATTACATTTTTATGATACTGTATATTCATGAATCACTGAGGATAATTCATATTAGACAACCTCTAAGGGCCATTTACACTTTAAGACGTGGTGAACCCACAGGCTGTAATTCACTATCAGACTCGGTTGGTTTGCAAGTTGCAGAAGAAAGTTTAGCTTTTGGCCATTTTGAGTCTGTAATCAAACGTTCGGTTCAGGGGTGTCCAATTCTGCTCATCGAGGGCCACTGGCCTGGTGGTTTTCCAACCATCCCTACACTTACAGCTTTTGATTGGCTGAACCCACCGGATCCAGGTGATCAGCAGTACATAGGGCAGGGAGAGTTGGAAAACAAACAGGACAGTGCCCCACAAGGACCAGGATTGGACTAGATTCCTCTAACGTCTGAACAGTAGTGTGCAGCTTCTGCAATCATTTCAGATGAAACCGGTGTCACATGTTCGTACCTGCACCAGCCCCGAGAAGCAGCCGGCAGTGAAGACGTGTGCAGCTGAGGCCGGTTTGCCTTCACTGCGGTCACTGTGCCGAGACTGAGTGAGGTAATCTAAGGCATTACTGTAGGAGCCAAAGACAACGGAGTTGATGATGCCAGTAGTCAGCACTGGAAAAGCCATGCCCCTGAAGAATCCACGGACCTGATGTAATAAAGGCATCATAAACAGATAAATGTGCTTGCATCAGTTCCTTCTGTCTGGATTTGTTTTTGGTGGAAGCGGGGACGTCTTACTCAAAGACATTTAGTGAAATGATACCTACCCCTTCATTTGAGTATGTTTTAGCCACACAGTGAAAGATCCCTTTATATTCAGACTGAGCCTGCAGACGCACCTACAAATGAAATGTGAGGTGTGAGAAAAAAATAGTTTTGCAGTAGTTAATTGAGTTAATTAATGTTGCACTGTGTGAGGCAACCTTCACAGTGTCTAAGGGATGGCCAACTGCCAGGCCCACTGCTCCTACAATACAATAAAAGAAGTGTTATTTCTCCACACGCTTGGTTTACAAATAATCTAATATCTGCTGTCTTTTATTAAGGTTGTCTTTTCTATATCTACATTTACCTGAAATGCTTCCAGCTATGAATTCCAGAAAAGGCATGACTTTAACAAAAAGCACCCTGCAAAAAAGTCCACACGTGTTTCACATGTTAGAGTTAATAATTGAGGATGCAGTTTTAAAGCTGCCATAAAGTGGACTGACAGCCAGGGATAGTTAATCTGTGACCTAAAGTCTAAAGTTTACAGCAAATTAACAATCAATTCACAATCAAAGAAACGATCATGCTGCTGAACTGTGATCAACTTTCTCACATAAGTACTCATAATATTACCGGGCCTCATTTGACTGCTGAAATTTGATTTTCGGTGGATCCTCCACAACTTTTCATTTGACTTTTTACTCAAATGAAGTTTGTGTTCATCAATACTAGATCTAAACATGCTCGTCGCGTCCCGTTACACAATAAGGATGTTATCATACTGCAATATTGTATTGTATCGTGCAAAAAAAAGGGGGGATGTTAGATTATAGCAGGCTTACCTTTTCGTAAAATCACCTCATCATCACGTTAACTGGATCACTCGTTTTCCTGGTTTCCTCTGCTGAACCTGGCTCATGGGAATTTTCCGCTCCACTGAAAAGACTGTGTAGGACGTTCAGCCACATTCAAGCTGACCATGAACAAAACATATAACAATAACAAGCTAGAATGACTGTTAACGCCAACTTTAACTTTTTAATGTACTCTAAAATTGTCTTATAAATGTAATAAATGTAATTTATTTACGATCCTGTTCAGATCATTGTTTTTATTATTACCCCTAAACATGGAAGGAAATGTTTTTAAAAGTCTAATTACAACCTGGGGTTATTTTCTGTTATTCTACCTGCTCAGAATGAAGTCTCAATAATGTGGTGTGATATAGATAATTTGTCCACAATGGTAAATTGGTATATAATAAAAAGGTCGATTTAATCATAGTAATCATAGTTTTTGTTGTCAACAACATTTTTTGTCGTTGTTGTATACTGTCATGTTCACGTCATACGTATTTCTTAAAATCAAAATAACATAATAATCGATTTAATCCCAAACTATAAAATATTATAATTGTAATAAAACTATTAACTAAAAGTATTCGGAAACGCCCCACTGTACGTCACCACTAGTGGACAGTAAACAGTGACGTCAATGTTATGCGCGACGAATCTGTGTAGTTAGGGTAACAGAGAAAAAGCCGCTTTTCAGGGTGTGAAATTAATTATATTTTCAGTCCATTTTAAGTGTGATTTTTCTATTTTTGCAACATCTTTATGAAATCTGAGATTTGCGCACCAGTTCTCATTGGTTGACATCGTCAGGCCAGGTAGCGACAAAGGGATATCGAAGAAATAAAAACAACTTCGGAAGAGTTCAACGAATGTTTGACAGGCTGCAGCTTTGCTAACGTTAGCTATTATTAAATTAGCTGTTTATTTAATTTGACAGTTCTAAATAGTGAGATATGACAACTATAACAAGGCAAGACCTCAATTTTGGACAAGGTAAGACAACGAAATGGTCTGAAATGATCAAGTCGATGTGGTTATCAGTTATTTCAGTAACGCTAATGCCAAATGACGTTGACGTTGGTTAGTGTTAGATTCTGGATATGTCAGGTAAATAAATCAGATATTTCCCTGGTGGAAATAACTGACATAGAAATGACACTAGGCATTAACTGAGGTGTATTTCTAAAATCAACTTCACTTGTTGTTACATACATTGTATGTAAGATAGGTAAACAAACAAATGCCTCGTATTTGCGTTGAGTTTGGTTTAACTTGGTTTCTTAGTATAAAACCAAATAGAAAGCATCAGACATATTTTAAACTATTTTAAATTTCTCTGTTCTAGTGGTTGCTGACATCCTGTGTGAGTTCCTGGAGGTCGCTATTCATCTCATCCTGTATGTCCGTGAAGTTTATCCCTCTGGAATATTTCAGAAGAGAAAGAAATACAACGTGCCAGTGCAGGTATAGATACCAATACAGTGGCAAGAAGAAGTATGTGAACCTTCTGGAATTTCATGGTCTTTTATATTCATTTGTCATAAAACGTGATGTGATCTTTATCCTAGTCAAGAGTATTAAGGAAAACTTACACCATCACATAACAATCCTACACAAACATATACACGCATTCGCCAATATATACAGCTGCAAAATTGCACTAACCGCTATCTCTTACCATGTCAGATTTCCACAAGGAACTAGTACTGTTACTTTTTCCTTTACCCTGCTATTGCACAGTACCTCACACATGCACTTTTTAAACTGTCCTTCTGTGCAGTGTTTGGGTTTGTTAGTTGGGCTGGGTGTAGTTAAACATTTTTTCAAATGTTGTTTTGGTTTTATTGTGTACTTCACTGACTGTACATGGTTAAAGTGAAAATAAAGCTTCTTGAACCTTGAATAATAGTCCTCTTTCTTTTTTTTGTCCAGATGTCATGTCACCCAGAGCTGAACCAGTATATCCAAGATACACTACACTGTATAAAGCCACTTATTGAGAAGGTAAGACATGGCCTTAAGGTGCAGGAGCATTGTATTGTATTTATTTCTTATCATCTACCTGTATACATTACTGAAACCTTTCATTTTTTTTCCAAGAATGATGCAGAGAAGGTAGTAGTGGTCATCATGGACAAAGAGCATCATCCAGTAGAAAGATTTGTGTTTGAGATTTCTCAACCTCCACTGCTGTCCATCAGGTTTTTCTTTCATTGAATATAAAAATATAATTCAGTATATTCTTCAAATATTGATGTTCGCATAACATGTTTGTGAGGATAATCATGTTCATTAACTGTGGTTTCGTTTTACAGCTCTGATGCATTACTTTCACATGTGGAGCAGCTGCTGAGAGCATTTATACTGAAGATCAGTGTGTGTGATGCTGTTTTAAATAACAACCCACCAGGTATTGTTCCAGATGATTACTTTATAAGTACAGTACAAACACCTAGTACTTTATTTTATACAAATAAAGGTAACAAATTCTAATACATATTAAGTTATTATTGAATCAAATACTAGTAACTTGTATCTAATATTTTCTAAAATATTTTATGCATAAATGTATTACATCAACTGGTAAAATATGAGAAACAAATGAAGTTTTGTGTTTCTCGTGTGCATTTATCTGCCACACAAATGTCATATGCAAGTTTTACCGTGAACAAACTAGCACACATTTTGCACAAAAGCTGGCTTTGACCTATTGCCAGTGACATTTTTATTTTTAGGCTGAAACAGTATGTGGAACTTTTGGTTTCTTCCATGTCTAAAGTTTACATTCTCTACAAATCTTAATAATCTGATAGTTTATAGTCAGTTTCTTTGTTGCTCCCAAATAATTCAGATTCATACTTTTCACAGGATGTAAAAAGTATGTATGTTTTCATGTAATAGCAGGAAAAGCACAGGTGGATGTAAGAACAGCAACAATTGGTTCAATTCCAGCAACTACTGAAATCATTAAATTATTGCTGTTATTAGTTACAATAGTGTATTACAGGCCATATCTCCCATTTATTAGTATACAGTCGTGCAGTGTACAAATGAATCTTGCACATAAATTACACCACTTTCCACTGGAAAGACTTTGTTAATCACCTTTTGCACACAAACAAGGAAGTGGTGGTTGTTATCAAGGTTAAAACTGGCTGAAATTAATGTCTGCCAATCTCAACAAAGGATGCAGGATTTGAGTGTAACCTGAATATACAGTTCTACTGGGTCCTGTACATGTCACTGATATAAACTCTTTAAACGTGGTAGGCTTATGGAACAACAAATACACAAGGTGGTAAATTACCTTAAGCTATTTAACCTGAAAGATTGTGTAGTGCATTAGAGGAAACGGATACAAACTTTTTTTTTTCTTTGTCACAGGATGCTCATTTACAGTCCTGGTACATACTAGAGATGCTGCCACACGCAACATGGAGAAAGTTCAAGTCATCAAGGTGAGAGTTTTTAAATTACTGTACTAAACTGACAAATTATAACCCTGTAAAAGCAGAATTCATGGCAGAGCTGTTGTATTGGATTGCATCACACTGTACAAGTGTACCTAATAAAGTGGTCTTGTGCCACATTTTTGTGTTTCCTTCTTCAGGATTTTCCATGGATTGTTGCTGATGAGCAGGAGGTCCACATGCAGGAGCCTCGACTCATCCCACTGAAGACTATGACATCAGACATAGTAAAAGTGAGCAGAAACATCTCTCTCATTAATCAAGGTTTAAAGGTAAAAACACAGCAACATGAAGTCTAGGTTTAATTCTATTTTTATTTTTATTTTTTTGTCTCTAACAGATGCAGCTGTACGTTGAAGAGAGAGCCCAGAAAACATAGGTCCTCAGTTCTGCAGAAATCAGGGGCACTGCTGCATAAGACATTCTGTGACAACACTGAATCATGAGCACATATTGCTCAGTACATAATGCAGCCTACCAGAGGAAGAACAGTGTGAAGGAACATGAATGTTTGTTGAACACAGGATTATCTAGAGTGATATTTTCCTTAGTGGAATTTAATTGGTAGGTCTGTACATCGTGCTGCTCATTGTTGTTCGGGTGAACTGTTACTTTTGGCTGATATTATGGGACAAAATTCAAATAGCTCCACGCACCGTTGTCTAGGTGTGATGTAAACACACCCCATGCAAATATGAACAAATGTGATTCTATTTTATGCCACAAATTGTGTTTTGATCACATATGGTTCTGTTTGATATAATAAATTGTTTTTTATTGTTTTAAATGAATGTGTTTACAACACCGTGATCATGAAAATTAAAATATAGTTGTAGAACTGTGAAAATAAAGTGCCAGGGGAAAATTAATTCATTGGAAAATAGGTAAATTGTTTTGCTACTGCTCCCTGAGAGGAAGTAGTCTTGTCTTAACCACAGGGAGTTAAGAAGTTAAATGATCTTGTTCTGTTTGAAGGATGGGTTCTCGCCCTTCTGCACTGTTGTGAGTCATAGCTGCTCCGTGTATGAGGTCCACACCAGCATCAGGATTGCTGTGTCATTACTGCAGTGTGAACGTTTTGGGCGGTTGCTATGAATAAATTGGTCCCAGTTTTCTTATTCATTGCAATCATTGTTAATGTTACCTTAAATAACTTTATGTGACAGATGCAATTAATTTTTTTTTACTGCTGACAGTTTGATTTAATATATGAAATTTATATGAAATGTTTAAACCTTTTTACAGCAGCATAAGAGAAATCACTGTTATTGTCATGTAGCCAATGCTCTTCGGTAATAAGCTGAGTTCATTCATCTGTATGGAAAACCATGGTTAAATGACTTCACTGGCACCACAGTATTACTACTATTACCTGAAATAAGGAGATGTTCTCACATTAGATTATTTAGTTTCTACATACTGTCTCAGGCCAGACCAATCCTCATCAGATCATTTGAAACTGCTTTAGACTAAACACACCAGGTAACAAAAGTTAACACTGACTCCAGGGACACGGCAATTCTTCAACGTTCTCTCCATTTCACAGCTGTGTTATTTTTGCTGCCCGTTCATTGTGTAGAAGCTTGTTTGTTAACTTGTGTAGGAGGCCTGTTACTAAACACCGGCTAAACCTGTCACGCCTTCCCTTTGCTTCTTAGATAAACTGTCATACATTGAAAGGGCCTTATACTTATTATGAAACATCTGTTTCCTGGTGACTGTATCTAGGAATACAGGATGCTGTATTGTACACATTACAAGCCTTGACTTGATATTGCACAAAATACACTGCCCGTCCAAAAGAAAACGTCACCACCTGGATTTAAGTAAGCAAATAGATAAGAGCCTCCCACTGGATAACTACTGCATAGATGATTATGTTTCAGCTGGCAACAAGTTATTTAACCCTAACTGATGCAGCGAGTAGCTTCTTATTTCTTAAACAACCATGTCTGAACATCATTTTCACACATGGATTGACCACCACAGAGTCCAGACCTTAACCCCATTGAGAATCTTTGGCATGTGCTGGAGAAGACTTTGTGCAGCAGTCCGACTCTCCCATCATCAAAACAAGATCTTGGCAATAAATTAATGCAACTCTGAACAGGAATAAATGTTGTGCCATTGCAGAAGCTTATTGAAATGATGCTGTAATCACAGTTAAAGGAGATCTAACGAAATATTAGCTTGTGCGACTTTTTTTGAAAGTCAGAACAATTTTTGCACTGTAGCTTTCAGATAATTTTACATGCATTTCCCATGGTGCAATAACCTCCATTATCTTGTTATGACTCACAATGAGGGCCTCTGCTCCACCGACGCTCAGTTGACCTTTGGTACTGGACACAGAACAGGCTTCTGTGTGAGCAAAGCTCAGTGTTGAGCCAGAAATAAACAGAAGAACAAGGCTGATGAACCACATTATTAGAACTCGATCTGGAATAACCACGATATATGGTTCCCGAGTGTGTGATTTCTGAAATTACATTTACCTATGCATGTTTGTAAAACTGGTGATCTTTATAAACTTGGAACTTTTAAGTCAAAGGTAGTACGATGTTTTCTTTTGTTACACGGTTCATTCCAACTTCCTACTTCCTACCAGGATGGTTGACTCTAGAAACAAATCCACTGAATAGTTTACTTCAAGGTGAGCTCCTCATCCATTCATTTTCTCTGACGTCAACGTTGCTACAAGCTGTTGTTAAACTGTTCATATTGCTGCTGTGTTTTATTGTTTGTAATGCAAAATCTGTTTTTCGGTGACCTGCAGGACTGGTGTGTGCATGTGGGGTTTCTGTGTTATCCTCCATGGTGAGAGTGCATTTATTTTTAGAGGAGAGGTGAGAAAACTGTCTTTTACAACATCTATGCATGACAAATGAATTTGTGAATTGCATAGCCTGACTAGTAAGCAGACTTTCTGGCTTGTGTTGCAAGATATTTTTATTCTAGTGCTGGCTCAGACTGTTGAGCTTTAATTTCTCGTGTTCTTCCACACATTCTACAGTTGGAGTGATAAAAATGATAAAGACACATCAAGTCAGAGTGCAGTCAGTCATCAGCAGAGGACTAATACTGGACTTGGTGGGAAGCTCCAGTTTTTGTTGGTGGCTGCAACACTGGCTGTCGTGGGCTCCCGTGTGGCCTCCCTGGTGGTACTAGAATTTTGTCTACGAACTGTCTCTGGATGGGTTACAGCTGGACCAGTAAGAAACCAACTATGCAAAAAAAAAAAAAAAGCCTACTATTCTATGTGCCCATACAACTGTAGTAATAGTAGTACTTCTTCCAATGCTCAGTTTCTAGGTTTTGTTTCATGATGACTCACAATGTTTGTTTTAACAATCCTCTGTTTTGATTCATCTATCAGATTTTTCTTTTCTTTTTGTTCCCCCAGGAGTCCAGTAAATTTCTGCAGCAACTGTTCGTTCAGAGCCAGTTCTCTCTGGGCTGTGCCCTAAGCTGCAGTTTGTACTTTCTACACGAAGGGGCGCCGCAGCGCTGGCTATGTTTGCTGCTGGCAGCGATGCTCAGCTGGTTCCTGGCTAGCCAGGCCACACGCCTGCTGAACCATGTCATGGTTCTGTATAAACTCCACAGCTCACAGCGCTACTGCGGCATTTGCATCAGCCTCCTCACATCAGGCCGCTTCCTGATGCCCATGCTGTGCAGGACTATGATCATTACCTTCTCTGTGGCTGTGTTTGCCGCCATATCAATTATTAATCAACAGTTCCTCTCTGCTACTGAGGCCCTCAGGTTTTGGACGCCACTGACTATCTGCTACACACTGTTGGTGGTGTACATGCAGGGTGAGAAACACATGAGACTGATGCCTGGGCAGGAGCTTCTCTAAAGCCCAGTCTTAGTGTAATAATATGGATCCATCTCGTGAAATCTGTGATAAATTATATGTTTGCAGCTTATCTTGTGTGATCACTAATACATCTGACATTAACTCAAGCATAGGTTTTAACTACAGTAAAGACCCATCCCACATTTTCAACAAATATTTGTGTCTTCTCCTGCTCTTTTGGTTCTGCAGAGGAGCAGCACAGTCAGCCCAACAGCCAGGTCGTCCTGAACACAGTGGTGGTGCGTCTCGGGGGGTTGACGGTCCTGATGCTGACTGTTGGACACTGGGCCGATGTGCTCCACATCCTAATGTGTTTCCTGGGTGAAGCCAGCTGTCTAATCCCCAACAGGGATCTGCTGGATGTAGCATCCTCACAGGTCAGTGTGAAGCAGCACGCTGGGCCAAAAGCACGTTCTGTCCATCGAGACCAAAAAACTAGGGCGGAATATCAATGTGTTCATTAGACTGGGTCCCAAGATGAGACTGAGCTTCTCAACTTGTATCCCAGGTGGAGAAAGTTTAAGACCCCCCAAGACAGATTCAGGTCAGGCGCTCTGTGACTCATAATACTAAGCCTACTTTTCCTTTAACCGAACAAGCCTGATTAATGATGGAAAGTTTCAAATAAAGCACACAAAGTTGATGCAGAACAACGTAAACAGTTGATTTTAAGATAAAAGAAAGTCAGAACACGTTAATAATAATATTGTTTTAATGTAATATTTGGTGTTTTTTCTGTTATTTTAAAATATTAGACCACACAGAAGCAGTGTCAGTGGACAGCAGATTAGTTGTATGCTGTTATCTTACTGATTTTAATGTATTTCCTCTGTCGTATTTGTTGTGTGCATAAAGGAAGAAGAGGAGTGCACAGACTACGTAAAAAGGCAACATCACAGAAGACCACAAGTACAGCAGAAGAAGGACAGATAGTGATTTCAAAAACCTTCTTTTAATGTGGTTATTTAGTCTTAGTCCTGTTGGGGCAACATCAACGATGAAATATTTTTATACCTGTAGAATTGAGTTTTTATTTTCAATAAATTTCAAAGTCAGTCTTGTGAATCTTGTGTTTGATATGATGTATGTGGGATAGAACCAGGACTCTGGCTGCGTTCACCGTGGTGCTTTAACACAAACCCAGGCAGCTGTGTCCCTCTCCTGGATGTTAGTCTGGGAGTCTGTCTGACCTTTTGGTTGATATATAATCATTTTTCAATGGCTACTCCTGTTCCAGATTTTCTTTGTGGGGGCCTGAGGGTGGTTCCTCTCACGTCCAGTCAGCTGATTCCTTTAGTTTTAGGTCGTGTGGGGAAAAAAAAACCTCACAGCTAAACACTGCATTTTATTATTAACAAAGGAAAAAAACTGTGCAGTCGATAAAAACAAATAGGGGTTAAAATCCATCGTGTTCTTTACAGTACATCACAGAAATAAGCAGTGGGTGTGCTTGTTCTTCTTTATTACACTGTCCTCAGCTTATGCGCTCTTAAAAATCATAAGTATCTTAAATATCGTTGCGTTTTCGCGTCGTGTCTCTCCACAGACTCGTCTGCTTAAAAAAAGTAAAGGCAAAATGGCTGACGACGACAGCGTTAGTGCAGAAAAGTCACACAAAATGGCGTTAGACAAAGAAAAGGCTCGGTTACTTGGTTTTATTCTGGACTTTGCTCCGTCGATTTTTTAATGCAAACTATGTTTTAAAGTCGATGACCCGCATTAATGGACCCTTTGGCGCACTAGACTTTTTAATAAGGGATGTTCATGTGTTACCTCTTTTGCTTTCGACTCTTGCAACATTGTCACAATAACGTGACAGACTACAAGTGACACCCAAATCCAATTCAAGACAAATTGGACGCCGACATTTTGCCCATTAGATGTGTCTTTATTGAAACATATATTCCATGAGAGGGGTTTTTGTTACACCAGTCCCGTCATCCCGTGACCAAAAAGGAAAGAGGCTTGTGAAATGACAGTGGGCACTGGCGGTCCAGTTTCCAAGATAATCCACGTCTGAAAATCACTGAAGAGCAAATTTAGATTTGGTGTCTAGTCGATCCACCAAAATAGGAAATTGTACTCCCATGGGTTTATTGAATTTTAACTGAACAGAATAGAAAATCCCACATCAGGACGCATTCAGTAGACACAGGGAGGACGAGCTCCACCAGCACCCGAGATTGGTGAAATGTCCTCTAACATGACTGAGCTGTGGTTTTTCAACCTCCTCTGGAGATTTCCAGACTTTTCTGTTTTCAGCTGATAGGCACGCTACGCGCATGCGCCGAAGCGCAGCTTCGTGTGCCCACGGTTACCGCATTTTTACGCACGCGCACTTCTGCCTTTAATCGCCTGCCTGCAAGCTTAATATAGCAACAAAAGCAGAATAGTGCTGTGGTGTAGTAACAGAGCTCTTCTGGATTAAACATTAAGTCAGAAATCAGGCTTTGCATGCAGCGCCAGCATTTTATGGCCAAAATAAACCGAGGAATACATTTACTAAAACCCACATCACCCGGATGTTTATCATTGTGTTGACATATTTTTTAGTAGTACCCACCTTGAGCAAGCATGATAAAAAGAGGGATACTCTTTCAAGAAAACACATAAAAAGTGCAGTTTTTATGTGTCATCGGTGCTTATCACCACCTCTTTGACCTTTGGACATGCATCCAATTATCTCATGTTACTTATTAGCTTAAAACAAAGCTTAGATCAGGTCAAAGTTCCTGCCATTGCCTTTTCGCTTCATCATTTTGCATCCCACTATTGGTAGAACAGGTAAATTAGCCTTGCGCCTCCTGGCAGACCACTGTATATAATTATATGACAAGTTATAGTTTTATGAAACATGTTTGTTGTCATGTCAGTCAGTGTGTTAAACTGTGACAGCTGTCAGTCAGTGAACTAAACCCACCAACCTTTAAGTAACACTGCATGTTAGACCCTTTACTTTTATCACGAGTACTACGTCTACTACGTTGTGCTTCTTATTTGCATCAATGGGTGCATTAGCTGTGGTGACACAAGTTACAAACTAGGATTTCCCCCAACTCTCCAAGAGTCCTTTGGTTTACAGGGTAATGGACACACAGGTGACAGAAGTGTAAAACATTTGTAAGGAACTTCTCTTTAACTCTACACTCTAAGATGTAATTAGGATTTCCACAATCACAATGCTGTCCTCAATCTCAGGGAAATAATCAGTAGAACATAATTGAGAGAGTGGCATTTAATGCGCTCTATGCGGATTTGAACTTATGTTACGGTGTGTTGCTGCCGTTAAATTTATCACAGGCTCATATATTTTAATCAACATTCAGAGTTGCCTACCACAGGCTCTTAGTTTCCTGTTTCCTGCAGGCTTAGTTTCCGGTTTATGTGTCAAAATCTTCAACACTCTGTATAAAAAGAGGGTGGTCATCTTACCAGAGCCTTGCATCAGCATATCTCAGCATGGAAATAGTGTTTAAATGCTTGGAACTGTTCACCTGTAGGTTCAGAAGATAAATAAAGCAATTAGCGATGACTATTATGCTGTCAGTAATTCATCCAACTATCCATTTTTTTTATGGGTTATTCTGTTCTGGAGATACAAGAGGCTGCAGCCCATTCCACCACACCCTATAATTATTAGTATTTATCGTAAGAGCAACTAATGATTGACATAAATCAACAATCAGCCTGGAGGGAGCAATCTTTAATACTCCTCTGTTGTTATTTTCAAATGTGTGCTCACTTAATCATAATGGGATGAGGACCTTTTCATTGATAAATTTTATGTAACCTATACCTCCACTAATAATAATATTATTATTAATAATAATAAAAGTTAACCCGGGTTCTGTTGGTTTTGCTGTGTGCAAAGGTCCTCACCTCACAAACCCATCTGATGGGATCCTCCTGTGAGTCAAAGCTTCTCACATGTCAAAGCACCAGCATTCAACCAGGGGTTTTCTCACGCATGCGCACGGCCGGAACACTATCTCATCGGGGAGAAAAAAGAAGTTCACACACAAAGCCACGCCTGCGCGGTGTGCCTCTCATTACCAGCGAACTTGCTGCATCTTTTTAGGAAGCTGCATGCTTTCTTTCGACACCCAAAGGTCGCGTGGTGTCAGGGACGCGCCTAGTCACGGGAACAGTCGAGAGCGCGTTCGTGAGGAGGCGCAAGATCGCGCTTTTAACAGTGAAGAGTATCAAACAGCGTGCGGGGATCCAACCTAATGGTTTACATAGGGTCACAACGACTCATCAATGATTTGCGCCGAGTGTTTTTTCCTCTCGTACGGCGTTTATTTTGCAAAGCTTTTCTATTTTGCACGGGAACAAACTGACATAGTAAACTCATCTGTATGATCGGGGAGCAGGAGCACACAGTATGGTCCGGGAAACCAGACATTTATGGGTGGGAAATTTACCCGAAAATGTACGAGAAGAGAAAATAATTGAGCACTTCAAGCGGTGAGTAGCAACACTAATGAGCGGTGTGTGTGTGTGTGTGTGTGTGTTTTATATTGTAACGACGAGTGCACGGCTAGCATCTCTCTGTTGTGTCACATTTTTAGTGAAGTCGGGATGAAGCAGGAGGTTCCCCTGAAGCAAAGTCCCATTTGGCAACTGTGCTGTCAGCTCCTCACAAGCAACAACACCGCATTTGAGCTGATTTATAAAAGAATAAAGAGATAGAACAACGTTTGAGCCACTTGTGCAGTGAAACATATGGTTCATACTTGTGAGCTGGGAGATAACTTTACCTGGCTTTTCATGTGTGGCTGTGCATTCCCACCAGGTGACCATTTGACTTTTACGCAGCCATTTCCACTTCGGGGGTGGAGGGGGGAAACGTATAGAAACACGTTTTCTCCAAAGCCAGGACGCTGATATCTCACAGGCAGTGTAAACAAACTTCAGCCGAGCTGCCAGCGCTGAGCCAGCCGTGCTCTCAGCTTTGTGCATCTCCGGCATGAAAGCGTATCGGCGTGTGTGTTAGTGGTGCCCGAGCAAAACGGGATCCTGTGTTTCACTTGGCTCTGCGCGATTCTCAGGTCGCTACCTCCAAGCAAACGTGTGCACGGTGTAGGGTTCATTAGCATATCTGTGGATAATAAGAGTGCAACCGCAGCTGGCGACAGGTTTCATCCAAAATCTAACGCAGGTCGGTGAAACCTCGAAGGTGACGCGACATCACGCCGCCGTCCACGCTGCAACATTGTTGCTGTGATTGAACCGGGTTCTGTGTGTGTTCACTGATATGCAGCATTGTAACACTGCTCCTGGTGTTTACTCTGTGCGCGTATGGACACAGAAAATGGTTCATTGGAACCTCGTTGTCCCCCCCCCAGCACCAGCACCGCAGCAGCAGCAGCAGCTGCTGACTCGCACAGCCTGCAGCGTGATCTGATTTAAGGGGAATAATGCAACATATCGATATTTTAATTACGATATTAAAAACTGAGCTCCATCTGTGCCTTTTGTTTGGGCTGTTGGAGCAGACCAGACCAGACCCATGCACCAGTTTAGGGGCTTTTAGCTCTTTGTTGTCTTGCGTGGACGGAGAAAGAAAATGTAAATATGACTTTTTGTGTGTCTACCACGGCTCTGCGCGCTCCGGACTGTCAAGGAAATAGCAGCCCGCCTCTCCGTGCATATGTGCTGGAGAGCTGACGGCTGAAAAACAGCTTCCAGTACATATATATGAGCAACGTTGCGTTTTTTCTACAGTGTAGGCGTCGCCATATCGGACGAAAGCTGCTTAATTACCAACATAAATCATACATGTCTGTTTAACTGTAACCAAAGGCGCGTTTGTTCCCCAGCAAACCCCCCAACATACGACTATGTGAAATATAGAAACCAGTGACAATTAATGTGGCGTTTTGCGCTCTTTGGATCTTATTATCCACGGGAGACGGATGCAGTGGTGCAACTACAAACACGATTCATGTCTGATTCATGCAGCCTTGCAGAAATCGCAATAATAATGCAATTTTATTTACATTAGTCCGTGCTGTGCCGTGATGTGCGTAACGTTGTGTTTGGGGGATGGTGAAGTGTGTCGGCCAGTGCCTTTTAGCCTGCTGCTCAGCTCCAGCTCTAACCCAGAGGTAGTCACAGTATGCAGGTGCATGACAGCTCGATGTGTGATAGAAGTCAATGAAGATGGGGGGCGGCAGAATGAGTAAGCAGTGTGAACAGCTTTTCTAAAATGGCGTCGGAGGCAGCTCAATGTTGGGAACTGGCATGCCAATAAATTTATGGGTACCCTGCCGTCTCTGTCGGACAGAGAAAACACACCCGAAGAGTCTCCGAGAGGAAACTCAACGCATTTTATAGAAAGCTCTGTAGTCCTACACTGATACTGGAGCTTCTTTATTTATTTTCAATCGGGTATATTAAGAAAACCTAATATGTATTGTGTATTAAACAACCTAATTATATTTTGATCAGTTGTAATTCAGGAGATTACAAAATAGTAAATGATGCCACATTAAAAAAACAAACAAACAAAAAGTGATAAGAAAACTGCACCAGGAGTGAGCTGCTGCTAGTGAAAGAGAAACATATTCATTCATGTTGCTTTTGGATGAGAGGAAATGTCTAAATACTAACTAGACCTCACCTGTGCTCTTTGCAGTAGCAACAAACGGAGCCGAGCACCCTCCTCCTAGAAAACATGCTAATGTAGGAAAATGTATGCATTTATTAACGTGCAACGTGCCCAGGTTTCAAGTCCAGTTGCTGGGTTACTGTTGCCTTGTAAGAAAGCACCACAGAGAAGAAAACTGGAGTGGCAGCCCACCTTTACCACCCCACCCCTCCTCACACACACAAACACTGAGTTAACTGAATTCAGCCTCATGCAATGTCCTGATTTTGCATAATTAAAATCAAAAAAATAAAAACCCCGTTTGCAAACGAATACATTCAGATGCAGCAGTGTTGCAGTTTAAAACCCAGTCATCACCTTGTTTTTCCTCTGTATTCTCTCTAGATATGGACGTGTGGAGAGTGTCAAGGTGTTGCCCAAGCGGGGTTCAGAAGGTGGAGTTGCTGCCTTTGTGGATTTTGTGGACATTAAAAGTGCTCAGAAGGCTCATAATGCTATCAACAAGATGGGGGACAGAGACCTGCGCACTGATTATAATGAACCAGGCACAATTCCTAGTGCTGCAAGAGGGCTGGATGATAGTCTGTCCTTAGGCTCTCGTGGCCGGGATGTATCAGGGTTCACAAGGGCAGCAGGGGGGGTCGTGTATGGGCCCCCCACGTCTCTCCACAGCAGAGATGGACGCTATGAACGCAGACTAGACGGGTAAGTGGACAAAGTTTCTCTGAAGGCAGTGGGGACCGTGATATCTGGTAAACACTTTACCTCCAAGCATCTTTCCATCATCTATTCATTTACTTATTTGGGGGTTAAAGAGGAGAAAGAGAGTTCATGCTCTAGATTTTAATCTTATAGGGCTCCGCTGCTGGATTCATACGTGCAGGTAATCACCGGCATATGCTTTAATTGAAAGCGCTCTTGTACACAAACGTATCTGTAGCTTAAATGAATAGTCACTAGTTTAAATGGCTGTTGGGGATTATCTTGTGAGCTTAAACATCTCTGTGAGGTGGATATATCATTTGCGGAAAACACGGGGCACAGATTGGATATCGTAAAATTTCCCAGGATTATTGGAGATTGCTGGAGAGAGAGAAAATAGAGAGAGTGGGAGAGAGAGAAAAAGAGGGAGTGGGAGAGAGAGAGAGAGAAAAAGAGAGAGTGGTCCAGCGGTCATCCCTGGGATTCCCCTAATCTGGAGTTACGTGCCCTGCTCGGTGGATTAATGTCACCTTTTTTTCCCTCATGTAACAAAACAACCAAGAGCACACATATGTATAAGACACCGTTGTTTGGATTAGTCTAATTTCAAATTGTGTACACCTCTCGCGTGGGCTGGAGTCATGTGGATAACCATCACAGGATATTTGTTCCCCATTGTTGGATTAACACTGACCAGGCACCTAAAGGATACTCTATCATGCTACAGGTATGGGTTGCTTTCTTGGTTCTTTGTTTTTTCTTTGTTGTTTTATTTGGGATTATATCTGAGATCAGGGCATTACAAATTGAGTGCTGGGAGACCTCTACTGGTGAAGCAAGTCAGTAGAGACAACAAAACGTGAGCAAATGACTCTCTCATTTTTTTTCCTGCCATATTTTTGTGGAGATTATTTTTTTATTTTTCAACAAGTGAGACTCAGAGGTTCACTGAGGACCAACATGGACAATGTTTGGATTGTACAATTCAAAGAAGCATGCTGGAAACTGTGACTGGAAAGCTGTGCCATCCTTCCTGTTGGAGATGTATCTCGTGTCTGTGGATTACTTCTTCTCTCTTCAATGTGGAACTATAACTAAACCTTGGATACAATCGCATAGAGATTCAACAAACTGTTGCACCCCTGAACTGCATTTCCCATGAACTCATGTCAGGTTTTCACTGCCAAAGAGTCTGCAAGTCTTCTGCTTGTAAAGGATAAACAAAGGACAATTAGCATCAATGAATTTCAAACTGAACGTTCTCTGACCTGGGAATGAATACAGCGCTGCTACACAAGCGTCTGGATTATCACTAAGAGACATCTTCTTTGTTGCTATTCTGTTATGGTTGTGTCATTTCCCTCCCTCTACCAAAGGAGTTTGGCTACTTTACTGCTGTGCACAGTGCGAACAAAGTGGAATGCGCTGGACTTCACATATAAAGATGCAAGACTTTGTTTTTACATCGCTTCCATCGTTGCTGTGGGGAATCAACAGTGCAAAACAGGCTCCTGGATATCATGTATTTTTTTACAGGACTGAAGTGCAACATTTAATTTTTCCCTCTAGCATTTCTGGATGGATATATAGACTCAAATTGACATTTTCCAGCATACAAAACGTCCAAACCTGGATTCATGCAAGTTTGTTTTCATCATTTTAATCCAAACCGACAGACTCCAGCTCATCTATGCACACGAAGTCTCCCGCCCTGAAGACGTGGATTACATTTTCTAATGTGAACAATCTTACTTCAGTTTTTTTCCCTCCACTCAACATTTTTGCTCATTTTTTCTGCTCACAAAGTTCTATCTCCCTAGATTGTATTTGGAATAATAGGTCAAGTTACCACTCTCTCAAAAGGTTGGTATGTCCTGCCCTGTGTATTTTAGCTGTCCTCTCTAACCCCCTAGTTTGAACCCCTGTCTCTCTCCATTTTCCCCACTAACCGAAGTAGCTGGTACTTAGACTATTATTACTGCCTGTGTCTAAATGCAGAAATCTGCACCTTACCTTGTATTGTTTTCCTTTCTCTTCCTTTCACCCGACCCCACTTTTCTGCTCCTATTCCTTCTCTCCTTATTATGAATTTATCCTTATTTGCAGCTGTTGAGTGATGAAAGTAAAATATTTCCCTTTTAGCATTTAACACCAGGATTGTGCCGTGGAAAGAAACAAACATGCAAAAGATTGAGAGACTTGTCACATACTCATATTTACAATATGTGCAGTGAAAAGCGGGGGATGGTTTGCTCTAGAGAATGCACTAAAAGACTATTAAAAGCCAAAAACACGTATAATGCTACTACTATTACTATAATACTGCTGTTAACAACAACAAGAACAAAAGATTCAAAAAAAAGGAAAAATAAGAGAGAAGATATTGTGAATTAGTAATGCCTATTTAACTTGGTGCTTATTAAACGCTAATGAGACGGACTTGGATAATAATAAAATAAATCTCAAGCATTTTTCTGAACTGTTAGACAAAAAATAGGGTCCCAGAAAAACAGGAAAAAAAATTTGGTACTCGATTATCTGTTAATTAAAAAAAATAATTTGAATATATGTTAATAATGAAAATAATCACTAGTTTCAGTTTGGTATTTCTAAAATTCCCTCAGCTTTCTTTTTTTTATTCGAGGACCTAGAATGTCAATAGAATTACAGAATGCAATTGTGAGGAAAAATTTAATTAATTAAACTTATTTAATATTATTTTTGTAGCATTTTGTGAAATGGTTCACCATAGAAGAGGACAGTAGGTATATGTAGGGAGATATGTATGTATCATTCTTTCACCAAGAAATGATGGAAATCTGTCAATTGTCAGATTTTTGTTTTAAAACCATTTAACTGGTGTGGCTTTCTCTTCAGTGTCAGGTTGTCTCAGACTGTTGCAGTCAGCAGGGTAAAGAACCAGACTGAGTTTATACATAAATGTGATAAATTCACATTACAATGTTTTTGATTGAGTTTAGTACTGTGCCACAGCCTGTTAATATTTATAATATATCTATAATATCTAAAATGACATACGCTGCGATAGAAGATTGAGTTTATGTTGCCCAAATCTAGCTTCGTAGTTAGTTTAAATCTGAAAGCACAGCAGAGTGCTGCACAGTTAACCTTAGCATATTTAACAATAGACTGCTTATAATGCTTTTTGAAATTCTGAATCAACTTGATACACGTTTATTGCTCCCAGATGACTTTGCCTCCATGCAAGACTGCTGCTGGAATGCATCCTTATAATTATGCAGTTCACGTAATCTCAAAACGGTTGATGTGCTTAGCATGCACCAGAGCAAGAGAATAATCACACACTGATGGAAATTCTGCAAAAAAAAAAAAAAAGTCTAACTGAATTATTTTTACACTCCATGAATAATGTAGAACCTGTTTTGTGTAAAGTGAAATTGAAGGCTATCTATTGAGCAGTGAGCCTGCACCACCAAATTAGCATTTTCGAGAGCATCAAGGGGTCAAGGTAATCCATCAATTTCACAGCAGACATTGTTATACCATAGATGTTATTCATGAGTCCTGCACACACATGATTAAATAAAAAAAAAAAAGGCTAAAACTGAATTTGTCCCTGACCTGCTGTACCTTTTATGTAAAGTGCAGTGAAATACAGACATACTGCTAGTTGATTTATCCTCCACATCTAGGAAAGTATGTGCATCCTATGTGGTCTTAACATGAAATACTTCAACTGATGATCTAAAATAATGTTAGTATCTACAGGTTGTATTTATGCGAAATGTTTAACAGTGATGATAGCACAGTGTAATTGCACAATGAGTAACAGTTGAACCCATAAATCCAGTCAGTAATTGTGGATTTTAGTGAAGATCAGAATGTTTTCTTCGATAGAAGTTATAATTTTGTAATTCTGTATCCTTGTAAGGGATAAAATTAAAATGCCTTTTTGGGAAATTCTTATAAGGTTTATTATTATTATTATTTGGTACAGAGGATTATTTGTATGGGAAATATTCTCAAGCATGGACTAAAATATAAGTGTAACACATATTTTGTTAGGTGTAAAGGTCGGGTTGGGCATTCAAAGACTCTCATCTTATGGGTCATTTAGCAAATCGCGTTTCAGGAAATCACAGAGCATCAGTGCTGCAGAGGAAGACGCTTGTGTCGTCTTCAGATAAATGGGAGCAGCCTCCTCTTAGCACCACCCTATGTTGGTTTCTAAAGCTCAGTCTGGAATTCAGGTATCTTAATTGATTAACTAATTTTGTTGACAAGCAGTTGACAAGTCTCCAACTACTAATGGATAATGTCTAGTGGGAGCACAGCACTCTACACAAGAAAGTTACAAAATCATAAAACTAGAACATTATGAAAGGGATCTCATAAAAGGTTCAGTGTGCTGCAGAAGGAACTAATTACAAACATTTGCTGGAGATTCTCAACAAATGCATCATGCCCTCATTTGTACCACTATTCAGAAAATACTAACCAAAGGCTGCTGCCAGATTCTCTTTAATTAGATAAACAGTTTCAGAAGTGTTTATTGCAAATGCCTTAGATTTGTACTCACTGATCTCTGTTAGCATAGACGAAGCAGGGAAGCCAAGCAATTAAAATTTTGTATGGACATAGAAGTAATCGAAACATCTCTGATCACCCAAATCCGTCACAGATCCAAAAGACTTAGACGCCTCTGTCAGTTATCAGCAAGGGAAACACGTGAATCGTGTCCAAAGGAATAAGGTGGGATTATTTTACATGGATTTTATTATGACATCAGTCTGAAAGGAGACACACAAATAACTAGAAAACAGAAGAAACTCATTAAATCTTGGTCTTCCTTTAATACAGCTTGTGCCTGCTTTTGTTAGGTGCAGAGTAGATGCTGGACATTTCCAAAAAAGAGGTAGTGAGGGCCTGAAAACATACCAGGAATTTATCTTCCTGGTATGTTATATGCTCACTGTGAAACCAAGTCTGTGGCAAATAGAAAAGGGCACTTGTCTAATAGGACATCAGGCAGATTGGTTCTTTTTTTTTTTTTTCATCTTAGATTATTCCAGGTTTGAACACTAAATTGCATCTAGGGTGTAGCAAGCCTGGATATCTATGATTATATGTTTTTATAAAATCTGCAACATCTTTTAAATCGTTTTCATTCTTGAACTGGATTGCCCCCAATGAAACCTGACCTACATCCAAGACACTACGTATATAGCAGCCACATATATTTGTACATATATTCCCAAATGTATGTGAACTCAGTCATACACAAGTAATTCATTCACATATCTAAATTTCACATTAGTGCTGCAAAGGTTTTTACTATTTTGACATTTCAGGCTTGTTTGCAATTAACCTTTAGACAAGAATTAAACACAATCTCTTATTTTAATTATGAAGATAGTGAAGGTTTGCAACTGCTGTTATATAAAACTATATTCCGCCCTGTGTTGGAACATCATGGCTAATTTGCTCATTATAATTTGATCTGAATTCAAACGGTGGTAATTGCTGTCCTGTCCTGCTCATTACAGGGAGTTTGGTAATATGACTGTGGTAATGACACAGCAGTCGTATTACCAAATTAAATTCTGATTGCTTTATTCAGGAGCAGTGTGTTCAGGTCTGAACAGAATGTTCCTATATGCTCTGTTTCTAATGAGCGTCTTCATCAAAGATGCTTTGAAGACCCTTTTTTGCAGGAGAATCAAGTCGTGTCAAATTGTGTAACGTTGTAAACAAAAGGCTTGTCATAAGTGACCTTCACCAAAGCTTCTCAGATGAATGAAAAACCTAGCAAAGAATGGCTTTTGTCTCTCTCGTTTAATTCCTTTTAAATCTTTCTGTAAATCTGTTAGATCCTGCAGAAAGCTGCAGGTTTCTGTCCTATTAAACACTAAATGCATGGCTTTTGCTAAAACAAAATCCACTAAGCGATCCATGTTGACTGTATTTCCAATATAATGCATAAAATATACTAAGAATATACTTCATTGATGCTTTTCAACTCGGAACTAGTGAATGAAAACAAAGCTGCATTCAAAGAAAAGCTCGAAGCTTGTGTTAATAACTCAGAATTGATATGCATGATAGATACCCATCAACATTGCTGGTGTTTTGCTATAGTGACAACAAGATCAGATATATTTCACAAGGCTGAGGAAAAACATGAAACCTTTTGTCTCCATCATTTAAAACCACTTTTAGCTCTGTTTGAACACTCATAATGAATTCTTCTTTTTTATTATTAAAAACCATCTTTCTTGAAACACTTTAGTGCGTCTTCCCATGTGTTTAATTAAGATAAACCCACCAGAGACATGTTATAACTTCTGTCTACTTGCAGCTTTCTTAAACATTTTAAATGTAACTGAAATGCGATGTTGTTCTGTCTTCCTGTTTGTTAGGACTGCTGAGAGCCGGGAGCGGGCGTATGATCACAGTGCCTACGGACATCACGAGCGTCCTGGTAGCAGTTTCGACCGCCAGCGGCACTATGAGACAGACTATTATCGTGACGCAAGAGAGAGGACTCTAAGCACAGCTGGGAGTGGGTCTGGTAGCTCAAGTGGAAGCGGTACAACAGTGTCATCAGGAGTTGGTGGAACTATCGTTAACGCTGTTGCTGGCAACACGGGAACAAGTGGATCAGCGGGGGCCACAACGGGAGGAAGCGGGGGATCTACATCCGGCGGGGTTGGTTTCTACCGCTCTCACAGCAGGAGCCCTTGTCGCTTTGAGACACCAGAGCCTCGTTATGAGTCTCGTACCAGGGAGCCCTTTACTTTGGCCAGCGTGGTTCACAGGGACCTTTACCGGGAGGACAGGGGTCGACGTGGGGAGAGGTCTTACCGCCACAGTCGTAGCCGGTCTCCGCACTCAACGCACTCACGAAATCCCTCTCCTCAGAGACTGGCAAGCCAAGCGTCCCGTCCTGCACGTTCCCACAGTGGGTCAGGCTCTCGCAGCCGCTCTTCCAGTTCAGACTCAGTCAGCAGTACCAGCAGCAGTACGAGTGGCAGGTGAGTGAAGCTAATCTTGCATGACTGTTGTTTACCTTTGTGCATTCCAGTCTTAAACAAGAGCTGGACAGAGTAGGCTGAGCAGTCTGCAAATAACTGCTGCTTGATTCCTGTACAGAAACATAATCTGTCTTCATAAGCATAATGCAATGTCGTCTATATATGTGTGTGATTTTAAGTCAAAACACCAATATTACCAACAAGGTAAGACTTGTGTGCATTTCATATTTGTCACTGTTTAAAAGGGGACTCCCATTAAGAATACCGTGTTGCTCAACATCCCTAAATGCAGAAGCCGTGGTTTATAAATAACTGTTTCAAGACATCATAACTCCATTATGTGTTTCTTCGGCAGATACAGTGTCATTTTCATTCAAGTATGATCAAAACATTTAAAGGAATACTTTATTTAAGGTACCAGGGATACCAAGGATTTAAGGCACATATTGCAAGGCTGCAGATAGTTAATCATCACAACCTCTCCTTTGTGGAAGTAGTCAAAGTTAACGTAAAGAAACAGCATTTCCAACAATATTGCACAAGGTCACTCTCAACGTAACAGCTGCAACGACAGGCTTGCTTTTTCAGTTTCCAACATTTGAACATGACTTCTTGCTCCACCCTGCATTTGACATAAATTGCATGCAAGTATCTGCATGTTAATAAAGTCATTGTAAAGACGCATCATGTTCCCCATTATGTGGATTTCTAGCAGCTAATGTTGACAATAACACGTTTTTTGTATAATCGTGAATTCGTTTCACATGAATTCAGATGGCAAATGTCTTTCACACGGTCATTGGTTGAGTCGTTTTTCATGCATGTAACTGTTGCTGATGTTTTGTTCTGAATGGATTTATTTTATATTTTTTTGTTCAGAAATATAAGAAAATTTCATATACTCAGTTATAGGTAAACAGTAAGGTGTCACACAACTTAAGTGATTCTACCAAAGGTTAGGTTAAGTACAACAGATGTTAACATGTTAATAGTTGACTTGGGAATATGCAGCTAAGATGTTTTCACTGCGAGTGTAATTTTAATTCTTCTATTACAACCAAATGTGTATTTATGTCTGTCAGTCTGGTCTGAGCTCTGTTTTGAAACAGACATGCTGTTTTTGTGCATTGTTGCTTTTGTAAATTGATTTCTTTCTATTACGTCACTAGTTTGGGTGAATGTATACCTAAATACCTAAATAACAAAATGTTATCATGATGAAATGCAAAGTGAGGTGTGCAGGTTTAAAAACACAAACATGGCTGTTCGTGGCATTTGCGCCACCTCACCCTTGTCCAATTGTTTATTTTTCCTTTAACTGCACCACCTTTGCACGCAGCTTTGACCGGCACGTAGCGACACGTGTGGTTTGACGAGGTAGTGCTATAGGGGGAATTTCAGGAGACGGCTGGTATATTTTTCTCACTGCCTACCTCTGTGTACGGGTAGTGGCTGCCCCCCCTCCGTGAGATCCAGTTGGAACTGGAAATTTCTGGCCAGTGCTGGCTGCCTGCCCACTCCCACAGGCCAGGCTCCGTCAGCAGCACTTCCGGGAGTGTCTGAGCACGGGAGGAGAAAGTGAGAAGGAAACAAACAGCAGAGGGCCTAGAAAGCTGAGACAGGCATGGGAAAGGTTTGAGAAAAAAGGTGCATGAGGCAGCCATGAATTTGAAGCTGACAGATCCATCCATGAATATGAATTAGGGGGAGAGAGACATAGTAGAAATACACAATTATTCTAATGCATCGCTATACATATTAAATCTAATGATGTGCATAAAGCTCGTGCTCAACACAGGACATATACGGATCCTTCTCGGTTTCCTGCAGTTTGGACGCACTTATATTTGATCACTGTTTTGAGTCATTGTTTATAAAAATCCCCGTTTTAACTGCAATCTTTGACATTGGCTGTGCAGTGTTGCACTGCAAATAAACAAACCAGTTTCAGCTGTTCAGTACTTTCAGTTTCTTAAAATAATCAAATCAATATGTGATCGTAATGACATAACAAAAATTCGAATGACTATACTCTGTTCCTCTTTTGTCTCAGTGATTCTAGCAGTAGTTCAAGCGATGACTCCCCGGCACGTTCTGTGCAGTCTGCTGCTGTTCCTGCACCCACAGCACTTCCTTTATCCTCCCTTGATAAGGATGAACCGCGTAAAAGCTTTGGCATCAAGGTCCAAAACCTTCCTGTGCGATCTACAGGTTAGTTATAAGACACTTCTATTGCATGCAAGGACACAGAGCTTTTGTTATGCAGAAATAGTGTTTTGTATTTATGTATATCCCACAAATATTAATGGATTTTCTTAATTGATTAATACAAATAGCATATTTTTGAATAAAATGTACAAATTTTGCACACCTAATTAAAAAAACATTTGATCTTTGCACTACAGATACAAGCCTAAAGGATGGTTTGTTCCATGAGTTTAAGAAACACGGAAAGGTCACGTCTGTACAAATACATGGTGCATCAGAGGAGCGCTATGGGCTTGTGTTTTTTCGACAGCAAGAGGACCAAGAAAAAGCACTTGGAGCATCAAAGGGGAAGCTGTTTTTTGGCATGCAAATTGATGTCACAGCCTGGAATGGCCCCGGTAAGTTCTGATCTACAACTGTTTTGCAGAAGAAACTTGATTATTGGCAAAACGCAGAAGTTTAAAAAATAAAAATTTTCAGAAACAGAAAGTGAGAACGAGTTTCGGCCCTTGGATGAGAGGATAGACGAGTTTCATCCAAAGGCCACCCGGACTTTATTCATTGGAAATCTGGAGAAGACCACCACTTACCATGATCTGCTTAACATCTTTCAACGTTTTGGAGAAATAGTTGTAAGTTAATCTTGTGAAGTTGCTGAGAAATCAAGAAATATGCACAGTGCAGTTTGAAATGACCATATTTAGTGACATTTTATTTTTGTTTTCGCTATCCCAAAAGGATATTGACATTAAGAAGGTGAATGGAGCTCCACAGTATGCCTTTCTACAATACTGCGACATTGCCAGTGTCTGCAAGGCAATAAAGAAGATGGATGGGGAGTACCTTGGTAACAATAGACTAAAGGTTAATTTAATTTTACATCTCGTCTTTCACTACGATACTTGGCATGATAAATTAAGCTGTAAAATAACTGCGGTATTTATCCTTCTGTTTTTAAGCTGGGCTTTGGAAAGAGTATGCCTACGACATGTGTTTGGTTGGATGGATTAGCATCAAATACAACTGAGCAGTTTCTTACTCGTCATTTCTGCCGCTATGGACATGTTGTCAAGGTAAGTCTGTTTATTTTCTCCCTTATGGTTGCCCATTGTTTATTTCCTGGCACATTGGGACTCCATTTTTCTCTGTCTTCCGCAGGTTGTATTTGACAGAATGAAAGGAATGGCCCTTATCCTGTATAACAACATTGAATATGCACAAGCTGCTGTTAAAGACACAAAGGGGTGGAAGATAGGGGGCAGTAAAATCAAGGCAAGTGAAACAGTTTTGCTCTAAAATTGTGTTCTGTAATCTCAAGTATTCTCAAACCCCAAAAGGCTGTAAAAATGGTAATTTACCGTGCTTTTTTTCTTTTAGGTGGATTTTGCAAATCAGGAAAGTCAGATGGCTTTCTATCGTTCAATGCAGGCGTCTGGCCAGGATATTAGAGACTTTTATGACATTCTCTCTGAAAGAAGGTTTGTGGATTGAAATAAATCATCTCAGTACTTTCTATTGTTAATACTAAATGATTGATTCCAAAGTAAGATGAAAGGATACCTTGCTCATTTGGATTTATTTTCTTGGCAGGGACGATCGACGAACTCAGTATGAATTTCAAGCAGAAAGACAATATTATGAAAATGTGCGAACACCAGGAGCATATAGTGAAGATCCACGTCGCAAGTACTCTGCTAGAAGTCGAGAGTTCTACACTGAATGGGACCCATATCAGGGAGATTACTATGATCCACAATACTTTGAAGACCCGCGGGAATATCGGGAATACAGAGCAGATCCTTATGAGCAAGACATTCGCAAATACAGCTATTTGCAACGGGAACGTGAAAGAGAGAGGGAGCGCTTTGAAACAGATCGTGGACGTGATCATGGGAGGAGGACCATTGAGCGTAGCCAAAGCCCATCTCACATTGCCAATCGTCGTCCTGCTAGCCCCACCGCATCTCCTTCGCTCTCTGAGAGGATACCAAGTGACTCAGACCGCCGCATTTGTTGTCGATCATCTGACAGAAGTGGTAGCTGCAGTTCTGTCTCTCCACCTAGATTTGAAAAGCTTGAAAAGTCACGCTCTGAACGGTATAATAAAACTGACAAACTTGAAAAAGATCGAGTTTTTGAAGTTGAAAGAAGCAGTCTTGTTGAAAAGGAGAAGAGGGCTGGACGTAAAGATCGAGGGGACAAGGACAAAAGTGAGAAACAGAGGCTCAAGAAGCTCAAAGTTGCTTCACCTATTACCCAAGCATGTGAGACTGAACCTGAGATCGAAAGAGATCTTAGCCCCGAATCTGTCATCCGAAGTAAAACCAGTAAAGTTTCAAAGGAAAGCTTAAGCAAGGGAAGGTTGGACCTTCTCCCTTGTGTTGTACAGTTAACACGTGTTAAAGAAAAAGAAGGAAAATTGATTGGTCAGACTGGACAAGAAAAACAAATACAGAGGGGTGGGAGTGACAGTCCTAGATTGGCGTCACCCTCAGCTGACCAGAGGAGCCCTCTATTCCGCACAGAACCCTCCAAAGGTGATATTTCTAAGCATGGAAAGGTGCCCAGAGACAAAAATATGCACAGTTTAGTGGAAATTATTGACAAGGAAACTAAAATCAAATCCAAAAAACATGGAAAATCTGAAATGGTATTTGACAGTGGTATTTCTGTTGATATTGACCGTTTAGCTGCGAGGAAAAGGCGTTTTGAAGACTCAGGAAAAACTGATCGACAAAAGCGATCTAGTGAGGAGGACCTTGGTAGACCTGGACTTCATAAACCTTGGAACAATACTAAAGAGACAGATTTGGATAAGAACCCTTTGATAAAGGGGATCCATAAAAAGGAGCACCACAAGGATAAAGGTGTCCGAGTGGTCTCAGTTAATAGTCCTCAAGATGGTCGAGATGGTGAGAGGAACACTTTAGGCCTTTCTCTGGAGCGGCAGTCACGACTGGGGGAGCTGCCTGAAGATTCTACAGATCAATTAGACTCTGCCTATCTTAAAATGGATTTAGAGTGCTCAAAAAGTGAAAACAGCTCCAGTCTCACAAAGATGTCAGGTGACAGTAGCCTTGATTTGGATGAACAACAAAAACAGGTACTGTCTGAAAATGAACAAGGGAGAGTAAAATGCAGGGATTCTAATGATGGGGATGAACACTTTGTGCACATTGACCAGACTAATATTTGCACAAAACAAATTGAACAGAATCGATGGCTTCGGCCCAAGCTTAGCGAGCCTGATAAGTTAATCAAATATGAAAACCCACCAAGTGATGAGACTCTGGACTTTGAAAAGGATTATATCATGCACGATGTTGGAAAACCAATTCAGGATATGGGTAATGATGACTTCTCCTGTAAACGAAAGAAACTGGAGAATTTTGACTTTGAAATAGTCACTGCAAAAAGTGGGCACACTTTTGGAAGTTCACAGAAATTAAACGAGGACATTTATCAAAATGTAACACCCTCCGTAGGAACTAGCCATTTTTCTACAAATGACGAAGATGAAACAGCCCAGATTTCTGTGTCAGTTATAAACAAAGAAAGAAAATCCTCTCCAACTGATGACAAATTTTCCCACACTGAGTCAATTAAAAACAATTTAGGGTTGACAGCAAGACCTTTTCAGTCTTCTGACACTGAATTCCCTAGATTTAAGACAACCTTGCTTGGATGTGATGAGGAGTTAATGCAACACTGGGAAAGAAGGATCAAATCGGACTCACTTAAAATGGAAATGACATTCCCCAGTGCTGTTGCAAAACGGGAAAGCATCCGCAAGCGCCTTGGCCAGGATTTGGAACCTGGGGAAGTGCAGTCAGATTCAGAAGATGATGAAGATGGAGAAAACAAACACATCTCTCCCAAGTCAAATAGTTCTCTATCTTACATCCTTAGGGAACACGATGAGAGAATCATAGACCTCAAACATTCAGGCTCCTTGGAAAAGAATAAGTTTTATTCTTTTGCATTAGATAAAACTATAACTCCTGATACAAAAGCACTTCTTGAGAGAGCCAAAACCCTGTATTCCTCCAGGGAAGATAATTGGTCATTTCTTCCCTCACGCTTTCCAACCTCCCACAGCTGTTCCGATAAGGACAAGGTAGAGCTTGCACCTCGACCTATTCCTTCTTGGTATATGAAAAAGAAAAAGATTCGCACTGATTCTGAAGAAAAGCTACATGATAAAAAGGAGGAACTTAAGCCCCAGGACCAAGAGCGCCAGGAATTGTTTGCCTCTCGCTTCCTGCATAGCTCAATTTTTGAACAGGATTCTCGGCGTTTGCAGCATCTTGAACGCAAAGACCAAGATTTAGAAACCGCAATTGGAAGGCCTTTTTCTAAGTCAGGCGCTACTGAGGGACAGCCTGATTCTGGAGGTGGTGATATCCCACAGGAGCCTATAGTGCTTTTCCATAGTAGATTTTTGGAACTCCAACAACAGAAGGACAAGGACCATCCCCTACCTGATAGTGAGAATGATTTGGTAGTGACAGAGATTAAAGAAGATGAAGTGCAGAATTCTGATAATGTGCTCTCTGAGCAATTACTGAAGGTTGATTGCAAATCAGCCAGTACCCCACTGGTGTTGTCTGTTTTGCCATTTGTTTCTTCACCTAAAGAAATGTCACCTGAAAAGAAAGAAGTTTTAACTCCATCTATGGATCAACTGGTTTCATTTGTCAAAGAAGAAAAAGTGGAGCCAGTTGTTGAGATGTCCCCATCTCATTCTCTTCCTATGGAAGACTTGAAACCAGTTGTTCCTAAGTTAACCATAACCCCTCCTGCTACCCTTTCAGAGCCAGAAAATGACATGGAAATAAAAGTAGAGTTAAATGAACCCAAAGTGAAAATTAGTGATGGAAAATTGGCAGTGGAACATATTCCACCTGTGGAAGATAAGCCACCCACTCCTGGTGGATCCCTGAGTGGGCTTGAAAGAGAGACAGCAGAATTGTCTTATTCTGACTACCCGAAGATGGAAGAGAAATCAGAGATTATAAACGCAGAACCTAAAATAGAAAGTCAGGACCCAAAACTCTTTGAGGAGTCACAGAAAATTGAGACAGATAGTGAAGCATATATGCCAGAGTTAGAGACTGAAATAAAACCATTACCAAACCGCAGACAGCCCAAGAGTAAAAGGGCAAAACCACTATCAGTGTTGCGCACGTCACAGCCTTCCCAAAATGTTTCCACTGAGAAACCTGCAACAAGAAAAAGTGAACGGATTGACAAAGAGAAACTTAAAAGGGCGTCATCTCCTCGAGCAGAAGCACCAAAAACATCTTTTGAGTCTAAAACCACATCCAAGTCACCAAGTCATGCATCCGATTCTGAACAAAACCTTGAGTCAAGTTTGATCCATGGGAGAACACGTCGCAGGAATGTTAGGTCGGTTTATGCCACTCTACATGAAGATGACCAAGCTAGTAAAGAGGTTGTTGAGTCATCACGTTCTATGCGCAAACGTGGTGCTGATAAAGAACCTGTACAACAAGATGTTCAAATTCCATCTACCAATGCAAGGCGAGGACGTCCACCTAAGAGAGGCATCAAACGTGGGGAGGATGCATCACCAGTAAAAGGGGATCAGCAGAAAATAATAGAAGATGACATAGAGGTCAAAGAGATCTCAAGTGTAGAGACTGTGAAAGCATCTGAGGGATGGCGTTCACCCCGCACCCAGAAAGTACAACAAACACAGCTGACCTTATCTATTCCAGTTAACAAGAAAGGAAGTAGACTAGACAAACAGTCTGGGGGCACTACAGCACTAGCGGAACAAGCTGATCTTGCAAGTCAGGATGAGTCAGAGCTTAAACCTAAAGCTGATTCAGAACTGTTTGGGAAGTTATCTGAAAGAGCAGAAAACTCAAGCTCACCAGTGCACAAAAAGGAAAAAGATTTAAAAGATTGTGTTGTGAAATCTGCTGAAAGTGAAAAGATGGACATCAATTGTTCTGAGAAGACACAACAGCCTGAAAAAATTGTTAAAATGAAAACACCAAGGTTGAAAAGAAATACCAGGCACATTGCAGAAGAGAAATCGCACAGCTTAAAAAATCTTGAGATCCGTGTAAGCGTTGATGACGTAAAAGGTTTACTTCGTTCAGAGGACGATGAAGCTGAGTCAGTTGAACCTCCTATTATTACAAAAAATAAGACAGTAGTTCAGGAAAATGAGGAAGCGAATATAGTATGCCTTCCAAATGAGTCAAAAGATCTTGGAAATGAAAAGGAAGAGACTTTATCAGAACCTGAACTTCCTGCTGATCCAGCTGCTGCTCTTTTAGCTCGACAGATGGAACTAGAGCAGGCTGTTGAAAATATTGCCAAACTTACAGTAGAGCATCCTCCACGGCCATTTAAGGAACCGCCCTCTGTGCAACCTACCACATTGCCTCCTGTCACAGTAGAGCCAGAAGTTGAGGGTGAGGTTGAGGAGGAAAAGCGTGCAAATCCTGCTAGTGAAACTGAACTTGCAGCTGCTATTGATTCCATTACAGCTGAAGAAACATGTGCAGATACAGATGGGTTCACAGCTACTCCTACTTACACTGCTCTTGTTCCTACTCCTGAATCATTGGTATCCTCCTCATCTAATGAGATTATGGAGCCTGAAACACATATGGTGATCAATAATATTCTTGCAGCAGACTCGGATGATAGTCCTCTAACACCTAGTCCAAAGGGGCCAGTGGCAGAGTCTAAGGCAGGTCACTATACCTCTGTACTTGAAACGCCCAAGAAAACAAGTAAAGTTAGAGCAAAAACCCCAAAGAAGTCAAGAAACCGTAAAGGTACACTTAACAAGAAAGGGGATTCTGAAGAGGTATCACAACCAGAGCCCTCCCCAGTCAAGTTACCCGAATCAATCCCAGAAGACCCAGAAACCATTAATTTAAAAGCAGTTACAGTTACAGCTGGGGCAACTGCAGCGGCTTCTGTGGTCACTGCTGTTGCAACTTGTAGGCGTGATGTTACAAGTGCTATAACTGTAGACACACCCAAAGAGGCAGAACAGCCCGAAGTTGAACAACCTGTACCCAAAGAATCAGCCTTTCATTCAGGCACAAGCAACATCTCCAGTTGTAAAAATCATCCACAAGTAGTAGAACAATCTACCCCTATTCTAGCCTCTGCTCCTGCTCGCCCACAAGCTGTATCCCAGTTTAGTCTGTTGCGGCCTGCCAAAATGCCAATTTCACCTGACTGGCCTCAGAGATCAGAAGAAAGTAGAATTTATGTTGCTCCTTCATGTCACGTCACAGTGGTAACACCTTCTGTACCAGCATCAACTGCTCTTGGAGCCCCTTCATCGAACCCCCCAATGCCCCCTGACACAAAGGCCTCTGATATTGACCCTAGTTCTAGCACTTTAAGAAAAATCCTAATGGAACCTAAATATGTGTCTGCATCAAACAGCAATTCAATCCCAACCACTATGGTGACATCTGCACTGTCGGATCCATCACGAATGTCAGAGAATGAAAATCCCTGTCACATAGTGAGTTCAAGACAGTTGCATCCTGAAGACAGACCACCTTTACTTCCACAGCCCGTACATCACAAACCATCTCCACTGACGGAGTCCCAGCAGAACTGTGGAGAAAAGACACAGCATACAGTAATTTCTCCTGCTACCTCAGTAATAAGTCGAATTCCAATGCCTTATGATACAGAGGAAACACCACGCATATCCCTAAGCAACAGAAACATTGGCCTAACTATACCCAAGCAGAAATTTAGATCAAATTCCAATGAGAATAACCGCTATCATGGCTTAGATATGGTAGAAGATGGGACTAGAGGGCACTCAGTTGTTGAGACCACTACTTACAGTACAGGCTCCAGTCCTGGTCTAAGGGTGAATACATCGGAGGGTGTTGTTGTTCTAAGTTATTCTGGTCAGAAAACTGAAGGACCTCACAGGATGAGAGCCAAGATTAGTCAAATTCCTCAAGCCAGTGCTGGCGATATAGAGTTTCAGCAATCTGTGTCAAAATCTCAGATAAAACAAGACCCACTCATGTTATCATCCCACTCGCCTACCCCGAAAATAGGCCCAACTCCTACACCTTACGGGCACACAGGGGTTCTTTTGACTGGTCAGTCCTACAATTCTCAGCCTGTCATTTCCAGTACCAAGCAGGAGAGTCTTGTGTGTGACAAATCTGAAGCTCCATATCACACAGTAAAGATGTTCCAGCAACCAGTTAGTTCTCCGCAAGTGTTGATGTACAACACAGCTGTGATACAGCAGCAGCACAGCAAGAGAGAACCTCTACCAAAGAAGAAGGACATTGTCAAAGCTGTTCAGCACTCTAACCTCAGCCCAGTCATGAGTCCACACCATCCATCTCTATCTGGAACCCGAATGAGCCCCAGCCCTGGCATCTCAACTGATCGTTCTGCTTTACACCTCAAGCAAGAGCCCCAGTCTCCACGGAAAGCTGTTTCCTCACCTTCACCCTATATCAAATCCTGTCCTCCAAGCAGTTCTCCCTTAGGAACTTCTGTTGTTCTGGGTCAGGGAATTCCATCAGTGTCTACATATCATTCTAGTATGCATCATCCACATTCAGAACAGTCTTCTGTTATAATGCAACCTCACAGTGTCACCCAGTCAGTGGCTCATGAATCCAGAATAAATACGCCACCAGTGTCTGGAATAAACTATGGAAGGCGAGGTGATTCCCTGTCATCTTCCCATCCAGGGCCTCCACAGCGTTCCAATACACCACAATCCAATGTCATCCGAGATATGGTACTGCAATCTCACTCAAGTCCTCAGTCAGTTTCAAGTGGTAGTGGCAGCAGTGTAAATGAAGAAGACCCCAGACACTTTAACCAGGCCCTTAGTAGACCATCGGGGCCCCAGCTCCAGTCGGATGTAATGATGATTCACAGTGATCACAGAGTGCTCCACCCAAGCATACGCATGGACCAGTACAGAGACATGCACCAGCGCATCCTTATGCACCAGCAACTGGGAGAACAAAGTGTTGTTGAAGCAAGACAGTCACGCGCCTCAGAGACTGGAACATCTTCAAGCAACATTTCCGGACCTTCAAAGAGTCCTATAGCAGCGAAGGGACTTGAACTATCCACAAAAGAATCTATGAAACCACTAGAAGGAAAGTTGATACATCCACCTGCCAATGAAAGTAGAATCAGAGGAGTCCATGCATCAAGTCCAGTAATGGTGTCCCCTCACCCTCATGGGGTTCAGCTCATGCATCCAGGAGGTGCTGGCACCTTTCCAGTATACCGGGACATGCGGGGCTTCCCATCCCAGTTTCCAGGACATCCTACATCAGGACACAGCCTTGCTAACCAAGGGATAGCATCTTCACAGGTCATTTGATATGCTTTACTACTGTGGCTACACAAATATTTTGAAAGTAGTATGATGAAACATTTATAATTACATTTTCGAATAATGGATCATAAATATTTATACATATTCATTTGGTATGTGTTTTTCCTAATCAGGTCCCTGCTGACTCTGAGCTGAGTCACCGGAGTAAAGTGTCTCAGTCACATGGAGGAGGAAGTGATTCCAAACCGGAGACTTCCCATCTTCGCCATGCCTCGTCTACGGACCTCTCTCACATTTCCCGAATGCCAGGGGATACAATCTCACCCTCATATCAGTCACCTATGACGTCCCCTATGAGTCTTACTCACAAGCCAGATTTATCACTACAGAAAGGCCCTCCAGCCTTCCTGTCAACACCTCCACCAGCAGTACCCCAATCGAGTTCACTGCAGCCGCGGCCTGATGCTAAGCTGGAACATTCAGGACATCGATCCATTGACATGGTGCAGCTTTTGACGGTAGGAAGACAGATGGACCAGTACTGTTGTCATACGTGAAATACAATGTCAGCAGAATTTGAAAGAGGGGAAATATGTTGTCAAAACCCGTTTATGTTTTCTTTATACAGAAATATCCTATTGTATGGCAAGGCTTGTTGGCACTGAAGAACGACCAGGCTGCTGTCCAGTTGCACTTTGTTTCTGGCAACACCATACTGGCACAGCGCTCACTGCCGCCCCCAGAGGGAGGTGCACTTCTTCGTATTGTCCAGAGGATGAGGCTCGAGGCTTCCCAGTTGGACAGTGTGGCACGTAGAATGACTGTGAGAGTTTTGTTTTTATATTACCTTTGATTAAAAATATATGGGATCTACTCAGTAACCTGATAATCATTAAAAATAATGTATTCATCTATGTTTTAGGGGTGTGTTATATGCTTCTAATGATAAGATTTATGTCAGGTGGAGAATGACTACTGTTTACTACTGGCTCTACCCTGTGGTCGTGACCAAGAAGATGTCCTCGGTCAAACCCAAGCCTTGAAAAGTGGCTTCATCACCTACCTGCAAGCCAAACAGGCAGCTGGAATCATCAATGTGCCCAACCCTGGCTCTAATCAGGTCCGTGGTCAACTTTACTGTTTTACCCATACTTTTAACTTCTACCTGTGTTTCATAATGAAGTACTGTACAATGAAGATGTTCCCTCTCTAATCAAATTATTTTTATCTTTGGATCCACAGCCAGCCTATGTGGTGCAGATTTTCCCACCATGTGAATTCTCTGAGAGCCACCTTTCGCGTCTGGCCCCGGACCTTCTCAACAGCATCTCCAGCATTTCCCCTCACCTTATGATTGTCATCGCCTCCGTTTAATTACCTCCATTTGTTTTCCCTGAACAAAGCCAACACCAGCCCTTTTTGGACTCATTCAGTTTTGTAAACTGGAATTGCCTCATATTTTTATGAGTTTAACTTTTTAAAAAATCTAATTTAGCACGCACTCACCTTTTCTCCTTCACTTCACCGAGTCCTTAAGTCACCCAATGACGTTGAAGTCCAAAAATGATACCTTTACGGATCCGATGTGGAATGCCGAACTGGGATTTTTGATGATCATCTCTGATTATTCATTTCATTTTTGCCATTTGTGGAGGTGTTGTGGATAGCCTTTTCTAATTCATAGCATTCAAGGAAGCTATGGATTGAGACCTTCCTATGGGATATTTTTTACCTTCATAAAAGTGATTGTGATTTTCTTTTTTTTTCTTTTTTTTTTTAAAGAAAAACGATGTGAGAAGTCATTGCACTATGTTAAGGAAAATTGTGAACTCTGTACAGATTTGAGTATAATATGATACATGTTATGGAATTATTCTCATGATCAGACATACTTGTGCAAGCTAAAAGAAAAATCATTGCCTGGAGAATGATCAAGGATCATTTCGGCCTGATCAATCATACTGCTTTTGTTCCTTCACCATCAGCCAACTTCTACTTCATTTCCGGACTCAGCTCTCCCCGAAGTGTTCCCTGCCCCAGGAACTCATGAAGGGACGTTTAGAGTTGTACAGTTTACACTCAATGCCTCAACAGGGGACTTTATAAAGAATATTTAATTTGTTTATTTTTGTTTCCTTAAGCCTAAGGGTATTGTGGACAATTGTGAAACTGTAAATAGTATAAATATTTAAAGACTGAAGCAAAGTGGAGAGACCAAGTGAATTATTTTACAAGACAGATCATCAAATGTTCTTTCTTTCATTCTTTCTCTTTCTTTTGGCAGGGGCATGAAGGGGAATGGTGGGACGGATCTGTATAAGATCCAGGAGTGATATTCGAAAAAACAAAAAAGAAAAAAAAAGAAAAACAAATTCTGTGCCAAATTGTCTTTTTTGCAAATGCTCAACACACACTGTATCTAAAACGAAATTTGATCAAAACCTATTTTCATATGTGACTTTGTATTTTGCCAGACTTGATTATTTTGTTCTTTTGTTTTTTATTTGTATCGTTCATCAACACAAATCTGTTACTACAGTGCTTTTACATTTTGAAATTGTATCCTCATTTTGAAGGAACCTTTGTATTGTAATGTAGGGGTTGCATTTTTGTTTGTATTCCTCTTTTCCTTTAAACCGATGTGGTCCTCTACTACCCCCTGCTGTCTGAAAATCACTCTTTCACATATTAAGAGCCGCTTCCTGAGGTCATTTAAGCCATGACTTCTCATGACAGATGTGCTATAGCATGCTTTATTTTCTAATCTTAAAGGGTAAAGTAAATCATTAATGAAAAGAATGTGACTTGAACTTGACATCATGCCGCTAATGGATGTGTTCATCTGTCTCCATCCCTTTCCTTAAATGTCTCCTTGAGCCAAGCTGTAAATACTAATGTCCTTAATCTGTGCTCGTGTATTTTTCCCCTTTATAATTGTCTTTCTTCAGGGTCCTTATTTTTTGTTTTGTGCAACAAAACAAAGCAGTCTGAAAGAGACAGGAGATGAGGTGTGTGAAACCGATGCTGAAAGTAAAACCATGCTTGTCAGTTTTGTGGTGTAAATATTTCTATGACTGCAAGCTGAATACTCTCATGGTTATGTTGAAGGCACTTATAATTTTTGATAAACAAACAAGAAGAAAAAAAAAACAACTTAAAACAGTGATTAATAGGAAAACTGTCTTTTGATCAATCTTCATTTTGAGTGTATTTTGCTGTTCCTCCATGAGGACATTTTAAAATGTAAAATAAATGGTTGTTTAACTTACTTCTGAAGATCATTAAATGGTCATTCGCTTTGCTTTTGTGTTCTTTTGGGTGTAAACTTGTTTTTTTTTTTTTAATGCAAACTGTTGAAGGATTGTTTAGGATGTTGATGGCAGGTTTAGAGAAGGACCTACGTGCTGCAACCTACCATCTGTGAGCTACAGCTTCTGGAGACTTCAGGTTTTACGCCTCTGCAACATTTTGCAATACTTTCTTAGAACTGCATTGGATTAAATTGTGAAAAGTCTTTATGTAAACCAACATTGCTTTAGTCCGTCACAGCTGCAGTCCATGTATCAGTCAGAAGGTGTCAGTGTCTGACTGAACTGCACGACTGTGATACATGTGTAAATGTTTAACTGTTTCCAGAGAAGTCAATAGACATTTCAGTTCATCCTGTGACATGTTGGAGTTACCTTTAAACGACTGTGGACTCCTGGGATGATAACACAGTTAGTGTTTTTCTACATCTTTGTAATTTGACTATATTCTAGGAAATTGTACGCCATAGGAAACGGAACCTTTTGCTAAGACTTTAAAAAAATCCAACCACACAATTAAGACCTGTTGTCTTTGATTTATATTATTTTTTTAGTTGCAACCAGCAAATCCTGGATTTTATTCTGCTCTTCCAGCGAAGTAATTGTGTAATTTTGACTCATAGGTTACCTCACTCTATCATAATGCATATCAGGAATGTGTTATCGTCCCTCTTCTCTTGTTATATAAGTGATTAAATCTAGATTTTTTAAGCATACATAATTATAAAAGGTGTGCAGAATCGAAGCACTAGCCACACACACAGAATCATTGTGTCAAATGTGTGAAATGACAAAACATAAATGTCCGTGACAGATTTTAAAAATATTTTTCTGGCTCACTTTTTAGAACTGTGTTAAAATAGCTGTGGAGGAAGACAAATGAGCACCATGGCTGTCAAGGCTACAGTTATAGACTCATCTCTCAGGCAAATAACTCCATGGTTTCAGGAATTTTAAGACTGTGGCTTGAACATTAAGGTTTCCGGCTGCACCCGTCAAATTCAAGAGTACACGAGCTGGCAGCGTCTCCAGAGGGAGGCCCATGGGGTTTGGTTGTGATTGGAATTTACTTTGGGAACGTTTGGTGGTCATGGAAGCAGCATCTTTCATTATTTATTATTTTTAAGTACTCCGTAGAGTGCAATTAATTATAATCAAATACAAACTGCCTGTGAAGAGACACCACATTAGTTATCTGACTTCTAGTTTATAGTTAACGTCTTAACTATGAAGTCATGATGTAGTTTATGTTACATAAATAATATCCGCCTGCGGTGCGGTATGGATTGTTATTTTTCGTCTATAGTCTGAGCAGGTCAAGGCTTCCCATAAAAATAAAAATGACACTGAAGAACACCAGCTGCAACTGTGAAAGCTGGTGATTGAGCACACAGAGGAGGCTACAGAGGGTCATACTCATGCTATACACATATTCTCTCCCCTCATGTGCCTACAATTTAAGCATAGGAGTATGGCCATGCATAAGAGGTGAGGCATGGATGATTTATAGCGGCCTGACAGAACAAGGCTTGGAACTGACGCCCTTTTCACAGCGTGAGAAGAAGCAGATCAGATTGGGGACAAATTCAAGATACTTCCCTTCACGTTGTTTCCCCCTCCTCCTCCAGATTCGTAGTTCTTCTAAGATTACAGACGCTGCCTTTGAGCGGTGAAGCGAAGTCAAGGAGGAGCCTTTGCCCTTGTCCTTACAGTAGACCTTGTTCATTTCTGCGAGCTTGAATTCTTTGCCACAAGATGACATTTTGAAGGCCCGGTTTTAGCTAAAAAATGAGAAGAATGTTGACAATTCAGAGGTTGGTTTTTCAGACACTGATAACTACTTGTTTTCTTGTTTGTGTCCTTTTGGCGTTTAGCTTTCTACATTCCTTGCTGCTGCTTGGACAGAATGTCCTTAAATGAGAGCGCTGAATAAACCAACTAAATGGATGCTTGTGAAAAAAGAAATCACTTGTTCTGAAGTGTTTGAAGTTGTCCATATATTTGAACCTGTGCTCAACTCATTGTGATTGATTCTAGTCAGTACAAAGAGCAACAGGATTAGTGCCTATATTACTGCTCAGTGAACTTCACTGCAAGATGACAAGAGCTTTGGGAAAATCTTTTTTGACAAGCATATGCATGCTTTAAGGCTTCAAACCATCAAACTGGTGATCAGGAAATGTACAGAAGAAGCTGTTGAGACTAATGCAAAGGTAGCTCGGAGGGTTTTGGGTGAACTTCTGCTCAACAGATGGTGGTCTGGCTGCTCTTTTCTTGTCAGAAACCTAACAGGAAGCAGTAAAGTCACCTTTAAAAAAAGTCCTGAGGTGCTTCACCAGCCTCTCTTCTGCTGAGTAGAGACCCCAAAGCTTGATTTGTGCTTCAAATACTTTAGCTCACCTCTGCTTGCAGCTGCACGGGGCAACGTTGATACAGACATTTGGAAGCTTTTGTGTTGACCCTTTGTGGTTAGTGACTCCCTCAGGTGATGTTAATGCTAGGGTTTGGGTTGTTGATTGCATTTGATACCTGTTGGAAATGTACAAAAGGCTTTAGTGGATTTTATTGGTTTTCTTCTGTGAACTCTTGTTTTAAAAACTTACAATATTCTGTATCTGGTTCACTTTTCATACATCAGACATTTCTTTATCAGCTCATTGGTTGCAGGAACAGTGTGAATAGATTTTAGCCCAATTTAAATGACTCAAAATAACTCAGTTGAGCTTTTACCACGACTTAACTAAATGCATGTTACATGTTTTATAACAATAATAAAAACATTGTATTTTAGAGCTGGTAGTTCTAATAGTTGAAGTGAATAAACTAGCAACTCATCAGAATATCTACTAAAATGCATAAGATAAAAAACCTTGCATGAAAATATATCTGACTGGGTTCAGAGGCATATCTAAATTATCTAAATGCAAATGTAAGATTATAAAATAAAATAATGATGAATGGTAATGCTTGGAAAAAGGTTTTATTTGATTTATCATAGCGGAAATACATTTACATATTACTTATCTTATCTTGACATAGACATTAAAGAACATATTTCATCAGTGTACGTTATATAAGAATGATGTCAAGTGATCAAGAGATCAAGAGCAGTCTGTCAGCATGACGGCAACCAATAAGAGTTTGTGGGAAATATTGTTTCCAAAGGCTGCTAAACAGGAATATCAAATAGACAATGAAATTACATGTACATCACATGCACTGAGTAGTAACATACATCATATGACATAGCATTGAGCATGATTTGCTTTATCTACAGTGGCTTTATGTGCCTAAAAAATTCAGATCTTTCATGTTTTAATTCAGAACAACCATAAAAACCTCATAGTGCTAGTGGAAAAAGTATGTGAACCCTTGGAATTAATTACTAGTTGTAGTTTTGCTGCTGTCGAGTATCAATGTGCTCTTTGGCAAACTTCAGGCGTGCAGCAATGTTCTTTTAAATAAGCAGCAGCTTCCTTCATGGTGTCCTGCCATAGACACCCTGCTAGTTCAATGTTTTACATACTGTAGACTCATGAACACAGATCTTCACCAGTTCCAATGATGCCTTCAAATCTTTGGCTGTCACACTGAGTGTTTGTTGTGCTCTTGAGGTCATTTTGACTGGAAGCCCACTTCTTGGTAGAGTAGTCACAGTCCTATAGTGTCTCCATTTGTAGATTGTTTTCCTAACTGCAGACTGGTGAATTTCTAAAGTCTTCATTATCATATATCCTCTGAAAGCTCCTTTTGGTGAGGTATGGCTCACATAAGTGTATTCGTCTTGTGCGGAGCAAACTCAAAAATTTTGAGTGGTTGTTGTCCGTCAAAGTAGCTCTGCATTATTACAAATGTTCCTGTTGTGTTGAATTTTCTGAGACAGAATTTTGAAGTTGTGGTCTCCTTTAGTCTCTCCATTGTCTAACTTTCTGTATGCAAAACCCTGAGCATAAATATTTCATGAGGAAGCATGCTTTATTCTGGAGGCACTAAGGTTGTTTTACTGGTGGTCCTTTACACATACTGAGCAAGAATACCAGCAGACCAAACTGCTCAGATTTCATGTTCCACAACAAAGTGCTGTAACACAGAATGTGGTATTTGTTTATAGTGCTCACATTACTGTTTGCTAATCGTAAAAGAAATGATCAGGGGAATGTTTGGAAGACAAACATTGGCTGGAGCCTGAGTGTAAATGCTTTAATCTAAGAGATTTAATATGAATACAGGCTTTAGAAGGCATGTAATGAGTTAGATAAGATGCTGTTTTAATAGGCCAAACAGCACATTAGAGCCAGGAAGAACAAGAGAACAAAGGTCATGGAGATAAATACAAACACATGCTCCATCAGGTTATTTAGAAAATGTCCACAAGCTAATCTATCTGCAGAAATTACACTGATTTATGAATTGTTAAACATTCCCTAATGCACTTTCAGGATTTCCAATCCATCATGGAACCCTGTAAACAAGTTATCATGGAAACAATATGACATTATAACACCTGGCAATGTAACGTGAAAATGTTTCTTCAGGCCGAATACGAAAAGTCAGTGTGAGGAAGACCAAACTGAATGAAATGCAATGATGTGATTGCTCCACTTTACAACGGGCAACAAAAATAGATCAAATGACTGATGGGGTCACAGTACACATAAACCGTGGACAGGCAGTGCTACAGTTAAACGGCCTCACCCATGTGAGTCAAGCGTCTGAGTGTAACACTTTCCTGTGACACCGTGGTGTCCTAGTTGCAGCCTGATATCTCCAATTTAATGCATGCTTCTCACTTGCTTCATTTGGTTTCATAAACATATGATAGAGTCATAAATGACTACATTTTTCAAATCTGTTTTGCATTTTGATGCATGTAAATTGGATTCTGTTTATTGTGCAAAGAAAACAATTAGTCAGGTGGTTAAAATTCAGTTTCTTTAAAATATTTCTTACATGAGCTTTCACTAAAGAGGCCAAATGAGGCTTTTAGCACATTAACACACTTGACTTCACTGCGGCTAGACACTGTAAAAGTCCATCCCAAATCTGAGAGCTTTAGAAAACATCTGCTTTTAACAATAAAGTGCAGTAAACATATTTTACAACAGAGTCATTAACTGCAATAAAACTCTGAGACTTAACTCAAATGACATTAATTTGACTTTTAATTAACTATTTTAATGTGGGTGTTTATTGGTTAGGACATTTGTACCTGGGAACTGGGAACATTGCATGGTAACAGGACAACAAACATTAGCAGTCATGTGATAAACAGGTTGTAAACACGTCAACAGCTCAACTAGAATATCTGTGATGGAGTTTGGTAGTGTCCAGTTGCAGAGAAATGCACAACACTAATTTGCTAATAGCTTGTGTTTTTATTTAATTCATTTGAGTAGTTTGGTAAAAAGATTCTGTGGCTGAAACCGAAACTGGAAACAGACAAAATGTCTACACACCAATGATGGAAGTGTGCTAGTTCAAAGGCTGTGCTGTAAAATGTGATGGTTATTTACAGCACCAATTTTTTTTTGCACAACAGTTTTACTGTCTGGTTAATTTGCTTAACCAGATAAGAGGGCTTGATGCATCCTGTCTGATTGTGTATTTGGTTTCGTCTTCCGTCAGCTTTCTTTTTGAAGATGTTCCCATCTCTCAAGAAAAGTTTTTCAGTTTTCATGACAATAAAATTTCATGTTGCTTACAAAGACACAGTGTGTATCCTGAGCCTCTTTGCTCATTATCACTACCACATGTTGATCAGTGGAACAGCACGAACCCAGCATCAGAAATGTGTATCCTGTCACCTGCATGCATTATGTCCTACATACAGACAAACAGGGCCACTTCTATAAACAGCATAACTTGAGGTCAGAGACTTCAAGGTATCTTTAAACTGGGTGTAGAAATGTTAATACCTATACTATTATGATGCTTACTGGACTCTGCCCAAATGCATCAGTGCAGGCTGCTCCTTATATGCACATTTTATAAAACAACTGAGTACATAGCTCCAGTAGGCATAAAATATGTTAAATCAACACTGGCTTGTGTTGCATTCAAATAAGCAGTGGTTGAATATAGCTCTATGCTCCATATATCACAGTGCGACTATGTGTGTGTGTGTCTTGTTCCATTCCTTTCTCCATGGACCCATGGGGTTTGGATCGTGATCTGGCTCGAGGGAGATGTGAAGTTGATTTGCGGTTCTTTCACTTTTCAGGGAAAATAAAAGGCTTGTGTGTTGTTGTCTTTTTTTTTCCACCCTCCATCTATTCTGGATTTAACCACTCTCCGCCTCCAGAACCCAATCTGTCAACCAGTGTGAATAAGTGTGAGAGACTTGAGTTTGTGCCTCGGGTGCTTGGGTGGCAGAAAACTAGACTCAGGTCACTTGAGGTGGGTGTAGGTTTGAAAACACGTGCATGTGCCTGACTCATTCTGAAAAGGTTTTCCAGTGGTGGGGTGGGGGAGGACAAAGAGCTATTATGCCAGTCAGGATGTGTTGATTGTTCGGCATGCTCTGCCCAGTCAGAATTATAGGGCTGGGATTTTTTAAATACTGGAAAACACTACAGTGGAATTAAGGAAGAGATAAAACACAAAGAAGGCCATTTAACACGGACAGTCAAGACTCCACAGCTCTGTTCTTTCCTGTGTGTGTGTTTGCATTTGTTCGACAGCTAATTGTTCTTTTTCTGCACTGCTGGTTTCTGATTTCCTCTGCTAAGCATCCAAGGCACTAACAAGCTATAAGCTGTTTACAAGAATATCACTGCTGCCCTCAAACTTTAACCATGTTATGATTTATGGAAAGCTGTGGTCTCACCAAAGATTTAGGCAATTACCAAAGTCTAGCTTCACATAGATTTATGTCATGGTGAGAAATCATGGAGCCTTTTAAGTTGTGTAAACTGGAACACTGTGCCTCTCACAATGGTAATATTTGGCCATTTTGCGTTCTTAGAAGAGTTTGATTCAAGCTTTTCTTCATCTCTAGATGGAAAAATGTTCCCACTTAAGTGATTTTAAACTTCCACCTCGAGGATATGTATTTTTGAGTAGATAAACTAAACCTGCCATTTGTGAAAAGAGTGCTGTTCGATTTCATTCCACTTTTTTCAGACAAATAAGCACCCCTCTGTGTCTTTAAGTCAAAAAGAACTATGTGAAGTTGGATTTCCTGTGAGCTTTGATTTTTAAATAGACCAGTTATCAGTTGCTAGCAATCTCGGTCGTTATAAAAGCTGGCACCACAAGTTGACTAACGTCAATGCTGCAAAATGCTGCAAGGTGACATTAAACTGCACACAGCACTTACAGTTACCAACCTAGCCACTCGCTGATGTATTATGCAACAAAATGTCTCCAGAGGAGTCAAAAACCCATCATGTCTGACACCACAATTACATCTGGGCCAATCGAGCGACTGCCACCATGGCCAAAAGCTGAAGTCAGGGCAAAGCTGCTTTTAAGTGTAGTGCCACCCGTGGTTTGCAGATGCTGACTCCAGAAAATCTGCCACTATTGAAATCTAGAATATTTAAAAAGAAATGTCAGAATTGCTTTTCAGATAAACTCACATTTAACTGACTCTGTGTTCTAGAGATATAGGTAGGGTGACATGTTCATTACTAAAGGTAACTATTCAAATCATGATTATAAAGAATGTTTGTTTTTTTGTATTTGTGCAACTCAATCTGAAAAATCTTTCAGGCGCCTATTTTGAGTCTAGAATTGCCGGCGGCATCGTGTGGCAAGCTGTGCTGTATTGGTCAATCCCATACATGCAAGTGCTTGTGTAACATGAATGTCACATTTGTACTGTGTACCTCCTGATCATAATGACAGAAGATAAATAAACCTGTTAGTAAGACTGGACAGTTCCACTCAGGAACATGCATGGGCTGGATGGAGCTGCAGAGAACACAAATATGCACCTCAAAAATTCAGTGTCATTACAAAGCTTATTTTGTCTTTTATTCCCATCTCACACCCACATGCTAGCAGGCAGAACTCATCAGCCTCACAGGTGCAGAGAAAGACTTGCTGTGGTATTTGGTGTTGTTGAAAGAGATCAACAAGCAGGAACAGGCTCTCAGCAAAGCAGTCCTGACAGCTATTCCACCAACAGCTGTCGCAAAGATCGCTCTGCTGAACCACCTTCACCACAATCACCATCACCGGTGGCTTCCTTAGCGCTCGTGTCCAGTGACTGTGGTAGAGAAGCAGGCAGGTACATGAATGCACCCTCCTGTACTGTACGTGCTCCCACACGCACACATACATATGCAAGCACGCACCCACACCCTGCCTTCCCACACTCGAAACTGTGGATGTAACAGCTGCAAGCAGGCTGTCTAAACACCACGAGGCAACAGCCTCTACTGACAGTGCTAAAAGTGAAAATGAACATGTGTGTGTTTATAGTAATTTACCATCTGGAGGGTCATTTTAGGTGCATTTATGGTGGACAATACTTAAAAGACTCAAACAGCAGTTGCACAGCTCCATGAAATTAGTTCCTCAATAAACAAGGAAGTAAAGTGATAGCATCTCTTATGCTCGCATTCAGATCTGCCCACACACATACACGCCTGCCTTGTCTTGTAAAATCACCTGATTTGCAACCTCAACTTTTGATCTTTTTATTTTTTGTCAGTGTTGTCATTCTCAACCGTGGCAGTTTTGTGCGATTTTGATTATTTCAACAATATAAGTACAGTGATCTTGAGTTCATGAGAATGTTAATTTGCTTTTTAAAATGTGGTCCCGCCGGGGGGTAATTAAATGCCTGTCCAAGATGTTTCCTCCGACTAGGAGACTGGGCTATCACAGCTGCAGCTGGTTGTTGTTTAGCAGCAGGATTGATTAGTGTGGTGAAATGTAACTAGATTAGTAAAGTTGCAAAGCTGACAGGTAAAAACAGAGCTAAAGATTACTGAAATGGTCAGTAGAGCTGAGAACTGTGGAGTTAGGGTGTGTTACTCAGGGTCATGACACATGGTATCATGGTAAAATAAGGATTAGTGAGACTTTAATGTATATAACAATGCATTAAATGTTATAAACTGATCAAATGTCCCTTAGTGTTGGGTTGACAATTATGACCAATCATTTCTACATAGTTTTAAATTATATCAACACAATATTTTGCCTTCATTTGTAGTAACGATTACTGGATCTTAAAATAAACATTGAAGTGATTAAGTCTCTCTCTCACTCTCTAACACACACACACACACACACACACACACACACACACACACACACACACACACACACACACAGCTGTCCCAACACTTTCACTGGCACAACAGCCCTTCGTCACTTGGAGTCACAGTCAGACATGCCTGGCGTGCCTACCTCAGCAGACCACAAACCACTGTGGGGAGGTGGACTCTAACCACCAGGACAGGTGCTGCTGAGGTGACATCACTGCCTATTGTGGGTGGGGGTGCTGCCAAAAAAGCTCTCACATATCCAGGACCAAGCAGCGATGACAACTGTGAGAAAATGGAGATATAATAATGAATGAAGCTCTCTTTGTTAGAAATCAGCTTGGTTTAAAAAAAAAAAAAAAATCAAATTTCATTGAAACCTCAAACAACCAACAACCACCCTGAGACTGCAAGCTAAAAAAGTTAAAGTTCCTGTGGTGTCACAAGTTGTAATTTTGTGTGAACTCAGCAAAAGTAATTCCCATGTTGTGTGAACATCAATAAGTCGTTTAATATGTCAGAATCTTGGCACAGTCGACAGTCCTCCGCTTGCATTCAAATTAAGCTGTGCAGCTTGGGTATTTGACCAAGTACACTGAAGCATGAAAGCTGAGTTCTGTGTTGTCAATCACCTGCTAATTGCTGCTGGCAGGGTGGAAAAAAGGAGGAAGGGGGACGGAAACTGTAAGTGTTTATCTTACTGTTGATCTTTAAACTTACCCACCGCCGCGTCAGCATTTGGGGCACTGTTTTAATCGCGCTGCCTGCCGATCATATCGTATTTAGTCAGCTGGACTGAGAAGAGCAATTTCAGATTTGCACTGGTGTGACTGTAGACTTAGGCCTGTTCAGTTTTGTTTAATTTCATGCAGGTATGTTATTTATTTATTTATTGCCTCTAAGTTAGACTAGCAGAATGGAGGATGCAGACTCAAAAACATGGTATGTTTAGATAAACTTTGAAGTTCATTTTCACACACTCCTTGTCCAAACACACCTCTTCATCCTTTCCTCCCACTCTCCATTCCATCTTGATATCAGTCATCCCATAGGGTCGTCTGGTACTGAATCAACAGGTGTTGTTCTATGGAGGCTCTCAGCAGACCAGAGGCGCCCAGTTGGAGCCTGGAGAACATCCCTCCTCCTCGGCCCCTCCTGGAATCCATCTCAACTTTATTCTAAGTGCTGTCTCCCTTTGTGCTTTCCTCTGTGCTTCCTTAAATGTCCACAATGGCCTTTAGATTGGCCGTCACTCGATATGGAAGGAGGGGAAGAAGGAGCAGGTCATTCTACTTGGGTGAGCAAATAAGAACATCTGCCACTCCAGTTTGACCCACGTCTCCAATAAAAAACACGGGAGGCGTCGACTGAGAATATGAGTACGTTCCAGCTCAGGGCATCGGTATGCTGAGATAATGTTGTGATAAGCTGAATGAATGGTACGGTGCGTCTACACTGCCTTTTCCCCTGCAGGGTAGTTCAGTACTTTCCAAGGACAGTTACCTCTAACGGGGGGAGAAGGAGAAGGAGAATGAGGCTGGAAAAGCAGCCTCATTCTCCTTAACAACTCTCTGATTTGGTTTGTTTTTTCACAGGTTAGCAGTGAATTAGCATTTTAGATACACATAGACATTACACTTAATTTTTAACTTGGAAAAGTAAAGTTTTTCCGTAAAGACTGACAGAGGGCTGATGTTATCTTCATTTAAGTCAAGATTATTAACCCCTATAATGTGTCTTTATTAAGAACAACCATAAAAACCTCATTGTGCTAGTGGAAAAAGCATGGGAATAATAACCTCAAAGCCTCAAAAAAGCCAATTGGAGTCAGTTATAGGTGTGGGCTAGAGCTACTTTGACTGACAAAAACCACTCTAACATTTTGAGTTTGCTTCACAGAAGAAGAAAGTGCTCATGTGAGTCATGCATCACCAAAAGAAGCTTTCAGAGAATCAACGATCAAGAAAATCCTGCTTTGCTGCATCAGGGCCCGGCCAGCTTGCAGTGATTGAAGGGAATATGTGTATCAAAAATTCTTCAGCATAATATGAGAATGTCTGTACGTCAGTTGAAGCTCTGTAGACGTTGGGTGATGCAACAGGACAATGACCAAAACACAAAACAGGATGTATATAATGTCATTGTCTATTTGATATTCCTGTTCGGCAGCCTTTGGAAACATCATTTCCCACGAACTCTTATTGGTTACCGTCATGCTGACAGACTGTTCTTGATCTTTTGATCACTTGACATTAAACCCTAGCCCAAAATCCTCCTTTTGGAGTGGCCAAGTCAAAGCCCAGGCCTCAACCCATTAGAGATGCTATGGAACGACTTTAAAGAGTCACACACACGAGAGGTTTAAAGAAAATGACAGAGTTAAAGCAGCTGTGCAGGAAGAATGGACTAAAATCCCTCCTGAACAATGTGCAGGTCTGATCCACAGCTACAGGAAGTGCCTGGTTAAAGTTATTGCTGCCAAGGGAGGGTCAACCAATAATTAATTCAATTAGATGTAAAGGCTTTTGCAGCCACGTGTTTTTAGAAAATGAGAGATACTAGTTACCAGATTCAGTTTTTCAGTTAAATAATGGACTCAGCACAACAAGAAGGTGCTTCTGGATCAACTAGACCCATACTACACACTTCTGCTTCCACTTTCCAATTTTAATTTACTTCAACATGATGTGTGGATGTGTGTGTGAAAGTTAGGAGTTAAAGTGACTGACGGGACATATACAGCTCACAGACGATGAACTAAATGTAAAAAGCATCATGACAGAAACCACATGTAAACTTTGAAAGCAGTGGAGATTAGCCTCAGCGTCAGCTGTCACTGAATGTTTCCCTTCAGCACCGGCCTCTTGCTCGGTGTTTGAAACACAAATGACCACACTGAAGCCCACCACACATGCTTGGTTTACATTACAACTCAACACGCAGGTCACACATGCCCTCAGGCGTCCCAGCCTCTCACCTCGATACACACACCAGAGCCACATTACCACCAACGTTTGTCCGTTACCGCAAACACAGATTTGACTGCACAATGTATACAACTTACAGATGTCTCCTGTGTTTGTTGATTTGTGAAAATCCAGCTGCCATGTTTGTAGCTTCTAGGGCGACTGATGAAAACTATTAGCACTGTGTGGTTTAATGATGTTAACAGTTGTTCAAGCACAAATATAAAGTCATAGAAATCATTATCTTTGAATTGAATCAACTGCTTGTGCTTTCTGGTTATTTGAAAATCTTCCAGCCTGATGGATGAACCTTGATCCTGCGTCTTGATTCCCCCTCTTTATCACCCTTATCAGGTGGCAGTAAATCTGACAAGAAACATGGTACTACTTTCTCTGGCCAGGTCCTAAACATAACTGGATCAGCAGGATCAGGTGCTGGTTTAATGGGATTCAGGAGATGGAAGCACACGGCTATGTAGCTAATCAGACTAACAGATGAGCCTATATCCTGTTCTCGCACATGCACGCCTGGGACACACTTGTTGCGATATGTGTTTGTGTGTGTGTGTGTGTGTGTGTGAAAACAATGGTCTTGCTGTTTGCCCTTCCGCCACTGTTGCCCTACACCTGTGCTTGGCAGTCCTCCCAGCTCCCAGCTCTTCCCCCCAAAAACACACATAACCCCAATCTATCCACCACCCCCCAGCCCTCACAACCACACACCCCAATCCACTTTAGTTCTCAGTTTACATCCTACATTAGCTTTTAGTGCCTCACTACAAAGAACAATGCATATTCAACAGGCTTACCAGCTCGGATAATGCACATGTGGCCCCTCAGGCACGCATTATCGTTTCATATCAACGTGGAGAAGGGGGGTATCAAAGGTTTCTTCACTCGCCTGCTCTATTCCCAACTCGTCCTATCATTACCTGAACCCATAACTCAGTAGCTCTCCCCTTCCTCTTCTTCCTCCTCCTCCAACTGAGGATGAGGAGTGGAGGTGAAGGGAGCGTGAGTGCGGCGGCGGAGACGAGAGGGGGGCCGTGTGAGTGGTTGGATTTTCGGGGTTCAAAAGCTCACAGAGAGCCACAGCGTTGTTCTGCGGTTTGAAGGGGCCTTTGTGAAACTGGAGCACCCAGAAGGCACAGGGCAGGGTGAGAAGGAAGGGGGAGGAAGGGAGGGTAGAGGGTGGAGAAGCCCACCTCCTTTCCCGCAGTGTCAGTGTCACAGGTGTGTGTGAACGACAATGCATGTGTGTGTTTGAGACACCGACCCGTGGCCAATCAATGACACACTGTATTGTAATCATCTATTGTGGGAAGAGGCTGGTGCTTGAAGGTAAACACAACTGGGAACACACTCTCATAGGGACCAGGTACACAGCTCTGCCTATATAGTGCTGCATTCAGCGGTTTACAGGAGGATTGGGAAGCAGGCTGCAATGCACAGCGGCTCCTTATCGTTTCCATAGCTGTTGCTCAACATTTTGCCATAGTAACACCGGGCAACAAACAATGAATAGAGAGATAAAGCCTGACAGTAAATACCTCTCTGCACCAGTTGCTAGGTAGAGGACTTTTCTTAATTCCTCATATTCATACTGGACTCCCCCATTTGCACTCCTACACACCCTCCTGAGACTGAAAAGCCAGATTATCATTTTTATTTTCTTCATAACTTGTCTACTGTCTATCTGCAGGGTTGGCAGGGGGTAACATTTTTGGGATATTTCCCATAAATTATGATGGGCTATCAGTAGGCCAGCTGTACAGTTGCATTCTGGTATTCAGAGTTGCTATTATGTTGATATGAATACATCTCTCTCCGCTTGTCACAATAGTTCTACCTCTGTATGTGGGGATGCTCAGAACAAAGAGACGTCAAGTAAAGCGGCTCCTGCTCCGTTTCCCTCCTCAGACCCATTCAACGTGTCAAACAATCGTACATAAATACCTCCATGCAAATGATTCTTGTGCCTTGCAGGCTGTTTGATAGGCAGGTAGGCAGAGCTGTTATCAGCTGGTGCCTTCAAGTGCAGCTCGTAAACTCTGCTTCTCTGGAGTGTCAGTGTTCAAAGTTAGTGGACAGAACAGAAGAAGATACTTTAGTGAAGTTTCTCCTAAGATCACATATTTAAAATACTTTTTCTTTTTAGTTTCAGTGGGATTAAACAATATAAAAATGGCAAATCGTCTTATTTCAGACAGTAGAACTAACGCATGTTTGAAATTTTACCTTGAAGCATTACTGCCTTATTCACAACTTTATTTAATATTTGCAGTTGATGCAGTATTTTAGTATTTTTTTAGTATGTAAGCCTAAAATTAGTTAGTTGGGCAATGACAAAATGCATACAGTTAGTGAATGCATCATCTAAAAACAGAAAATCAACATAAATAGTGAAAATGTTAACTAGCCGATGATTTAATGTTTATCTTACTGTGCGTGTTGTTTAAATAATATCTGAAGCCTGTTTTAAACCTTGTTTCATTTTGATGTTGATGACCTTTAGGCACCGGGGAGGCTGAACCTGGAGTTCCAACTGTTTCAACTTGTTCCCAATGAGCCTGAAACTGTGAAATTCCGACGATCCCTAAAGGGTGCAAAAGTTTCTCATGCTCCTCCACCCCCGCCCCTGAACACACACACACACACACACACACACACACACACACACACACACACACACACACACACACACACACACACACACACACACACACACACACACACACATTCCAGTAAGCAGGCGGAGTCCGTGACGCGCTGGCTCGTTTGTGAATGAGCTGCAGCGCAGCTCTCACCTCAGAGTCGAGTCCCAGCCAAGCCCAGGAGCGCAGAGTCAGAGAGAGAGAGAGAGACCAGGAAAAGTTTGCCAAATGGATTTCATTTGTGGAGTCAGACATTTATTATTTTCATATTTTCTCATTAACGGTATACTAATTACAATACAGACCAAAGAAGGTGAGTGTCTTTTTAAAATATAATATTTTAAAAGTTTTACATTTTCTTGCAAACGCTGTTGAAGCGCAGCGAGCATGCCATGTGGAAACCTCCTGTAGGGGAACTTTAAAAGCAGCAAACTTACTTTCTTACTCTTGTCACAGCCATAAAAAATGCCAAAGTCTAATTTTGTGAATTTAATCAATTTTATTAATTGTATTAGTTGTTTCTCGCTGCAGCTGCATTTCTATTTATTCACGAACAGTAGACTTCATGTGCGCTGCTCTAAACTTTGAAACACCAGCAGGTGAATTCTTAGGGAAGGTTTGTGAGTTAAACACATCTGTGAAAGTTTTTCACCACAATGTTTAATCTAATTAATTACATTAAAAGAATGAAAATGGATATACCCACAGGATCTGAACAGAAACGTGGCTCTAACTCTAAGACGACATGTGGTATAGAAATGTAATAATGCATCCAGAGTTTTGTACAGGATTACTACCAAACTGTAGATATTTACATCATGTCAGATTTGGGGTCATGCTGCAAACTTAACTGTCATTTGTTAACGTTCTGTCTTTTCTGGTGGGTTTATTCTCATGTACTGACAGTGTCCTCATATCTCCACAGAGGTTATTTTGGATATGAAGGCAGCAGGAGGTGAACTGGGCTGGCTGACATGGCCTTTAGATCAGGGAGAAAGATCGGGGGTGAGTATCGCTCTGGCTTCTCCTTCATCTCCCACATTTTCACTTTCCTCTAGAAGAAATCTGCATAAATAAAATGCACACGAAGGAGCTGAACTGAGACCCTGCAGTGTAAAAAATGTGACTGTTTCACATGTGTGGTTAGCTGTTCGATGGTCTTCATGCGTTTACATGTCAGGTTTCCACAAAATCTGGCACTTGGAGCCTAATGGTTGCATGGTTATGAATATGAGAAGGAGTTGTAGTATCCTAACAGAAGTTGCCTGTAGAGCATGTCTGGGCTTCAACGAAGCTTAGGCACACAGAATAGCTGTTTGCTCTGAGCTGGGAATACTTGTGGCTTTGTGTGGTTTGAAGACTTCAGCTCTAGAATTGTATGTTAGAGAGCAATTAACTTTTAAAGATTGCAGCATGTGGTACCTCTTTTTTAAGAGAGGAGGGGTTTTAGATTTAGAAACCAAAGGACACTGTTGCTGTTTAGAGATGCATCTACAAATACTCCTGAACACTGTGGTTATCTCTGTGCCACTGCAGAAGCCGTGTGTGTGCCTTCTTCCACGTTGTAGTTTCAGTGTAGCTGACCAGTGAGGCTCATGCATATTCACTGTAAATAGCCTCATTTCATGTGCTGATGACTCAAAGGCATGTGCAGACGTGATGTTCACAGTGGCTCAGCCAACTTTCTCAAAGAGGTTTCACTAGTTAAATGACCCCTTAAGTTTCACTTTTTGTGAAAATAATAAGAATCAGGTGTTTTTGAATTTTTAAGGATGTTGGAAACATTTTTTTTACTGTGCAGATTTTCCCATGTTACTGCCATTGTTCATTATGCTTATTATTTTAAGTTTCCTTATAAAAACATTCATCACCTGTTTAATAGATGTGTTAGTTTTGCTGTGGTGTATCAAGTTTATATGCAGAGCCACACACTCGGCCAACAAAGCACATTCCCCTAATTAATAGCACAGTGGCTACATGCAGAGAGCAAACCACAGACTCTGTCCCTGTGGGGGCCAGTTGTTCTGCAAGAGCCAAGATTACATTAAAACATGCTGTCACTTTTTCAGGAATATTTGTGGCAGCATTTTTTATGCAAGCAGCAACACTATTTGGGCAACATGTGGACAGAAATATGTGAATGAATGTTACAAATGCTTTCTCACACAAGGTCCTCGAGATTTGTGCATTGTTTTGCTGTAAAGTCACATAAAGCTGAGGTATCAGTGTTGCAGAAATGTGTGACTCCATTGAAGGATTGTTTAAATATTCAGGGGGTGCCATCTCTGTCCCTGCACACAGGCTGTTTTCAGGTTACAATTGCTGAACCTATATGTGAGGTGTTACCTCTCTGTTTCAGCAAAGCATGTCTAGGGGCCCCCAGGGGTCAGTGTTTATATCTCTAATGTTGTTGGTTTCTGTGGTTTTGTTTCAGTGGGAGGTTGTCCAGAGGACCCTGAATGGTTCTCAGTTTTATAGCTACTCTGTCTGCAATGTTGGTGAACGTGAGCAGGACAACTGGCTGCGCACCACCTTCATCCAGCGGCGTCCAGCAGCCTCACGGGTTTTTGTTGAAATCCAGTTTATCGTACGCGATTGTAACTCTTTCGATGGCGCCTCATTGACCTGCAAGGAAACCTTCAACCTATACACGTCTGAATCGGATGCAGATGTAGGGACCACCTTCCGCAAGGGCCAGTTTAAGAAAGTGACCACCATTGCTCCTGATGAAATCACCAGCAAAAACGATCTACGAATTAACACAGAGACACGAGTGGTGGAGAACCTTTCACGAAAAGGCTTCTACTTGGCCTTTCAAGACATCGGAGCCTGTATCGCTATTCTCTCCGTCAGGGTCTACTACAAAACTTGCCCAGCGACGGTGAAGAGCCTAGCATCATTCCCCGAGACTGTGGCGGGAGGTGAAAACCAGGCTCTTAAGGAAGTGAACGGGGTGTGTACGGATAACGCCATCAGCGAGAACCTGCCTCGCATCTACTGCACGGTGGATGGGGAGTGGGTGGTACCTGTTGGACAGTGCCAGTGCAAACCAGGCTATGAAGAAGTCGAAGACACATGTCAAGGTAAGAGTTAAGAAGGTAAAGAAAGACTAGTTCCCGCACAGAGTGACCTATGCTCTGCATAAGTCCTTGATGGTTTTGATGCAAATTTTTAAAACCTTTGTTTTTTTATGATATATAAAACAAAGGTGAATGTTTCCCCGACTAGACAACAATAGACCAAGTCCAACTTACAAACCCCTATGTTTAAAGCTGTTCATGATTAACGAGTAGACTCCAGTAACTGTTTAAAACACAGTGTCAGATCTGTTAAACATTTATTCTAGTTGAGAAAACACAAAAAGGGTGATTTCACTATACTCTTTTTTCAGAGTAGCCCACATTGGACAAGAGCTAGATCACAAACTACTACATTTAAAGTAGACTTGTCCAATGTGGACTAGATTATTGCAAAGAATCTAAAAAAAAGTTTTTATATTTAGCACTGGTCATTTCACCCTGTGTGGATGTGAACACCAACTGCAGTTAACATGAAAGGCCGTTTGGCACAAGTCGTGATTTGGATCTGGATTATAATTGCTATAGGTTGTAAAACAAGCCTGTGAATGCATATCATAGGTGTTATTATCATTGTTGTGTGGAATTCTCCCCTCGGCTATCACGGCTCCTCTGCAATGGAAAGAATGCTCGGGCCTACTTGTACATGTCCTGGCATCATCCCTGACCTTGAATCGATACCTATAAAATTAAGAAGTGCACTTTTGAGTTTCAGCTATGATCCTGAGATCTACTCAGACTTAATCGGTTCTTTGGAAAAGTTTGTTCAAGTGCAATTTGCTTGTGCTGTAAAATGCTACACCCTTTGTGTCATCAAAGGCTCAACTACAGAGAGAAGATCCTGAGCTCCCGTTCAGATTGTACTTTTTGGTTTTCAAACCTAAATTAATATGTTAATGTTTTGCTTAGCTTTGAAAAAATCCTCTGTAAAGCTCATTTTGGTGCATAAAACATGTAAATCTTCTTTGTAGTGCTTCATTTTGGCCATTTAACTCCTCATAGTTCATCGCTTACAGAGGATTGCATCAGGTGATTTCCTTCTCTCTCATTATCATCTGTTCTCTTATCTTGATATGGGTGTGCTGCGTAGTCCAACCATAACTTGACTTTGTAGTTACTTAATGGTGTAGTTGTGTTTTAACTCCTGCAGAGAGGGCTTTTATTGTTGTGGGAAGGGCTGTCAGGGTGATTGAAAGTGATCAAAGAAGCCGTGGGGCTACTGTACTGTGATGGATTTGAATCTTGAAAGGTGGGTGGGGAGAGAGAAGGAGGCAGGAGGAAGCGTCTGAGCCTTGATCAAGCAGAGGCCCTCCTCGTATGTTCCCCTCTGTCTCTGCATCCATCTCCCCCCCCTCTCTCTGTTGTCATGCATTCGTTGAGCCTCTGCTTTGGGGTGTGCTGTGTGACTCCAGCAGTGAACATACAACACTGGCTGGCATGCAAGGGCTTGTTGAGATCCGTTTCATTACAGTACACCTAAAGACTCCCATCAGCCCAAAGTACTCCTCCTCTTCTACAACTTCTTGTTTGCAGACACACACATACACAATTGCCTGACTTGCAACACACTTACACAGGTATGAATCTTCTTAATCACGCTCACACCTTGGACTCCAGTTGTAAATCTCTAACTAACCTGCTATAATAGATTTGATTTCCCACTTAGCTTTCCTCCCATTGGCATCAGACCGATAAAAGTGATGAACTTTTCTGTCAGTACATCATTTTTAGTTGCTGGAAAGTGGCGGGTATGGTGATTAAGGAGGCTGAAGGGGAGTAGAAGGAGAGGCAGGAAGGAATGAGAGAAAAGTCATACAGATGAGATGGAGAGGCTGTGTTTAGTGGAGGGGTGTGATTTTAATACAGAGAGAGGTGAGGAATGGAACGTAAAGGTAGGAGAACAATGAAGAGCTGTGTTTCCCTGCAAGGCCGGAGGAGCCCACCTCCACCTCCACCTCCTCTCTCGCTTGGTTGGTACATACTGATCAGTTTGCTGAGGAGGAGCCTTCCAGCATTACTCCAGACCTGTGGAATTCCCATGGGAGGAAGAGCAACTCCAGGCCAAGCCCTCACATAAAAATGACTTAACAAAGACCCCCCCCACACACACACTCACACACACACACACACACACTCAAAAGAAAAAACACTACCAAGACGAAGTCTAATGAGAGGTCAGAAGGGCCGCCGCAGATGAAGGTGGACATGAATCACAGGTTTGAGGCGCAGGGCCGACATGAATGATACAAAAAGCTTTAAGTGGAATCTCATACAGACACACAGTTAATCATTCTCCCCACTTGTGTCCTGCACTGAAACGTCCACAAAACTTCAACTGTGGTGTTTTTTTTCTTAGTTGGGTTGAAAGTTTCCATGTTAAGTGATGTGATCATTCAGTTTTATGGCCCCTCGGTCCCACGGGACCTGTTAAAGTAAAAATCTGTGACTTTATCTGGTTTCTGTCTCCGTCTCTTCATCAGTGCAGCAGTGGACTGTGGTGTTTTTGGCTTAAAAACCACTCATCTGTCAAAACTGTTTTTTTACTTTTGTAGATTTGTTGTAGAGGTATCTGTTGGTGGCATGTGGATCTTTGTTCTCGGTGGCCTCACGCCGCCTTCTGACAAACAAAACCTAAAGATAAAACACATCACTTCCTGTGCTGCAGAAACCTGCTCAGTGTGTAGTGTGGCAAATGTAAAAGCTTTTATGAACTGGTTGTAAATCGTATCATTCAGCAGTGGCGAGGCACAAAGCAGGCCTTTGTTTGGCATTACAGACTAATAAACTGTAGAGGAAAATAATTTTGGCTCTTAAAATATATACACACCGACTCTAAAAGCAAGAATGTTAAAATCTGCTCTCAGCTTTTAATAACACATTAAATTCTGATGAAAATTATAATAATAATCAGTCATCTTCGGTGAAATAACTCTTTTAACATGTATACTAATAAAGAGTAAAATTCGTTTAGCTGACTTTACAGAAGGTAATTATCACCAAATTATATTTCAGGCACCAAAACAAATCATTGTGCCCAGTAGCTCCTATTTGAGCTGGTCTATTATTACTGATGAAGTCATATATTGCCCAGTGTTTTTGCTGCTTGTTGTTGTTCCCTGCTGTTCTTTTCTCTCTTCTCTTTCCACTCACCCCAACCGGTCGTGGCAGATGGCCGCCCACCCTGAGCCTGGTTCTGCTGGAGTTTTCTTAATTTAAAGGGGGTTTTTCCTCTCCACTGTGTCCTAGTGCTGCTCAAGTGGGGTTGTTGAGCTGTATGTAGTTGTGTATACAGTGCCTTGAGGTTACTTGATTGATTTGGCGCTATACAAATAAAATGTAATTAAATTGAACTGAAAATATTTCATAATGGGTATTTTAATGCAGTGTCTACTTGAGGTGAAAATAATTGTATATACTCATAATCTAATCCACACCAGTGCATCTTATTTCTACAATTTGGATGTAAAAACCTTAATCTGAATTGTGGCTGTGTTGAATTTAATACGTAAAAATGTTATCCTTAAAATCTCTGAATTATTCTAGGCACAGTACAATGTAGAAGCACTTATCTTGAATGTCATTTGGCACTTGCTTTAGATGAGGATGTTGTGCTTCTAATATCCTCTGTGAGACAATAAATAATCTTTTTTTAAATTCAAAAAAAAATTGTTTTTTTGCAATTAAGCGGTTGACTTTTACCCTCTGACAGCAGCGCTGTGGGTTTCTACTTGTGACTCACTGTTTGACTCTGACAGTTTTCTCCACTGCCTATCACGCCCTTCCTTACCCATAATCCTCACTGGCACAATAGAATAGCATACTGTGTGTCACCCCACAAAGGACCACAGGCTGCCCGGCTGGTCCTCAGGATTGCCTTTTACTGTCTAGGTCCACACCTCGCCAGCCGCTGTAAAGCCTCAACAAATAGGGCTTAATCCCACATTATGGTTTCCTGAAGGCTGTATTTATAAAGGATACACAATGTGGAATATTTGTACTGCTGAGGGCAGTTTTGGAGTCTCGGAAAATATGGCGTATTGGTAGAACAACTGTCCACTGAGTTCCAGTAAGGTTATTACTGCCCTCGCCAGTGAGGTTCCAGTAAACAATTTTCTGTCTCCCTCTCCTTTCCTCTTTGTCTGTGTCTCCAGACTCATCCTCAGCTGATGTAACAAACAGTTGGTGACTAAGTTGTAGTTGTGTGACTGCACGCTGCGGTGAGTGATTTGTATGGGTAGTAATTGACTTGGGTGTGTTTGTGCTCTTCAAGTGAAGTAACTACTGGTTCTGCTGCTTTTTTGCTTTTGTGAAATTTCTTTTGCTGTCCTCTACATCCTCCCCGTCCCTGAAGAGGCTTTCTATTTTAGCCTCAATTTTCCACCTCATATTTTGTATTTATTTGATAGTGTCTTATCTCAACATATAATTCCCATGACCTTTTTACAGTTCTTAATGTAATTTACTCAAGAGATGAGAACTGTTGTGCAAGCTGTCCTAAATAGTAAAACAAACCGACAGGCGGATGAAAAATTTTTTCTTCGTGCGTTGTGTTCTTGTTGACCGTGAAATCACAGAGTGACTGATATTTTTGGCCAGATTTTTGATGCAGGTCATGGATATGACACCAATGGAGTTTAAACATCCCGTTTCACATGGCTCTGGTGGGACTATTTAGACTGTGTGCAGTTTTCCTCTGTGCTCTCCGATAAATACATTTCTCCACGACTGACTTATAAAGATAAATAGAGGCTAAATCTGAACAATGCCAATCAGAGGGCTTCGAGAAGAAAAACTGGCTTTGTTCACATAGCGGTTTAAGCATAAACATTTAGTGAAGGTGAAATGTAAACGTATGCTGTCAGCCTTTGTTTTCATTGCTGACTTCTGTGATGGAAGTGAGGATATGGATTGCTAGTTGTTCTCCAGGAAAGGCATCCTACAAAAAACATAAGAGAAATCATGTGTCTCATAGCAAAAAGTGCCCATACCTGGTTTATCATAATCTCCCAGAACCTTTCAAGACCAAGGTCTTGTGCAATTTCAGCTTATCTGATGGGGAGTATACAAAGAGACTTGAACACAGCACACACATCAGGATTTCAGGGATTTGAGTTAGTTGGCTTATGGTGGATTTCAGATAATGAAATCGTTTTGCTCCTGAAAGATAATCCCTGCACTGAAATTTTCTGCTCTACTGATTTCTCTTGTCTCCTGATCCCTGTTTTTAGTCTCAGAAATTAAGGAGTAGTAGTAGTAGTGTATGTCACTGGTAAAAAATTGTAAGTTGTTGGACAGCCCTGCTCTTTTAGATGCACACACTGGATTTACAGTAATTTCTCTTTTTCTTCCTTGGTGCTCAAAAAGCCACCGTGATTACTTTCAATCTGTGGGTTCCTCAGATCTCATGCCAAGGTAACGTCTGCCTAGCGGGCAGAACTTGAGGGAGTTGGTTAGATAATGGGGGAACTCTGAAGGCACTTTGAAGTGGTATCATGCACCGTCTTGTAGGGCCACTTCTGTAGTGAACAGAAAGCTGACAATTACTGCAAAATAGATGACAGGAAATGTATTTATGAAAAGATCTGGTGGCTCCTTCAACTCTTTAATGTGGATTTGTGCTAATTGTGCTGTTGTAGTTTAAAAAGTGTGACTAGTGTAATAGTTGAGCTGTTCAGGTGTCAGAATATGTAGAACCAAACGACTTGGTATCTACTATTATGTCAAATATGTTAAATTTTAATGCACTTTTAGCACTAAAGAAGTTTCACAACATCTCCCATTGAACTTATTAGCACAGTTTTATGCCTAATATTAATTTGTCTTTCATTAGAGCTTTGACCTCCACATAACAGTTTTCAAAAAACTGAATAAGACGAGGCAAAGAAATTATATATATAAGCAATTTCCTGTTAGGTTTATCACTACATACGTGATATAATGTTCATAACAGTATGAATCAGTGCAGCTTTAATCTGCAGTTATCTGTGGAGTAACTCAGCCTCAGCAAGTCTTGGCTGTTCAGTGTGTGTTTTGATTGTGGTGGAGGTGGAGGTCGGGACATATTTCCTCTTGGTGACATTCCTGAGCCTGAAGGCTGTGTGTATCTATGTGTGTGTGTGTTATGGTGGGGGAGACCAGAGCAATGTGAAGAGCATTGTATTGTACTGTTGTTGTGTGAGGTCAGCACTTTCCTTCCACCATATCAGTCAGCCATTCTCCCCCCAGCATAACGCACCAGCCACCCACCCACCCACCCTTCACTGCTAACAGGACGAGCCCGCAGCGGAAACCGGAGGTCACCTAATCCCTCAGTAACTCCCCGATCCGTTGGCTCAGGGCTTTGCATTGTCGCTCTGTTCTGAGCAGCCTCGCTCAGCCACTTTCAATTTTGTTGTCCTGCCTGATAAGTCATTTTGTTTATGGGCGCATTTGGTCTCATTTTAGACCCGTTCCCAGACCAGGAAGCAGACGGTTGTCGGCATCCAGTGTGACCTGTTGGCTTGGTGTAGTAAAATGGTGTTGTGTTAGCCACCTGGTTGTCTGGATTTGACCAGCAACACGGAGAAACACCACATGACCATGACTGTGGTCCATCTTAAGCCTCTGGAAGCTGTTTGTTCCTTTCAAGTCAGCTCGGATTGGTTTCTGCTTTACTTTAAAACGTGTTGAGCACATTTTCTACTACCTTTACTTCACCTTTCACTCTCCCTGTCCCTCCTCCTGTGGTGGGAGTGAGAGGAGAAATGGCATCAGGGAATTTATTGTGTTTGTTAACAGCCTTAGATGAAAGCCTGAGTGCAATTGTAAAACAGATGTAATGCCCTTACAGCTGCTCCATTGGTCAGCTAATCCTTTTCACTAATTCCCCCCACCTTCCCTCTTCCACAGGCACACTCTTCCATCAGCCTCTACACCTTTACTGCCCCTGCTCCCCCCATCCCTTCCTCTACCTCAGTGACCCCTGGCTCATGTTACCGGTTCACCTCCCCCTCATCAGAGACCCTCATTGTTCCACCACAACCCGACTCCCCTAGAATGCTAATGACATGTTGTCACCCTGCATACAAACAAAATGACATGACATATTGCAATTATGGGTCTGACCAGCTCAGGAATGAAAATAGGGGGATGGGAAGGAGAGGTGAGGTACACGAGACTACGAAGACAAAGCAAGGACTCACTTGCCTGGAGATCTGTTTGGGGAGCTGCCCTGATAGTGATCTAGACATGTATTTATTTCTTATGGATTTATTTTTCCAAGATGTTTTGTGTTCACTGGCCTTACTTCTGAATTTAACCTTCTTCCTCATGAGACAAGCCACCGGCTGCTGCTGCAACTCTTTTGCCCGCCTCCTCCTTACTGAGAGCATGTGTTTGTTTTACTTGGCCACTGACTCCCTGTAAGCCATGCACAGTTTAACTCACAACTACCCTGAGGCAGACATGACCTTTCTGCCTTTTAAAAGCGCAGTGCCAGACTCAATTGTGGGGGCCCCCCTACCACTTATTCCTGCAGTCCTGAGGGTGATTTCTGTTGTCAAGCCACCATGTTACCCATTCATCCATCTATCCGACCGTGCATTCATCATTGTCGCCATCTCATCCATCTTAACTTGTGCCGACAAACCGGGAGGCCCTCGGGGGAACCCACTCCAGAGCCACTCGGGCTCCTAGAATGTAACAGGCTCCTGAGCTCATTCTCAATAAACAAACACAGAACCACTCAAGGCGCACAGGGCCTCTCAAATGACAAACAGTTCCTTGCTTTGTAGCAACAGGGAAGGAAGAAATAGCAGGTCTAGGTTTGTCAGATGTTTCGGCTCATAAGAGGCTAAAAGACTTTTGTTTATGAGAGGGAAAGCGTTTATCTCAGGAGTCCCCTCCACCCACCCGGACTTCATTTTAGTGCCCTTGTTCATGTTGGGTGAACACGTTTCGGCTTCCCTTTCGTTTATTATTCTGTCTCAGGACTCTAGCAGTCTCACTGCTGGTTCTTGTCTTGGTCACGCTCCCCTGTGTTTCCATGCTTTGATTGCCTCCTTTAGGAAGGAAGGCTGCGTCATCATCACACTTCCTGCTTCCTGTTGTGTCAAGCAACAATTCAAAATCCCCTTCCAGCTTCTCCGTGCAACCAGGAAGTTTCCTTTTACCGGACTTTGCTCTTTTGTCGAGGAATCCTCTTGTTAAATACTTCAGCCCAAGAGGTCATCTAGTTTCATTTACTGTCATTATGACTCAAATGTTCAACATACACAAACTCATTCACCTTCATAATGGAGAACTGCACTGAAACCGAAGCTGCAATGAAGGCACTCAGCTACAGGCCTCCTGTTGGGTGGTGTGCACTGGAATGCATCTTGATTATAGAGGCAGCTTACAGTGTAAGGCCATCATCTCCACAGGCCTGACCACGATGCATTGCAGCCGGCACTGTAGCGCCAAAAAGAGGCTAGTCCTCCTCTATTCAGTTGCCATGTGGCATTTCGGCTATTCCCATCTGCAATGCTTGTGTGTGTATGTTTTCTCTTTCAGCACTTGAATGGCATGGCATTCTCCTTGCCTGCTGGTCAGTGGTGAATAGCAATGTTAATGGGTTAGCTGGGAGCCTTTTTAGTGAGGAACGGGGAGGAGAGAAAGGAGGGGAGGAAGGAATTTGGGGATTACGAGGAGGAGAGGTAGGCGTATGAATCGGGGTTTGAGGCAGCAGCTGTTCCCCCTTCTCAATGCAAGAGTTCACCCTGGCCTGGTCTCTTTTCTTTCTCCCGTCTTTTCTTCAGTCCTCAGTAGGATACAGTATTCCTCTCTTTTTTTTTCTTGAACCTTTTGTTCCTTCACACAACCTCTCTTCTGCCTCAACCGTGCTCTGCCTCGTCTACGTTAATGAGTAGCAGTAGCTGTTAGTGGAACAGCTGGTCAGAGAGGAGATGCTGTCTTCAGGGGAGGATTGAGTAACATGCAAGCTTACAAATTCTTCTCATTCTGTGTATTTTTTTTCCCACATCATTGTTATGCTCTTTAGTTAATACACAACTCTTCACAGCAGCAGCTCGGTGAACCACAATTATAGAAAAAAATAAAAAACTCAAAGTGAACCTTGCGGTCAGTGCAGTAAATCCCCTTGATATGACTTAAATGGAGCAGGAGCCATGTTCTTTCAGTCTTGCGTGTGGTCACTTGTGGCTTCCAAATGAACGTCATTCAACTCAACCACAGTGAAACGCAGCCATACACAGGATCTTTGAGTGAATCTGATATTGTCCCTGTCCTTGGCTTTGCCTTTCAGTTTGTTGGAATCTGACATTGAAGCTGTGTTTCTGAATTAATGTTTCATCGCTTCTCCCTGGTCATAAGAACTTCTTTTTCTTGCCATGCATGCGTCATTTCCTTTGGATATTATGTCCTCTTACTCTTTCTGTTCTGACGTGATCTCCTCATTTACATTCCTTTGTTTTATTCTCACGTTCCTCTTTATCTACTGTTGTCCTTTGGCCTACATGTTGACTGTTATTGGCACTGTTAACATCTTATGACATCTGTCATGAGCTATTTAAACCCTTCAGGCAAATGTCTTGCAGGAAAGGAAGGAAACGTTTTTGTATACTGTGCATACGTGTGTGAGTGTGTGTGTGTGTGTGCATGTGTGTGTGAGTCCATGTGTATGGCTGAACTGAGCAGAGAGACATGAACAGGTGACATGCAATGGACATAATCCCCCTTCTGATGTCAGCTTTACCCTTGTGTCTGCGTCTGTGCTTTGCATACATGTATGTGTATTTTGTGGAGACTTATGGGCTGTCGGTGCATGTGTGCAGCGTGTGTGTCTGTGCATGAATGTGTGATGGTGTGAGGACATGAGCAGCAGTCACAGGAACGCTCTTGCAGTTATGAGGGGGCCGTCTCACTTTCCCTCTCCTTTATGGCGCACTCTGAAAAATTTCACACTGTATTAAGTTCATATTTCACCACTGCCATGCACAGCTGGAGTTTCTACCTGCATTTCTTTATTCTGAGTTGGATGTGTGAAATTAGTTGTCATCTTATCCAGGCGATACAGTTTCAGAAGTCTGCATGTGGTTCTCTGAAGAAATAATATAATACACAGTAAAGAGAGTGCAAACGGATGCCCTGCTTCATGCTGCCTCACTTTTAATTACTGGCACTTTCCAGACTTTTGTTGCCTTTATTTTTGTTGCATCGGAGCATTAAAGACTGACTTACTTTTGTGGAATGTGGGATGACTGGTTGTGTTTGTTGGAAGAGAGACAGCAAGAAAGCAACACCGGGGGGGGGATGGAGATTGGTGGTTGAAAAAGTAAAGAGTAGGAGTGCCGGCTAGGCAGGGAGTCTGCATTTTTGTTTCAGGGCTGGGTTCATGTGAGCAGTGTCTTAGCTGGAATGGACAGTGTTTTTATGGGTAAACATTGTGCAGAGCCATGTTTCTGTTTTCTCTTCCGTATCTCTTTCATTTGTCCAGATTTGACCTTTAGCCTTTACATAATAGCATGTCCACTCAACCTTGTGGAGGTGAAAAGTTCACAGCAATACTGATCTTTCAGAGAGTGGAGTTGAATGATCTGGAGGAACTGGCTCTGCATTGGATCATATCGGATGTTTGCCTGGAGACACTTTTGTCCTCGTTCACCTGCTCATGCAAATATATTTTTGTGTTTGCAGAATGTCAGCAAGGCTTCTTCAAAGCTGCAGCATCTGGTGACAAGTGTGAGCCATGTCCTGCCAACACTCAGAGTCTGAAGTCTGGTGCTTTATCATGTCCCTGTATGGATGGCTTCTACCGGGCACCCAATGATCCCCCTAATGGACCCTGCTCAGGTAACAATCTCAATCTCCTATTAGAAACTCACATTAAGTAAATGTAAATATTAGCTGTCAACAAGGTAACAGCTGACTTTCCTACTGTGAACTCAGAAGGTGAAGCAGAAAGAAACTTTTGCTTGAATTCACCTTTGATTCTTTAGTAAATGTGAACTCCTAATAATTAAAAACAAGGCTTGTCAAAAATAATAAAAGTGTAGGGAAGTCTCACATTTGCTTTCTGTTGTCCCCTCTAAGTAATTCTTTCCCAATCTATTGATCAGGCCTCCCCTCTGCCCCAAAAGACCTTGTGGCCACCACCACCCAGCTCTCTGCAGGAAAACTTGTCCTCTCCTGGAGCCCACCTGCCGACACTGGAGGTCGAAATGACATCACCTACAGTGTTGACTGCCAGCGATGTGAGAGCAACGTGTGCCAGGCCTGCGGAGAGAAAATCCGCTATGAGCCGGCCAGTACCGGCCTGACTGATACCAAAGTTTTAGTGAGCGAGCTGGACGCACATCTCAACTACACCTTCACCGTGGAGGCACATAGTGGAGTGTCCTTGTTGGCATTGCCACGCTCTAAGCCACCATCTACCAGTGCTCTAACTACATCTCTACACTACACAGGTGAGTGCTGCTGATATGAACCACCCTTTCTGTGCTGTGGTAATGACAGATGTAATCTGTGAGACAGTGGCAGCTCTGTCGAATCCTGCTGCAGGAGTGAGATGAACTCTCACATTTCACATCCCAAATACATTGATTCTCTTCCCTCTCTCCTCAGATCCACCCAAGATTACCAGTATGCGACTGGTTGAAAGGACCCCCACAAGCTTGTCTCTTTCCTGGGATGTATCTCCCCGACCACGCGCCCTATCCCCACCCATTCGCTATGAACTTAACTACCGCAAGAAGGTGCGTCACACCTGTTATTCTTCTGCTGCTGTCTGTGTTGATGTTTTATTCTATAAATGTAAATGACCGCCCTTCCTCTGTCTTCCAGGATGATAACCTGGGTATGACTACCTATACTGTGCTCAAACTTGAGAAGAACTTGGTGCAAGTAAATGAACTGAACCCGGGCACAGCCTACTTGTTCAGGGTGCAGGCCTTCACCGGTGATGGCGGTGCAGGAGGCTCCAGCATGGAGGAACAGTTTGAGACCCTTCCTGAAGGTACAGTCGAGAACCACTGACAAAAAGTTTCTCTAGCTTTGTTCAAAGAATAAGATTTCACTGATCTACTTTTACTGTTTTTTAGGACATCTGCCTCAAAACAACACAGCAGTCATCTTCGGTGCAGCAGTTGGTGGAGCAGTCATGTTATTCATAGTGGCCGTGGTGCTGTTTCTTCGCAGACGGTCAGTAAATGCCCCTTCTGCTGCCCTCCCTGTCGTTTTTCCTGTTAATCAGTAAGAATACAGCCTTCTTCACTGGTTTCCTGTCTCATTCATCTACTCTTCCTTTGTGGGGCCTCCAAATGGCCTTTACATTCAATCTGTCCTCACCTCTCTCTTTCTCTCTTCCTTTAGCCAACTTTCTCTTTTTCTTTATCTGGATCTGTGTCCTTGTGCTCACTAGGGTAGAATTTGCGTTGAATGTGCCGTGTCATTCTGAATGGTTACATTCTGGTGATTGTTGGGGCCTTTCAAAGGAAATTGGTCCAGAGTGGTACATTGTTGGTGATAAGAGGAGCTTGGTTCTTTCTGGACCAGACCACAGGCACTTTGTAGAGGTGACCTGGGCCTGTACTGTAGCAGACTGTGGCCCCTCCCTACCACCTGCTTGTCTGTCTTTCAGTCTCTAAATCGCGTTGGCAAACACAGTCTATCGTCAGCCTTTATCAAAGAGCCGCTTTTCTCTGAATGGATGCATTGCACCAGTGTTGGAACCCCTTTGAGAGCTTTAGCACGTCTGAAAAAAATGGTTAAAAAGGTTGCTATGTGCTATTGATATTAAAGCAGCCAGATATAAAAGTCCATTTGTTGTTTGAAAGTGCAATATTCATTTACATATGCATTTCTTTTTTTAACTCAGGAAGAGAAACTCTCACACCAGGCAGGGACCAGAGGACACCTACTTTTCCAGCTCAGGTAGATAAAAACATCTTTCTTACTTTTCTGTCTCACCTAACTGAATTTATCTGTTTGTTAGCAACTAACAACTTCCTATCTTTTATTCACAGAGCAATTGAAGCCTCTGAAGACCTACGTTGATCCACATACATATGAAGACCCCAATGTAGCTGTCCTGAAGTTTGCCACTGAAATTCACCCCAGCCACGTAACCAAGCAGAAAGTCATAGGAGCTGGTGAGTGACAGTCCTGCTGAGACAACCTCCTGCAGGGATTATCACCAAGATGTTGAAAGATTTTTCCAATCCCCCAAATTCACTGTTTATATTGTACATTTTCCAGCTTAAGAGACTGACTGACGGTGCTTACTTTAGTGAGATTAACATCTATCTTGCTGAGTTCTCTCACAACAAGTTGAGACATTTTGTTGTGTGGCAACTCTTAGCTGCAGGAGCTATGTGTAGTTGGCACAACTTCATATGAGCAATTACATAAAATAAAGTGTTGCAAAAAAAGTATTTTGGAAGGGTATCAGTCAGTGTATCTTCCCAGGCTGTGCCAAAATCTTCTGTATATGATACATTTACTCAAGTGTGACCACCTTTACCCTTTGAACTGTTTTTTTTTCAACATTGAACCCTCCTCCCCAGTTCCCACGATTATGCCCCCTTTTCTCCTCATGTGACAGCCGATTCCCATGCTCCTTCACCACAGTCCATCCAATAATACAACATAGGCTGTCTCTCTCAATACCCAGCCAGAACACACCTCTGTGAGAGAGCCCCAGGCAAAACGTCCTGATTTTCATTCTGTTGCAGAGCAAAGCCCTGCAGCTAGAAACCTAGGAAGACAAATCAAACACATATTGGTCTGATATCTCTTTTCTAAATCAACTGCCTCATTGATCCCATTCATGTTGTTTTTCTGCAGGAGAGTTTGGTGAAGTGTACCGAGGTATTCTGAAGGCGCCAGGCAGAAAGGAGGTGGCAGTGGCAATCAAGACGCTGAAGCCAGGCTACACGGAGAAACAGAGGCAGGATTTTCTAAGCGAGGCCTCCATCATGGGACAGTTTGCTCACCAGAACATAATTCGTCTGGAGGGAGTGGTCACTAAATGTAAGGAATTCTTTGTTTTTCTCACACCTCTTTTATTTTGTCACATGTTGGGTGCCAGTTTGGGCGCCTAATTAATTGTTTTGTTTTTATTTAATCATTTATTTGCATGTGTGTGCAGTTAAACATGCAATGATTGTGACTGAATACATGGAAAATGGAGCACTGGACCGGTACCTTAAGGTAAGTCACTCCACATATGACTTTTCTATTGGAAATGTGTGTTCAATAACTATTGTTACACAGTATTTGCATACTTAAAACAGCATATGTAGATTTAGTTCTGGGCTGTGGCATCTATTTCATCATTTTGTTTTGTACTTTCATGTCTGCATTTCTTTTTGCTCTGATCAAAAACTGAAATGAGTTTTCTCCCATCAGGACCACGATGGCGAGTTTTCCTCCTTCCAGCTGGTGGGGATGCTCCGCGGCATTGCTGCAGGTATGAAGTATCTCTCTGACATGAGTTATGTCCACCGTGACCTAGCTGCCCGCAACATCCTTGTCAACAACACCCTGGAGTGTAAAGTGTCGGATTTTGGTCTGTCTCGAGTGCTGGAGGATGATCCTGAGGGGACATACACCACAAGTGTAAGTTTGTGAATTTTCCTGTTAGCTCTAAGCAAACATCTTAAAGCAAGGTGCAGCATTGTGCTAGAAGCAGAAGCAATAATTTTTATATTCTTGATTCTTCTTTGTTTTCATGAACAGGGTGGTAAGATTCCCATTCGCTGGACGGCTCCAGAGGCAATCGCATACAGAAAGTTCACCTCAGCTAGCGATGTGTGGAGCTTTGGCATCGTAATGTGGGAGGTTATGGCTTTTGGTGAACGACCATACTGGGACATGAGTAACCATGAGGTGAGTTTGCACTTCTCTCTTACTTCTTGCTGTCAAAACCAACCTTCAACTTCACATTCTTACTATAAGAGATAGTTTGAGGAATGTCAACACTTATCTTTTTCCAATAGCTCTAAATTGACAACTGACAAACTGCTTGCAGGTGATGAAAGCTATCAATGAGGCTTTCAGGCTGCCGGCGCCTATGGACTGCCCCTCGGCTGTTTACCAGCTGATGCTGCAGTGCTGGCTTCAGGATCGCTCCAAGAGGCCACGTTTTGGAGACATCGTCAGCCTGTTAGACAAGCTACTGCGGAGCCCAGACTCCCTGAAGACTATTGCAGACTTTGACCCACGGTAAGATTTATTTACATACCACACTAAGGGCTTGAATGCATATTTTTCCAGTGCTCACTAAATAGTAGCTGCCATTATAAGCAACCAGTTCTTGGAGACAGCTCCTGCAACCAAAATTGTGCAATCGACTAATATAGATGCCATTTTAGTCTCTTCTGTACTTTCAGTTTTCCCTCTGGTTCATGTTCTATATTTGTGTAGCCTAAAAAACACAGTTATTAATAAGCACCCAAAGTCCTGAGTCCTGTAGAATTGGAACTTTTCTCAGCATTAGAAGGAGCCAAAAATGAACAGCAAGCATCTTAATGGTGACCACAGCTATGTCCAGATACTTTAGTGTTCTATCTTTCTAAAGCCATGATTTGACAAGATAAATATTCATTGAAAAGTCCTGGGAAAAAAAGCAAATAATACAGTATCAACATGTGTTTTTTTATACACACACTTAATATTTTATTGTTAGGACTGTGCATCAAATAGACTTGGTCTGAGATACTGTAAAACAAAGTTATTAAGAGAGAGAATCGTGTTGCATGAAGGCTGAAATGAAATTGGGTCCATTTCAGTAATCTGCTATCTAAGACTTGACTTTTGTTTCCCCTGACTTTACTCCAGGTCAAGTCTCAAGTCTGTTAAGACCTGAGACCTGACCTGGACTTTCTTCAAAGGCCTTAAAAACAGCTCTGGCAGCACCTCTCCATTTACAAAAGCACAGGGTGTGTTTAGAGCAGTTTGTGGGGGAAACGGGAATAGCTTTAAGATGGTCTACTTAAACCATTAAAAAGACATACTGACACCCTGCCTGCCAGGCTAATGAAAAAAATATGTGTGCACTCCTGGAGGAACACTATTTTCTGTGCGATTGTACGCGTGAATGCCTATTTTCCCTTTGTGAAGAAGCATTAAAACCAGATACAGTGAGAAAGGACAAAACACTGTCGTGTTCAGGTCTCAATCAGCTCTCACCCTCAGTGCCCCAACTGGTTTTTTTCACCAACTGGTTTCCTGCACAGTAATTACAGTGCTCAGTCATCTGCCTTTGTTGTGGGAAAGCCTGTTGATCATTATCATTTGGATCGACTTTTCTTTGCTTGCAGTGTATCCATCCGTCTGCCCAGCACCAGCGGCTCAGACGGTTCCCCCTTCAGGTCTGTGTCTGAGTGGCTTGAGTCCATCAAGATGAGCCAGTACAGTGAGAACTTCACCTGCGCTGGGATCGTCACCATGGACCAGGTCCTGCAGATGAAGAATGAGTGAGTGGGACATGATTTCACCACATTAAAACAGTTTGAATTTATTTCAGTCATTAAGTTGTTAAGTATGTTTTTGGCAAAGCAGAGCAATATTTGGTTGCCAAGAATCAAAAACCAGCATATTGCACATGTTTCTCCCCCCAAAATGAAGTCTGTTATGGACTTCCAACTGGCAGTTTATGTATTTGTTTTCCTAAAATTGTTGCTTTTTAACAGCCAGCAGAATAGTTTGTGCACAATATAAACTCCAACCTCAGTTACAACTTGAGAAATGTTAGAGATGGAAAAAGTCAAGGAGGGAAGGAGAAGGAGTGGGCTCATTTGTGGGAGTCTGGTGGTGGTGGCTTGTGGTCGCTGCTGTCCTTATTCTTCTTTCCTCTCCTCATTCTTTCTCTCATCCCTCCCTTCACCCACACATACTAGCTGCCCTGGGCAGCACTTTTGCTTGAGCCCTGAAAACCACCAGTTTTGCCCGCCCAGGGCAAAGGTCTTCTGTGGCTTCTTGAACATTAAAGGAGAGAAGGAAGAGGAGAGAAAAAGCCTGTGGTGCAGGAGCAACTAGAGGAGATTAAGGCACTGTAATAGATGGGGGAGACTTGAAGCCCTGTAGTCGGCATGTTTGTACTTCTAGAAAGATTGAAGAGGTGCACCCAGAGTGTACTCACTGAACTTATCACAGGGTAGTTTAATGCAACTGGATCTTCGTAGATGTCTAAAAGGGGACAATCTAATAAAATGCGCTCAGCCTTTAACAAAAAATAAATAAAATGCTTGGTGAAGCACATGATTTCCTTCTCTGCCATGGTGTCTGTATCTCAGCTGGCGCTGGTCGTGATTTGGTAAAGCAGACGACAAAGCCTTTTGAAGTATTTGTCGTACAGAATGGTGTGATTTCATGGCCCCATGTTTCCATCTCAGGGCATCTGGTAGCACTCTTGGAAAACCAGTAGTTATTTACGACCCACTCTCTGCTTGCCAGACAAGTGATTCATGGTCAAGAGGGAGAATCCTCGTTAAGTAATTAAGGCTGTAATTAAGGCTTTGAATTTAGACGGCTGTGTTGCAGGGCTTTTGCAGGTTTGCATCATGTGCTCAAGAAGAGCACCCCTAGTATTATCATTTATTGCCAAAGATGAATTGAATCCTTGGCAGAATACCAACCAAGAACACTCCTCACCTCGCTGAACTGGTTCGGCGATCAAGCTAGACATGAATGGAGTGAGCTTGAGGCTTAAATTTCATCCCGTTGTAAACGTCATTGATTATTGTAAGACTTGAGAAGAAGCATGTGCGTGTAAAGTGTTGGAGCAAGCCCAAACTGTAAATCCTTGTGCAGCTCCTCTTAATATTCTGTCATTTCTTTGATTAACAGGGATATTAAGAACATTGGGGTGAGGCTGCCTGGACACTTGAAAAGAATTGCCTACAGCATCTTGGGCTTAAAGGACCAGACCAGCACCCTGAGTGTGTTTGCAGTGTGACTCTGACAATGAAGGGAATTAAAATTGGGCACTGAAGCAGGCAGCCCTTCGAACTCTAAGCTGAGCTGGAGCGAAACTGCAGGGACGGCTATGGATCGGCACAACCAAGAGAAACGTCACGCCATCCTCTGGGGCCGACTGAATCAGACTGACTCACTGTACATTTTTGATTTCTTCAACTTACCTACACGGGAAAACATACAGAAATAGTTAGACTCTCTATATTTAGATATCTATTTATATTATCCATGTCTTCTGTACAGATACAATTCATTGCTCATGCATTTATTACTTTATCTTCATTTCACATTCCTGCTTCATAAACAAAAAATCAACAATCACGCCAGTTCAGGGAACGGCTTTAAGATTAACATAAATTGCACCGGAGCTTGTTGAATCCAGTGTCAAACAAACGAGAGAAGCACAGTAAGTGTTATAATGTGGGAGTAGTGGAATGCAGCACCGGCTCAGTTTGTGGTTGGTGCTGGTGTCTCTGTGTCTCCCTTTAATCGGCACTTTGGTCCATTTCCTATAAGACCAATGAGAGCAGAGCGTCGAGAAGGCTGAAAGTAGCTTGAGCTGGCCCAAAGTTAAAGACATGTTGTCGCTTAGGTGTATAAACACAGACTGAGTTGGTGTTGCTACTGGCCTTTTACTGGCTCCATGCATGAATTAAGCTATAAACATACAATGATGTTATATGGAAAAAAGCAAGAGAACATATTTGAGGTACTGGTCGTGTACAGACTCTCTTGTTTTACTTTGTGTTTGGGCAATTACCAAAAACATTTGTAATATTAGATAATGTAGCACTTGAAATAAGAATCACATGATGTTAGTTTGTCTTAAAGTTGCAGGAAAAAAGGGCGGTTACGCAAAATGTAAATGAAACACGTTTTATTCAGAATGCAGCACATCTGTTTGTAAAGTGCCAATAATGAAGAGGGTGCAGGCGAAGTTTGCTAAAATGCACATAGCCTGAAAAAACAAACAAACAAACAAACAAAAAAATTTAATGATAAGTCTTATTATGGTTGAAATGATTTCATACTTAACAATGGTTTGGTTTGCAATTTCAAAGTTTCATTTAGATTTAAACAAGATATTCATTCTTCTTTCTGTTGGTTGGATGCGACTCGTTCTGGACATTTAACTTTAAAACGCTTGTTTGTGGGGGCAGGAGTTCGCTTCTGTCAGTTTTAATGAAGCAGTTCGCGTAGATTAGTGGGAAGTGTGTAGCGGACAGTTTCCACCCGTGCTCTTAATTGATGACTGCAAATTACTGTGTTACTGATGTGTACCTTCTTTTACTTGAATATTAACTGTATTTTCAGATGCATCTCTGATTCTCTTGTAGCGGATAGACCCATCTATGGAAAAGGGATTTTTTTTTTTTGTTATAACTCTGGTATACTGGTTGCGATTGCATTTTGTACATTTTGTATGATTTCATTATTTACCATATTACCAAACTGATTATTTTTTTAAATTCCCTTACTGTAACTTTCCTCCTTAAATATGTCTCCTACCTTTCCAAACATTTTGAGAGTTTCTTCATCAAACAGCAAACTTCTTCCCTTTGTCTCCTGTTTTATACTGTATTTAATAGTCTATTTATTTTTTACTTGTATTTATTTATCCTGATAAACACTGAGCTGGGGTAATAATTGAAGGTTGCTCTCTCATTTTGAATAAAAAACAAACAAACTGTAATGTCTCTGTTTTATTGCTGAATTATTCAAACTGGAGTTTGCCTAGCCTGCATTTGTGGAGCAATAAAGTCTTAAACCGAATTTGGCAACGTCTGCTGAATGATTGACACATAACAGAGCAGAGGAACGCTGTTTGTTTTAAGCAGTGCCAGGATGTTTATACTTCCACTTGGAAATCCTTATAATGCTGCAACGTGGTTTAATTCCACAGTTGGAACCTGTAATAAACATGTGAGTGCTTACAGGGGGGAACCTAATGTCCAGACACACACACACAACCACTCATTTGATTAGATTTGTACTGTCTAAATCAAATCATTCAGATTTTAAACTGTAAGATAAAAGTAAACGTGCAAATGTCAAACTTAGCTCTGATGTTTGATGATTTGATCTGATTACTCTTAATAAGGTCAGAATCTCTCTCTCCTGTCTGGATGTATACAGTGGAATAGCCCTTTACACTGGAACTCGTGAGTCGAAAACAAAAGATAAAAAACATTTTCAGAGACATTACTTCATTACGGTGTCTATAGTGTCACTACTCATGCAATTCACCTACCCATAATTATTACTATTTAGAGGTTTACCACAACAGTGGTGAATCAACACTGGTTGATGTGTCTGATCATAGTTAATGATAATTCTGGCTTATTAAAACATTTACCTTATTAGTTTTAGCCATAATAGGCCTTATTTGTGGCGCATAGTCTAACTTGTCATGCAATATAAAAAGCACAGCTGTTGCTAACAACAGTAAGATTCCTAGAAAGTCATGACACTGTGACAGTAAGCAGCAAACACCAGGACCCTGAAAGTTATGTAGCTAAATTACACTCAGCCATCCTTAATTTTAGTATTTACACCTGTGAATTTTAATTCTGTCTTCTGTCAAAATGTTTTCTGGACTTTTGCTGTCAGTGATAATAACACTACCCTTATTAAGCTAATTACTGAAATCTGGGAAGGTGGTTAAAAATTACTAAAAAGTCTACATGTGTCCACAGACACGTTGCACACAAACCTCTAGGTCGTGCAAAACTTGAGCAAAATGCAAATGATGAATAATTACTTAAAAATTGTTCTTGCACAATGAGGGATTTTAACTGATTTACAAAGAAAGTAGTTCAGATAATCTGGCTCCTTATGTTTTTCATTCCACTGACCTTTGTTGTAGCAAAGTCCCCCCTGTTCCCAGATCTGAGCATTTACTTTGAGTCATCATGACCATTAAAAACAGTGTTCAGAACTACACAGATAAGTCCCAGGATAAGGTCCAAGTCAGTTCCTATGAATCCCACTTCACTAGAACATGGTTTCTGTCAGCAATCAGCCTGGCCCAGAACCACAATGAACCTGTAAATAAATATGACGCAATGCCCAGTTCTGCCATTATCCGGATTTGTACAATGTTTTTTCCGATCAGACGTCTTATTTGGGAACGTCTGCAGATGAAAGGAATTCAGCAGTGCCAACAAGAGCGACAGCTGCAGAGCTGAGGTTAGCGCCACGACAGTGGCAGAAGATACACCACAGATGAGGTGCTAAAAAATATGAGCTGACAATGATGTAAAGCATTGGATAGATTTAGGCAACCTTGTTGGGTTTAGGGAAAGATCATAGTTCTTTTTTAATGTTACAAAAGCTTCTGATTAAAACAACAAACACATGGTTATAGTTATAGAGAGACTGCGGTTAGAAGAAACGAAGAAACATTAAGTATGGGCTGTGTAACAGTGTTAAAGTTTGAAGGTTCCTAAACTCATCACGCACTTTGTTGTTCATAGAAACATAACCTAAAAAAATTTGTGATATTGGACTAAATAAAATTTCACTTGACATCATATGGCTGCTATTGGGCTTTGGCAGCTAATTGTAAACACGTCCTTCTCATGCTGCATCACCAAAGGTCACTTAACAAATGTATTTACTGTGGTGTCAGTTTTTATGCAGCACAGCAACAGGCAGGCTGAGGAATGGGTACATGTCAGCGTCAGATGTTGCTTTAGCATCAGTTAGCTTCTCAGATTTCAAGACTCACACCTGCTGAGGACAAAAATTAGACTAAAATGTAACTAAAGTATTCAGCAAGTCCCGACACGCCCCCGCACTAAAATTGTGCTTCACCTTGACTGATTCACTTTTCCTTATCTCGCTCACTCTGACCTTGCAGTGGTAGGGAAGTCCCTGGCGCCTTGCATTTTGAAAATTATCGGCTTTGGCTGATTGATGCAAGTGACAAAGCCTTAAATGCATTCCTCAGATAAGACCCACACACTAGAAAGAATAATGTCAATATTTAGGTATTGAATTAATGTGCAGGTCAACAGAGAAGTAGCATGAAAAATCCCAATGCTGACGGAGCATGGGAACTTGAATCTGACACTAAGTCCCTCATGAGTCTTTGTCCTTGACATCCAGCTGGCTGTGTGTTCTTGCCTGCGTTAAACCAATAGGATGCCTAGAAATAGTCCTGGCTTTGTTTGGCGACAGTAAACTGAGAAAGTCTTCCACTATTTTCCATCTCCATCCATCCATTCCCCTAGTGTTTCACAGCGTGGTGGATTTTTTTTCCCCCTCTCTTCCATCCACGATGGAAAAAGAGGAGCAGAGCCACACCATTTAGCCGCTGATTGTACTGTTTGGATTTATGCAAATCCACGTCTGAGTGCGTCCAAGCTGACTGCTGGACGAGTTTGGTTTATGTCCCTGTCGTCAGCTGTAATGTGATTATCCTCGCTCTGCAGGGGTTGAATGTGTGGAAGTTTGTGTCTTGTCATTAGGACTGTAAATGACAGGGATACATGAAGAGACAGAGAAAGAGCAGGGGGGAGGCCTGGTGGTGATGGTGGGTGTGGAGGGGGTTAGCTGGAGATTTGAGCCATACCAGGGCTTTACTGCAGGCCACAATAGCATGTGTGGTGATTGTGTTGAAGGCTTGGCGTCCAGGGCCCAAGCCTTCCCCCGAGGACTGTTGTGCATGGGGGCCGCGGCTTTCACTTCCAGAGTTTTTCCCCTCCTTCTTGCGGCTTGTTAGATGTCTTTGTTCTCAGGGCGAAGGTCAATTTAAATAGAAAGAAGGAAAAACTCCATGGTACTGTTCATGTATGACCTCTCCCTACACCGCCGCCCTTCCATTTCTTTCTCTCTTTTTTTTAGTTTTATGTTCTGGCAGCTTGTATGTGTCATACGCGAATTCAAAAACCGGCAACGCTGAGGAATTTACATCCTTGCTAATTTTAGCAATGGGTTCCTGACCAGAAAACACATCCTCCAATTTCTGTCTATATTGGTCTTCTTGCGTCTTTCCGCTGCTGTTTCTCTCACCACCAGTCCAGGGCTTTTGCAGATTATTCTGCTCCATAAGTCTCCACCAGGCCCTTCAATTTTCCTATTTTCACTACATTCTCAACAGAGATTGTATATGTCTTGATCCAAAGATTACTCCCTGCTGTTCAGCTCCTCTCCAGATTGAACCCATGTTCAAACACAGCTGCTATGACTTTAATGAACTTATTTAATAGAACAGTGAGGAGTAAATTCCCCAGATTTCCCAAACTGTTCTGCTGAGAGCCGTTTGATGCCAGCACGAGGAGAAAGGAGGAGGAGAGGAGAGCGGAAACACAATCCGCTGTTGACGTAAGCCTTGTCTTTCTGTAGACTGTATATTTTGAAATGCCAGCCTAATTCACTCCACATTTCTTCTAATGACACCACTGCTGTCACTCAACACATAAAGAAAATCTCACCAATGTGTCTTTACAAGATCCTATAAACATCTGTTAGCTGCTTTTCAGGCTGGTGCAGGTTACAAGAAGGTTTAGTTAACTGCAGATACAGAAAGAAGCCTTAGACTCAATGTTTTGAACAAAGGTCCTTTATTCTTATATTAACTTAACTTCTAGATGCACCAAAGGCTCCAGTAGTTATGAAAAAAGTCAGATGGTTCACATTTCAGTTCATGCCCTTCCCCTGAGGTCTGCACATATGGAGAGGTTAACAAATTGAATTTCGTTTTGTTTAACTTTTATTTAGACATGGTGCGTTGTCTAAATATAACGATATGGGCTCTTTTGCAGCAGTTACACTGAAAAATAACATAACATGACAAAATAATAAACTTGATGAATCAATTCAGTTATGAGCAGGACAGAAGAAGACATGAACTTTGTAAATTTGTGCGCATTTTAAAAGCTTTTTTGGACATTTATCGATAAATCATTAATTAATTAAACAAGAAAACTGATAATGACAATAAACACTGGTTGCAGCACTTAAAACAGCTAATTTGTAAGTGTCCCATTCTATCAAAAATAGAAACCATTATTTGATCACGCCTCTTACAAAGAATTAGGTCCATGGCGTTCAGTTGTATATTATTTACAAATTTCCCAAAGGCATGTCTGTAATGTCAGAGGTTTTCAAATCTGGAATTCAGTTTACAGCTCACTGTTATAAACAGTAGAAGTAGAAGACGTCACTCTGATGCAGACAAAGTTTGTTGGCACAAACTGATCCTAACTTATGGACAAAACAATTTCAGTATTTGAAATGAAAAGAGATTTAAAAAAAGAAGAATTTAAATCAGAAATCTTTTGGCTCCAGCATAAAGGACCCTAACGTTGCTAAAGCGTCAGCCATAGAGCTTTCTGCCACTGTGCTGGTTGTTTGTCTATGGATGATTCATCATTAAACATCATTAAAGCTTTTAACTGCATGGGTGGTATAGTCTGTATAGGACATCTGATTAAACATTTTTTTCCACCAAGAGGAAAACTAAGCTCCATTAGTTAATTTATCGTTTTAACAGAAGCAAGGTCTCATTAAGAAGTTTCTTTAACACACCAGGACACATCTCTCTCTGCAACCTTGTGGATCCTTTTTTCCTGCAGGGTTATTTTTTTGTCTTGGTGCCCCCCTCTCTTAATTTCCGCCTGTCTGCATATGTTTTGGAGGCCATTAATCGTCCCCTGCACAACATGCACCCCAACAGATAATTACGGTCATTAAACCAATTAGGGAGCACATGGAAGGGAGGTTTCAGTGAAGCCCTGAGGCCTCCCACTCCTGTGCTTCTCCACCCGGACAGCCAAGGTGGTCTGCTGAAAACTCTGGCAAAGCTTTAAATAAAGAAGGGAGTGAATTACTTCAGCCCAGCTCTGGATTAATGCAATTTCCTGTTGGTGTAGCCTTGAGAGACCTTGCCAACTTTGCTGCAGGCCAAGTAACAAGAGCCATTAGCCAGAAGAAGTCCTCCTCTTTTTCACATCATTTGATTGTGGCGTGAAGCAGCCATTTATGTTGGTGTCATCGAAATATGTCTTCCTCAAAGCTATTCTGGTGCTTCTGTGGCAAAACACAGAACAAGACAAGAGGAGTTTAGAAGTGGCAGGAAAGGGAGGGAAGAGCGGTAAATCTGCAGACAGTGGTTTTCAACGTGTTCAGCCTATCATGTGATTCTAGAGCAAATATTATGGTTTCATTGTGCCTTACACAGTAGAAGTCCTGGTAGGACGAGGCCATAACACTTAAAACGGCGATTACTTAATCATTGAAAGAACTGAACAGGAGACTTTCAGTCACTGTCCACATGTGCCTACAAGCCACAGGAAGTCCCTCATACTTTTTCAGAAAGTCTCATACAGTTAGTCATGTTGGACAATAAACTGTCTTCCTTTGTTTCGTTTAAGTATTTCCCAGCATTCCTCCTGTTGTGCTTGGCGCGTGTGTCTCCGAACTCTGCAAAGAAAGCAAAAGTGAAAGCCAGCATGGAACAAGGAGCCCCTTACAGGTTTTGTGTGCTGTCTTGTGAATGACATGTTAAAGTGATATGTAGATCTTGTCTTGACTCCAGAACACACAAACAAAGAAAAACATACCAGTTCCTGCAGATTGAAGATAAGATAATGGCGAACACAGAACTTTTAGCCATGTATTAGAGCTTTGTTCACGGGCACTGGAAATGCAGAAGGTAGAAAGTTTAGGATGATATTGAGTAAAGAAGGAATCAACCGTGGGGAAGTAAGGAGTCAGAAAACTTTCCCAACCTCAACTTCAGATGTAACTCCAAAGGATCAGTTATAGAAAATACAGGTATCTACTTTCTTTCCAAAAGAAGAAGATATGGAAAACAATCCCAGGGAGACAAGAACTGAATGAAGCACCATACAGAATGACCATAAGTGGATGAAAAAGACATGCAACTTTAAACAGACAGCACATTCATCCATGATGACATAAAAAAAAACAAAAAGAGATAAAAAATGATTTGAGCACCTGTGGAACACTATGTATCGTGCATCTGATGCCACCAAGTACCACCACAGACTTCCTAGGAGCACTCTCATGCCCTGATCTGGCTCTGGGAGGAGATCCTCCAAGACCAACCATGAGCTGAGTCATAAGGGGCATGCCCAGACAGTGCCAGGAGTGCACATAGGCACGCAGAGTCCATACACACTTCAGAGTCACATCTGAGTTGCCGTGATAAAATTCACGCACCCTGGATGAGTGATCAAATTGCATTGCTTAAGTTCAATGAGGTGAACAAGAGCAGACCTTTTTTTTCACAGCCAACCTCGATTATAAATTAAAACTAATCACAGGTGAAATCAATTTTAACTTTAATTATGACTCAGCTCCATCATGTGTTCCTGTGAGTCATGCCGTTGTACTGTTGTTTTAGAGTTTAATCAATCAATTACACCTCTGCTTTTCCTGTCTGCACATGTTCAGCTGTGAAAAAGGTTTACAAGGAACTGAGCCTGAGGTTCTGCAGTAACCAGGAAGCGTCTAACCCTAACCCTGCCAAAAAATAAAAATAAAATAGAAGTGGAGTTTGATGTCTGTCTGGACCTGACTTGCATATTTAGATCGGAACCTGACTAATATGAAACATCTTGGATATGGTAATTGTTGTTTAAATTATACTTTCTGTTCTGCATTAACCTTAAAGACGAGATTTAAAATGCAGTATCACTGTTATTTTCCTCTTTGAAATAAACAAGAAGTAGAGTCACTAAAATCTCAGAACCGCATCAGTGCTGGTTTGGTTGTTGCATCTACAGCCTCAGGCACTGCAGCCAAACCATGCTGAGTTTTCAATGTTTGAGTCTTGTGATTCCCAAGGATATGCATTTTTGCTCCGCTCCTACTGACCAACAGTGAAGGACTTTAATGGTCAAGTCTCAGTGAGAAATGTGGATCTGAAGCAGGGTGGGTCTATTAAAATCACGGTGGTCTGTCAGCTTGACCTTGTTAATTGTTTAAAATACACCACTAAGAAAAGACAAAGTCCAACCACAAAAACTAGTTCCTTAGGTAATTTGTGCAAGTAGATTAATCCAATTTAGTTGTTTTATTGTCAAGTGACCTCTAGTGGTTGTATAAACAATGACAGGCTTGTGTTCTTGTGTAGTTTTTGATCTGAACTGTGCAAACTGTGGAAAATGTGACGAACTATAGGAGGGAGGACTGACCATATGTGCCACTGACGTTTCTACTGTAAGCTGTACACGTCTGTGTGTTTTATTCTGCAATGTTTTTGTGTAATCATGACAATCTGCAAAGTTAAAAAATGCTTGGAAGCAATGAAAGCATGTAATGTTTTTTACTTACTATTACGACCTGAGTGCACTTAAGGGGTGGAATATAATTACTGACAACTGTAAGAAATTAATTTTTAAAAAGATGCCAAAAAAGGTCATTTACCAACAGTGATCCCACATTTAATTGGCAAAATCATACTGTGTTTATGAAGGAACACAGCCAATGACAGTTTAATGTTATTTCAAAATCTTTTATTTTATCTCTTCAGTCTCCTAAAATGCACAGAATAAGATGATATTGACAGTGTAAGGCACAGTCTGAAGTCTCTGTAAATGTCATGTAGCACATCAACAACATTTACATTTATCCAAAGAGACTTACAAGAGAGGTATGAGGCAAGGAAAAAAATCTAAGCCAAGGAGAAAAATTAAAGTAAAGTGCTATAATCAGAGATGTTTCCATTACACAAGCTGCAACAACAACATAACTCAGTAACAATCATACACAAGGTGTAATCTCTAATTTGCTGAAGAGCTGATCTTACCTGTTTGGTACAGTACTGTACTGATACTGCTTTTTACACTGAGATGTGACTTTTTTTGAAAAATAATTTAATTTAAAATCCAATACTCTATAACACCAGAACACTACTTGACAGCCATGTGCTTTATTTGATAATCAGTCTTCACCTTCACTGCCAATTTGCAACTGCAATTGAAGTTAAATAAATGTTTTTTTTGTTAGTCGAACCCATCCCACCCCACCACCCAGTCACCCAGTTATCCACAATAACATACACACCATCCAGCGCAAGGCTGCCACCGTACCAACACCTCAACTCTGCCCTGAGAAAGAAAAAAGATCAAAATAATGTAAGACAAATTGTTTTATTACTTATAATAAAGTGATCAATGAGTGTATGCTAAGCTTAAATACAGCATTAAACCCAAGAATACGAACAACACAATGACATACAAGTCAAAGGAGTTATACAGAGAGAGCAACTGTCTAAGAGGCCTTCACAAATTCATTTACTATTTTTCTACATTCATACAATATTGTGGTAAATTCTGAATATATTTTAATGTTTTTGCTGACACATTGATTTATTATGGGTTTGTTGATGCTGTCTGTTATGTGTGTTGGTGTCTGTTGTGTGCTGTTATTAGCAACACTACAGACTTTATGACTCCTAACGAGTTCAACAGTGTTCCTGGATTACTGACCTCTCGGTGTCTCTTTTTTCATAAGGAAAACTAATGAACCATTGTTGAACAGGGCATTCTGAAATTAATGAAAACATGATTCAATAGACATTTTCATGAAAAGACAATATTACAATACAATACAATATTAAAGCGCCTATGTTCAGGGGCTGCTGTCATTATTTCTTCCTCTTAACAGACCATACAATGGGCCAAAGAATGGGTGAGCACACCTGTGGAAGCTCAGTATACATTGTAAATAATATTTTGACCTATCATTTGGCCCTAAAGACGAGTATTAGGCCATGTGAGGCCCCTATCATAAAAATGGTGCGATGGAGAGCACATCCAGTGATTGCACAGACACCATTACAGTACGCCCAGTGACTGAAATAGCTGCCAGCCTTATCTCTGTTTACTGATTGTAACGCTGCTTTAAATACCAACTTAGATACTGGTCACAAAGAAACATCTAACATTTAATGTATGACAGCCATGTTGGTCAGTTTTTGCAAACATATAGAACAGTTTGATCCAAGGCTTTGAACATTTTAATTAAGTGAACATATTTCTGTAAACAGGGAACTTCACACAGATGTAAATATAAGGTTTTGAGTATTAAACGCATTAAACTGAAACAGCAATGTGGAGCAATTCCTCCTACCATTCCTTTTTTCTCTTTCCTTTCCAAAACAACTTTCAGTACTTCATAATTCGTACATTTAATACCTTGCTGCACAGATAAGTGCATGAAGTCAGCTCTTACTGACACAGTTTCTCTTTGCTAAAGCTCTAACATTTTTCATCTTTGACTTACAGTACACAGTAATAAAGCATGACTGATAATCAGATAAGCCTACACATACCACCAGTGTCTGCTTTACCTCCTCCTCGTCTTTCTTTTCTGTGAGGTATATACAGAGTCAGGGGCGCTCTGCTGAGTGGATGCAGGAGACAAGAGATTGGAAGAAACAGATGAAGACACAGGAGAAGCCAGAGAGGAGGACACCGGAGGAGTAATGGAGGAAGATATAGAAGAAGATATAGGGGGGGTGATGGAGAAGGACACAGAAGGGTTAAGGGTGCTGGACACAAGAGGAGTGATGAGGGAGGACATATTAGGAGTGAGAATGGAAGACACAGGAGAAATTAGAGAGGAGGACAGGGGGATTTAATGGGAGGCCATTGTGGTCTGGTGGTGGAGTCTCTGTCTCTGGAAGTGAAGACTCGTCACTGTCTGAGGATGAAGTCTCCTGGGTCCTGAATCCTGAATGACGTGGACATAAGTAGTTGCTTACAACATGAAAACCTATTTAACCTACAAAAAGAAGTACATAATGACACAAAATGAACATTCATACTTCAGCACAGTTACAGTAAATACTGTAGAAAAAGGATCTGGAGCCAAGTTTTCAGTCCAGTAGGTTCACTTCGGTGGAACAAACAACCTAACTCTGCTCTCTTAGCAGCCTCGCTCCCAATTTACAGTTGCATTTGTTTGTTTAAATACACTTATCATGACTTGACTTGGAAATGTTGGGTTTTAAATTATCTGGCAAATGTAAAATCTGCACGGCATCCATTTCTGTGTAAACAACAGTGAAACAAATCTTTTACAGTAATTTAATTTCTGTTCTGTTGTAAACGCCAATTTTGTTTGTGAGCTGTCACTCGTCTGTGAAAATATAGTAAACTGTAATACTGTTTTACCATTAAGAACTTTTTATTTTGAAAAGGACATCTTTAACATGCTCTGTGTCCTTTCGCCATGGACAAAAGCATCCAGCTAAGAACACATTTGCAGTTTTCCTGGCAAGGAGTAGTACTGGATGTCGGTCTAGAAGTTTCCATTTGTGGAGCTGGAACAAAATTGACACTGAATTAGAACAGTGAACATGTGATACACCCACTAGTTGAATCTCTACATCAACATAACACAATCTCGATTTACAAATGGCTTAACGCTGTTTCTTTTTCAAGAATACAAAGAGGAGTAGTGCTCCAATCTATTTTAGAAATAAACAATCTGATGAATGAATGGGAAAATATAATAAAAGGTTTAATATCCAATTTACTGGTTGGTGTATTAAAAGAAAATACTTACATGTGTGGTGCACCATTTGTGACCCATATGGTTCCAGTTATCTTGCCAGAGACATTTTGGCTGTAACAGCTGTTGTATTACTATCTTTTACCTTTCCTTATCTGTGCTGCCTTGTATATGTTTTAACTAAATCAAAAACCATTGAGTTACTGTTAGCCTTTAAACAGATCATTAATTATTTTACTTTCTGACGTTTCTCCAGAATTATGCTTTAAATAACAATCAACCTGGCACAGGTTACACTAAAGTGTAAAGCGATATAGATAAAAGTTTAATGTCGCAACAGTTAAAATATTAATAATGTAATAAGTACATTAAATGAGGTAATTAAGTGCCACAGATAAGTGTAAGATCAACATTACCGTGTTAATACCAGACGGCGAAACAACATTAAAACGTACAGATTTTATTTATATATTACTTACTTTTATTATATTTTATAATTTATGTTTGTCACCAAATTCAGGAAATGCTCCTGTGGGTCGTAAACTACGGTGGCCCGGAGAGCTCAGTGCGGTACACAAACATCTGAACACAAACAAATTCAAAAGAAAAGTGCACAGATTTCTCAAATCAAATACACAACATACAGAGTAAAGCAGCAACCGAATGCCTGAACACAAGCTAAGGTAAGTGCTGAAATGACGGGAAACAACATAAACAGCAGCACAACTGCAGAAAACACAAAATAATAGACTGTGAGTTGCATGCATTGTTTTTTGTGTGCATTGGTGTGTTTTTTGTAATGTAAGAATGTTTGCAGCGTGTTTCTTTTTGTTTTGGAGCCTTTCTTTGTAAACAGACTTGTGTTTTCATGGGATATTTTCTTAATTTTTAATGCATTTCTGGCTTTTTCTATGTTGTCAAAGTCCCAGTGTTTTGAGTTCTCAGTCCCATAGTAAGTATCAAACAGCCTATGGTCATTGAGGTTGGACTTGTTAAGACAGAATGCAATAAAGATGTGTTAAATTGCCCCAGAGCTATTAAGATACTCATTTGCAATTAAAGAACCCAAGTAATCAAATTTTTTATATCACAACTCGACAGTATAAATAAAATACACTGATTCATGTATGATTTGCATGTGAATGGTAATTTAGCCTCAAACAATCATTCAGTATTGACAAGAATCCAAATCCCGCTTCGCCTTGAGGGACCACAGAAATGGTTGTTGCTGAATGTCTGTGGTGTCCCAGTATTATTGTGCTGCATGTGTGTAAGAAACATTCCCTTTGCTCTCCCCAACTACTGAATCACACACATTCACATGTAGTCAAAATCATTTAGCCTAGGGGAAGAGGCACATCGAGGGATTGTTACATGGAGATGTAAAGACTGAAAAGTGATGAACTGACCTTTCTGCAGAATGCATGTTGAAAGCCATGAGCTGGACTGTCTCCTGCTAACCCTCCTGCTTTGACCCTTTAGTTTAATAATATATTTTAAAGTTGCCAACAAAACATTGTCCGAAACACTCAAACAACACTGTGACATTACTTTAAGATTTAAGACATACTTTAAGACTGCTGCATTTTTTTCATTTTACCACAAGAGGTCAGACTGTTCCTAACCTGTGTTATCCTCAGTGTTGAGGGTCAGTATTTTTTTTAAGTTTTTCAAGATATTTTGTAGATTGTCAATATTATAAAGACATTTTAGAATTGTGCATGAGTTTATTGAGCATTTTTACTCTGGTTGGTCATCTTACATCTTATGTTATTATGTTCTAGGTTATGTTGGAGCTTCCCTTGAGGTGGTGTCAGGAACAAATAGTGAAATTAGTCCATAAGGTAGCTTTGTGGTCTTTGTAAGGCTTTTCCAGGTACCTTCAATCAACTCTGAAATACAAATCCCTTTAAAATAAAAATTGTATTTTCCTTCCCTCATCAGACCACCACCAAAGATTCACGGACCGTTGGTGCCCCCAGCAAATTCAGAAGACACTTCAGTGGTCCCTACTGATATTTCAAGCTAATAAAATTAAAAAATTAAATTAAAATTAAAGTTAATTTACGCCTGTCTTAATGTTCTTAAGCTGGTTTCCATGTGATAAAAATCATTCAGCTGGGGTATATATTGTTGAGATATGATTCTTTTACTCTTCTCCCCTCAAACAACAAGAGCAACAAGAGCAGAACAAAAAGGGGACAGGCTGTTTTAAAGGGAATATGGACCTTTATCAGCACATTCACACAGCTCTTCCTGACTGAGCCATTTGTCCTTTAAATGTTGACATCTGCTAACTTTATCTGCACCATCTTCCTCTGTCCATCAAATAATGTTTGTGTCGCTTCCTTTCTCTGGTTAGGTGTGAAAAAATAAAAAGCTTTAAAAGCATCGAGCGGCCTGGTTGCCATGGCAACAAGATTTGCCTCCATGATGGAGGCAGTGATGATGTCAGTGATGCCCCGTTTACATTGTCTGTGCCATGAGGACGAGCAGGGAGAACAGAAGGAAAGACGGGAGTAATGTGTCTGAACGTTTCTTTATGTGTGTGTGTGTTTGTGTGTGTGTGTGAGAGAGAGAGAGAGAGAGAGAGAGAGAGAGAGAGAGAGAGAGAGTGTTAACAAGGTCACTTGAGACACCTAATGATGTGCATACAGGTGTGATGGTGCATGTTATCAAGTCTGTACAGTGTGCCTGAATTGTATTGAAAACTATAAATTCCAGATTAGCTCAACATTTTGCAGAAGAGACTTCAGAGAAACAATGATATACACCATACACCATATCTGATAAATACAGCAAATAGTAATCTGAGTGTGATTATTTGTGTCATCTGGGCAGTAGAGGCAGATCAGAGAAATAAATAACTCTAGTGCTGTTGCGATCTCTATTATCTAGAAGCCACTGGATGATTTGTTAAGCTCTTGTGTCCTAAATGCTGATAGATTCTGTCATGTAAGCTTTAATGTGCTATATCATACAGTAAGTAATTACATATCATTATGGCACCAGTATAAAAAAACTCCAGAATTTTATATATATTATATTTTTTCATGTTTTAGTGCAATGCTCTTATGTTTTCTAGAGAATATAGAATATTGTATTGACGATAGCAATAAACCTTCAGCATAATGTATAATATGTCTCTGTTGTCAGACTGATCTAAAAACTAGCAACACACCCTTTTCATATTTTTTCTGTATGTAATTAATCCCCAGGTTGTTCTTTTGAGGTCATATTGTATTTTTTATTTGAGAGATTTCATTTCTGAATTGCACTAAGTAGGTGAAATTGGAGATAGTAGTTTAGGAGTTTTGGCAGCTGAGTCCATCTGTAGGGAGGACAGTATTTCATTGATCTGAACAGTTTGAGCATGTGGTACAGATAATGTTATGATATCCTGGGATCAGACTTCATATAAAGATAAAACAGCCCCTTTTAGATCCCCGTCACACAGTTCACTGTATAATAGAGGATACAACAAGTAGACATTACAATGTAGAACGCAGGACATTGGATGTTCTGCACAATACATTTAACATGTATGTACACATACGTACAGCTCTGTCACTGAGCTCTCAGGGAGAGTTTACTACAGACAGTGCGATGGAGAGGAAGAATAGAGGGGAGGAGAGTAGAAGAACTAAGGGGAGGAGATTCAGAATCGTCAGCAAACAGACATTCATGCTTTCTCCCCTTTTTCCTCACTCTCTCTCTCTCTCACTGTCTCTGTCCCCCCTCCCCACTCTTTGTCTGTGTCGCTCTCTCACCTCTCTTCGCCTATACAGAGAAGTCAGCCTACAGCTCATCTGGCATCCAGTCTCACTTTCCCCCTGCCTCAGTTCTTCTCTCCTCTCTGCTCCTCTGCTTCTACTGCTGCCTCTTTTTCTCCCCTGCTTTCCCCACTCCTCATCCTCCTCATCCTCAAGCCACAATGGTGAACAGATAACTGCTTGGCCGTCCTGAGACCATGGGTGCCTGCCTCTGCAAAGGTCACAAAGGTCAGTGCCTGACTCCACCTGTTCGTGCGTCCATTTCTGTGTGTCGGTTTAAGTGTTGGATCAACCTGCAGGAAGTGTTAAGAGCAGCCAACAAACATTCGAAGGGCTCCACAACATAAATTCTGCCATGAAAGCGTTCAGTCGAAAACTTATTTGAATGAATCCACTGAGGCTGCTTTGGAAACAATACTTGAGGGCAGAAGGTTGATGAGGGATTGTGAGGATCAGCAGAGGACCACAGTGGCTTTAGGATGTTACTGATCTAACCAAAGCTCATCTAGAACTTGTCGTGACTTGAAGATGTGATTTCAGTGGCAATTTCCTCTCTCAGTTGTGTTTGATGCATCTTAAAAGTTGTACAAGCTTCCTTTGATGCCTCCAAACAACCTGTAACGTTGACAGTACAACATTAAACATCACATCTCATTCTCAAACTTCAGTCCCAGCCTCAATCTGTGATGCTGTCGGGAAACATTTTGCGAGACAATGTGCGCATTTGTTCAGAAAGGTCTTTAAACATGGTGAAGGCTACTGAAGCTGGAAGGAAATCAGGAAGGCAGCTGTGTTTGTCTGTGAAGCTCCAGACAAACAGATAAGAGATACATGTGCATGTGTGTGAATGAACGTGCTAGTAAGTCAGGCTAGGATTTAACCCCAGGAGGGCAAGAGATTGGCTTCAGGAATATTGATTTGTGCTTTCTTGACTTGGTAATAGCATCTGATAAGGCCAGAGACCAGATTTCGTCTGTACAGTGCGTCCACTATGTGTACGTGTATGTGTGCTGGCAACCGTGACTTAAGTAATTGAAAGGGTATCACTCGCCTCCTGTTGCTGTGGTGTTTCCATAGCGACAGCCAATTGTCTTGACAACACCTCCCAGGGGAAGTCCCAAGTGTGTGTCTGTATTTGTGTGTGTGTGTGGCCACTGACCTTTCTAATGATGTTAATCCTCCATTGCACTGACCTGCACTTCATCTCCTCTTGTCATTCATACGAGCCTCATCACTCATAAAGCAAGGAGACCAAGTGTGAGCCGGTGCAAAATTAAATATGCTAAGGGGCTCCGCTTAAATGGTTTTATGAAGATTCAACACGCTCTCATCCTCCCCTCCCAACCTCTGTTGCTCTGTTTCTCATCCATTATATATGAGTCTCGTTTGACCCCTGCCCGTTGGAGAGAACGGAGTTTGGCTTTAAAAACTGTGACTTCTGACTTGAAACACACACTAAACAACAGAAACCGCTAAACACAGGGCATTAACCTAACACCTCCGTATGGTGTGTGATTCCCTACAGAGCTCCACATTCCCATGACAGCCCTGCAGGCCCAGACGGAGGAGGGTCAGCCGTCCTCGGTCAAGGTTAGTAAAAGCTCTAACCTTCAACATGTAGGTTTTAGCCTGACATTGACTTTTTCAGTGTAAAAGCTTTCACTGGATATGTTTTCTAGAAAAAATGCTAATGATAATAACTGCTGGTGTTTATTTCCAATGATGTGATCACCACAGAAAATTCTGTTCGACTAAATTGAACTGGTGTAGAAGAACAAATCTTACCTCAGATACTGCAAATAAACACCTGCATCTTTAAAGGGCGACTTCACATATTTTCAACTTCAGTGATTTGGTTCTAGCCTGGGGAGTATTTGATTGGTATTAAACTACTCTCTACCTCGTCTATAAATTTCAAATATCTCTCTGATCCTAGGTGAAAAATGCCCCAGGTGTCGTCATCTGGAGCAGAGTTTTAGCTCAGATAATGTCATTTGAAGGGGTTCCAGAGAAGCAGGTCAATCTTAACTATAATCTCCATAGTACGAACAGCCAGGCAACATAAATAGTAAAAATATAGTTTGATACAGAGAAGACAATGTGAAGTTCAATATACACACACTCCCCAAACTAGAGCCATATGAGGCATGTTGAAAATCAGTGAAGTTGCCATTTTAATACCGTTAAAGATAAAAATGAAAATGTGGGCACAATTCTCGTGATTGAATAAGCCTGAAATGAACGGATCAGGTCAGAGGCTCAATTTAAAATGATCAGTAATTCTTTCAACACGTGGATTTAGCTTGTAATTTAGCTAATTATCTGCCTATGACATGTTTATAGCTCAGGGAGATGAGTGTAACTGTAGACAGGAAGAGTGGCTCCATTTTATGGTTAATATCTCCTTCACGCATAACATGTTCAGTCTGCACCTCATCCAGGCGCCATCACACTCTCTGTGCACACTTCTGGAGAGACATTTCCTGCTTTTTTATCAACTCGTTTAAGCTTTTCCTTTAGAATAGTTATTAAAAGGAACATCACCAGCATTTATAAATGCTGAAATACTCAATCACACACTGAAAGAATTATAGCTGTAAATATTTAGTGAGTAATGTCATTGAGCTGGTGTCTTTTATATCAGAAACTGGTAAATACTGTATACAGCACACAAATTCTTCAGAGGAAGTCATGGAATTGAAATCAATGGCAGTATTATTGTCATAATTATATGTTAGGTTTTTATTTAATTTTTTTGGTTTTGTGTTTAAGAGGATAGCTAGCTGGGATTTATTCACTGGCACACAGTAGTTTTTATCCTCTGACAATGGTTTCTTATGTTTGTTTTAACTGTTTTGAGGAATCACTTATGAAGAGACAGAAAGGATTCAAATGATCTTGTGCTTTGATCACTTTTGGCAACGAAGCAGCAGCATGATCATTTGAAAAACTGAAAAAGTAATAATTTGCCCCACTAGTCTTTTTGTTTTCCTACTTCGGTCATTTTACACTCTAGTGACTTTAATGCAGGATGGTCTCATCTATAAAACTTAATTTGAAATGTTTTCCATCAGTTTGAATTTGAACACTGCACCATGTACTGATGTGTGAGGATGCGCTCGCAATCATATTTTCTTTGAAAAAGCTTGAAGGTTTCACTCCCTCAGACCAGAAAATATTAAACCAGGAAAAATCAATTTGAAGTGCAGCTTCTCTTTCTATACTGATTGGAGCTACTTGGCTATAAACACCATATGGGCTAGAGTTGTACACAATACATTTTTTTATTGCACCTCATTCAGATTGGGCGTGAAGGCAGCAGGTAAAAAAGGCGGGGTGTTATTGTCATTTTCACCATGTGGGAAATCTATTAAGTGAGCTATAACACATATGACGTGACTGTCAGAGTAGAGAGATACGAAGAAATGTTCACCTATATGTGTTAACAGGTGCTCTTTGTCACAACTGTTTGTCTTTGCAATGGTGTAATCTCTCCTGGGCATGAATCCCATAAAAAAATGCCATAAACGCAGTGTTGACAAGCTAAAATGAAGCCGTTTCATTAGTTCTCACTGGAAATACAGGCTTTTCGCCTTCTGTCAATTTCTCCTTGTTGTTGGTGCAGGATAGCCAGAATCCCTCCAATGGCAGTGTGGGAGATAAAACCAGCCGCTATGACATCGCTGAGCTGGCCACCTCCTCTTTGATGGGTGAGACACACACACACACACACACACACAAACACAGACACACTCAAAGAGATTTAGGTCATGTTGTGTTTCATTATGAATCAAACATGTGACACTGGGAAAAAAGCAAGTTGGGAAATTGCATTGCCAACCTCCCGTGGTTTTAATGAAATTTCCCTTATTCCTTCTCTGCCTCGTACACACATACATGCTATGACACCAATATACCCAGACTAACACGAGTTAATAATCATGTACAAGTACACACACATTTCCTTCTGCCATTCGATGTTCTTCTCCATCTTTAACTCTGACTTCCTCTGCTCTTCATGTCGCTGCCTCCTACTCTTTTATCATCCCCTTTTCTCCATCCTGCTCCTGTCTGCCTCATCTCTGCTGCTTCCCTCTTTCTCTGCAGGAGGATAATTATCTGAGCTAATGTGTTATGCCTTGCTGAACCTTTTCCAGTGAAGGCGCCTTTATTACTCTTACAGTACAATAATGAAGGCCATGAAAACCTCATGATTATGTTAGACAAATATAGACATTCATGAGGACGAATTTGAAGCTGACACCTGCTCTGAGAGTGACAGAATTGGTCCATTAATAAGATATTTAAAAGATATTTTAACATTTCCCAATTAAATAACTTGTCAGGCACCATTTAAACTGGCAAAACAAGTTCTGTAGACTTGCACAGTCACAAAGTGCAATTGACAATCGAACCGTTAAATAAATCACACTGTGCAAACTAATATATTTTTGTGTAAATAGAATTAAATTAGAAAAATATGCAGACATTGCTGCTTTTATTTTTTGTGTATTAGGTTTGATAGATATGTATCAAGGTGATGCAATTCAATTTAAACAGCTAACACCTACAAACTAAAATTATTTGGAATAAATACAATTAGATTCCACAAGTTTAATAGTGAATCAAACAAACGAGATGAATATGGGTTACAGTGAAATAATGGTATTTAAAACTAAGTTCTTAAAATTGAGGTGCATGTAGTTATCTGCTACATGCCATTTACAGTATATTAATTATCAGTATCCTCGTTGTGTTAAAAAAAAGGAAAGGTAATTGCAATGTGGTTTTAGTATTTTTTTTTCTACAAGAACATAAGTAAGGTTGCAAATAAATGTAATTTAGATAAATTTGATAGTGGAGATCCCGACATTTCACCTACTGTCACCAAAAAACACCTGCTAAGTTAACGACATTCCCGTCTCCTGAGCTATGCTTCGTGAGAGTACTAATTATAATTAAATATAAGTAAATTGTCAGCATGTTAGCATTTAGCTCTAACCACTGCGGTGCTGGTTTCACACTGCTGCTGTGACTTAATGACCTAAATTTGAACTATATCAACCATCAGGGAGCCATGATTCACACAATACAATAACCTATAGGTGATTTTATTAAACCTGCATCATAATATACAACTTACAAATTACTGTTGACCCATTTGTTTCCCTCAACATGTAATATTGTACATGCTTTTTATATGGTAGGGGAGCTTTAAGAGAGAAGTTTGAATTGCTCAATTTTATATAAAAGCGAGTGCCAATTTTATGCACAAACATAATTTTAATAACAGGCTGTTTCCATTGAATCACGCTTTGAAATTACTGTAATCAGTGTATCAAATAACCGTGGTGACTTCACAGTAACAAGACTAAGTTCAAAAAGATGAAGAGCAAAATTAGCATGAAATAAATGTGAGGTGACCAAATGTAGGATTGTGAAATATAATCTCCTCCAGCTCCACTTACCTACTGAAGTCAGTCTTCCAGTTAATGCAGGTTTAAGCTTTTTTGCTTCCATCCAATTGAAAACCCATAATATGTTTTAGCTTTTGTCTCCTCTGGAGCTGCAGTGCCTTCAAAACCCTTTATTAGCTTCCCTATACATACAAATGAGGAGGAGATCTTGGCTAGTTAGATTCTGCTCGCTACACTCTGAGAGCACATTCACAGCTTTACCGTCTTGTGGGATGCTATAACAAGTAGTACTTGGTCCATTTCACAATGCATTGTGGACAGTAAACCACAAAATACATTGCTGCTCTGTGCACATAACACATACTAATATATGCAAACTTTGCCTCTTCGCCATCGAGAGCTAAAACTGAGCTTCATAACCGAGTCGTCACAGTGCGAGTACAGGGTGAGACAGCAGTGGGCGTCACAGTGCACAGAAAAACACAACGTCTCAAGGTGCTGAGCTCAAATGAAAATAACATGTTATGATGTTTTTCTCAGTTTCAATTTGCTGAAGCTGCCAACTCTCCTGGCCCCTTTCTTTTAAGTGCATTCGTTTCCCTTTCACTACTGTTACCTGTTTTTCTCATCTCATGCCCTGTCCTCCTCTCTTCCTGTGATGACATTTATCCACCTTTTTCCCTGTCATTTCTTATCTTAACCTTTATTCTCTGTTCTGTTTTCCACCTTTGCCTCCTTAACCTTTAGATTTTTTGTTCTCCTGCACAGTTTAATTTTTAATTTTCCTGTTCTGGGGTTTGCAGTCACTTTCACTCATTGCTTCCAAAGACCCTTATACCCTTGTCTCTTCTGATTAAAGAAATAATGGCTCCTTTGTTGTTTTGTCCAGTGATTCTACAGGTTATGAATAACATATTACTGTAGAGACACAGTGGAGACTGCTACAGACGACAGGCACACAGCAACTCTAATAAATGTCACTTGACAGTCTAAGGACAGAAACAAGCTGTAGATTCCATGCTTGGATCTGAGTCAGACTTCAGTCACAACACCTGACCATCGTGGGACCTAAAACACTTTGAAAACAAAACTAATGTTTCAGAATTTGACCATATGAAATCCCAGAGCAACAAAAAATAAACCCTGTAATATGTGGTTCTGTCTATACACAGCTTGAATTATTAAGGTATGCGGAGGTAGCAGCAGAAGTACAAAGCTGCAATTGGGCAAATAAGGCACAAGTTCACCCTGAATGGTAATAGAGCTTGACGCTAAACTGAATTAATTAGATTTATTTTTATTTGTTCTTTTTTATATGGTTGGAAATGGTAACATGTAATTGATGAAATTGACCAAATATAGGAGTCAGGTCTCCCTGACCTCTTGGGCAACGTATGACACGATGGCCTCATTTGTAGTTGTTTTTGCTCAGGGGGTCATAGTGCATATAGAAGAGTTGGAGTGTTCCTGTGGGCAGATTATTTTTAGTGCTGGAACACAAACATAATACAAGGTGTGAATTTAAAGGCTGCATCTGCGAGCACGACAGACAGAAAACAATTCTGCTCATTAGTCTGGGCTCCTGGTGTGTGCCACAGCAGTCGACTGAACAGCATGAAGATACTACTTTGTTCAATCTACGCCTACCCTGCTGTGTACAGTAACTAACCCTGGTGCTATGTGCAGGTGTCCAGTCCAGTTTAGAAATACAAACAACAGGAGCACATGGATTAGTATGTGCAGTTTAGTAGTCTAGAATAAACTCCAAGCTCTAGAATGAACTGAAGAATAGACATGAAGGAAAGAACCGGGGTTGAGATCAGTCAGGTAACAAGGTACCAGCTGAAAACACATAACAGGCGAAACCCCACAAACACGATCTTCGAGTTTATCTCCACAGGTGACATTCATCTGAAAATTCACAATCTATGTGAAAGAAGTTAATTTAAAACATTGTAAAGACACCTTGATAATGATGCACTGATAATTTCCCCAGACTAGTGACCTTCTTGCCTTAAAAACAGAAAACTCTGACAGAAAACAGTCTGTCCTCTGGTTACATCTGAAACAACAATTCAAACTTTAAAATGAGTCCAAAGTTCTTTTGTTTTGTGTTTGCCATTTTGTGTAAATTGATTATTTTTCCACCAAGTTATAACGAGTTTTCACTGGATTTTCTGTCATGTTGTGCTGTAATAAAATGCTAAAAAAAAACCCAAATCACAGCAGCAGCTGTTACAATCAATCTTCCATTTCAATCTTCTCCTGTTTGATTTTTGTGGAGCACTGCATCACAAGGCAGCAGTAGAAATGCTTCATATCATGATTGTGTTTATGCAAAAGGGAGTAAATGTTCACCTTCAAAGTCTGAATGATGCTGAAATGTAGAATTTCTACATGCTTTTGATTTTTATTTTTCTGTATGTCTGACTTTTTATTTCCCTGACTGGCATATTTTCCCCGACTCTTCATTTGTTTCACCTTTTCATCTGACTATCTCCTTGTTTCTTTTACACACACACTTGCATATTCCATCTTTTCAGCCATGTCCGTTATTCCTAAACCACTTTATAAACATGTTTCCCCCTCTCCTCCTGTTATTTAGGTCTGGTAGCCACGATAAAGGAGCATATCACCAAGCCAACAGCAATGGCCCAGGGGCGAGTTGCTCACCTGATTGAGTGGAAGGGCTGGGGTGGAGGCGGTGAGGCTGGGCAACGTGTGGGTGGTTGGAGTGGGGCCTGGGGTAAAGGAAGTGGAAGCTGGGCGGGCATGGGTGCCGAGCTGCAGGAGGATGAGCAATTCTACTCCCAAATGACGGATGAAATCAAGGAAGCCCGCTTCGCAGCAGGTGAGACAGACAGATTGGTTTAATTCAAGAAAAAAAAGATTTGGTCAGTGGAGGTGAGTCAGGGCTCAGGCTCCTCTGGGCATTGTTATCATTGATTGGCCTGTGCAGAGCGAGTGTCTACAAAAATCAATAGCCCTTAAGTTGTCCCATGACAGTGACTCAAATCTGGGGCACTTATTCGATTTCCGATCGTTGGTGAGGCTGGTAAAAAACAGCAGGCGGTCAGGCTACAAGTAAATCAACATAAATGTTTTCGTGTGCCTTTTGTTTCACAGGGGTAGCAGAGCAGTTTGCCCTGGCTGAGGCAGCCATGAATGTGTGGTCCATGGGAGACGGCTCAGAGCAGCCCTCCACCAGCCTACAAGGTCGGTCATGTAAAAGGATTACACGTGTCATTGGACCTGTCAGTTTAAAGATTTTCCAAGGGGTCTGCTGCAAACTATACAGATCACACTGTGTCTGAACAAAAAAGATTAAAACCAATTATCATATTTATGTGAATAATGAACAAGGCAAATGATTAGAAACACATCTGAAATAGTGTCTGTTTGGGTTTGATGGTAAAGTTGAAGTATGATTTTACCTACAAGTCATTTTTCCAAAGTGTCTTGCATTTGTGAAACAAATAAAATAGAACTGAATTATTTCCTGTTTCACAAGATTATGCAAATATAATTTCTTAAAGACATGGCATGATTTCACCATAATGGTATTACAGAGCACACAACATAATTATGATGGCAGCCCCATTTATGCAGATGAAGGTTGAGTAGCAACATTTGTTTTTAATTTTGCCCACGGGAGTGAACACGTTTAATGACATTTTGTCTCTTGAAGTTCTGTTTTAAGCCATCTTGCTAGCATGGCTAAAGGAATAATATTAACTCAGGGCAATACCTTGGGCGAGGATGAGGATTTAGATGAAACTGTGTGAACAATCATCAGGTCTCTATTGGATAAATCCTGTATGTTGATCATAACTGAAGCATTACTAACTTAAATTAAAATGTAGTGATTTCAGCTCATCGCAGAATATCTCAAACATAGTTTTAATTTCAAATCACCTTCTACTCTACTTTGTAGTAGCTAGTTCAGAGTAATAGCACAGCACCTTTTTAAAATACAGTTTCATTACTGAATCCATCTGTACTATTTCTACAGCGGAAACAGCTGTAGCATTAAGCCTCTCTACAACATGAGAGGACCCAGCTGCCACTCTTTACTTTGCATTGATTCTTTTTGTTTTTGAAGAGATTTTCTGATACTGTTATTATCCTCGTCAGCGGCACAGAGCCACTTCTTGTCTCAGTTCCTGCTGGACGGTGGCAGTGTTGGCGTTCCTCAGCACCTGTACAACATCCACACCCAGACTTATGGCAACAACAGGGCCGTCAGCCTGGTCCCTCCGCCACCAGCTCACTTTATGTGCTCAGCTTCCATCACTCAGCAGGAGAGAGGTCATTCAATTGAGGAAAGAGGCACTGTGACTGCAGAGGCTGTCGTCCGACACGTGGACAGCAGCTCGCTCTCTGAGGATGATGTTTTTTATAACTAGAGTTTACAGGAAAACAAGCCAGACATCTTGGTGGCATTCTCTAAAATGGACTTCACTGAGAGGATCTGAGTCTCAAGCACCAGCAACGACTGATACAAAAATATACACAGACATCTGTGAGACATCTCAAGAGGCAATTCTTGAAATGGCTTGTCTGAAAGGATTTAATCCTGCTCCTCAGATACAAAGAGTTGAAATAGTATTTATTCTTTGTTTTTTCTCCCTTTACTGAATGTACATAGTTCCACTATCACATTTAATTTTTTATTCAATGTACATTAAAAACTTTCATATTAAATGTAGAACTGAACTGTGAAGAGTCAGATGACACTGGTGTAAATATATTGTTATAAAATCTCAGTTTTAAGAGACGTGCTGTGTAAGGCTGTCCACTTCTGTTTTAGATCCTTTAACAGATTGTACAGATTCATTTGAAGTTCGACCCACAGAGAAGCCAAACAAATTGAAAATGTGTCTCTTTGGATATTTTTCATTTGAAACACAAAAGAAGTCTTTCACTTTCACCCAATTCTAACTATGATTAGCCATGATTCACACTTTTCTATCCGATGGTGACGAGTGCAGGGGAGCAGCGTGTAGGAAAACTGAACGGGAGGAGGACACCGAATCTGTCAGCGTGTGTGTGGTTGGTGTTTCTGCATACTTGTCAGCAGCACGTGTGTTTGTGAGTGAGATATGGTTGGAGAATGGTGTTGTTTTAGCAGTAAAAAGTGAAGCTGTGGTGTGTGGTGCATTGTGGTGACAATAACCAAACCCACTCCTGTGTTGAGATCTAATTAGCGCCCCAGTGCAACAGAGATATGTACAGTTGATGTAACGTGAAAATGTCAAACACTAAAAAAGTGAAAGGTAACGGTGTCAAATCAGACTGTTACCTCTAAACTGCAAAGTCATTTGAAGTTGGTTTATAATTTCTTGTGCATTTGTAACTTTAGTCATTGTCTTGGATAATTATCCAGGTGATTATTATCTAAGGAAATTAGATGATTAATCACTTTAAGAATGCCTTCAAGCATCATTGCAGTTTATTAAAATTTGGCTTTTATTTCATTAAGTCTGGCTGAGAGTTGTCACAGTGTTCAAATATCTCAGCAATTACCTTTTTTATAAGCCTTTGACAATCAGTAGAAGCGATACAGTGTGAAAACATGATTTTTTAATATATCTCCAATGAACAACCAACCATTTTAAAAAAAATATTTGATTTGATATGGATACTTATACAGTCAGCTGAGACTTTTTTTTTTTTTGGCCATTTTTGGCTTTTGGTAGCTGTTCAAGTAATCAACTCAAGTGATTCCTTTTAACACTTGTGTGTTTGTTTATTATTCACATTTTTCTTTGGTTTTAATTAGCACTCCAGAAAAACAATAATTTACACTGCAGTCAAGATTGAATTAAGCCCAAGCAGGAACCTTGTTAACAATGGACTGTTTGCTATATTCCTAATATGACTGTAAAGTCGTTACTGTATTAGTTGAAATCTTCAATGCATATGTGTTCTTGTGTTGCCCTCTAAGGAGTATAACAGTGTTCATAGATGGTTCTGTGCTACCAATGGGAGGCACCAAAGACATAACAGGTTAAATATACATTTCTATTTAACATTTTGTTGGAACACTTGTAGTTCATAATAGGGAATTATACTGTGGACTACTTCAGCTAGGTGAATCACTTGCATCACCACAAGATGCTGATACAACAACAAACTTAACCCTGTTTAATTCTGGTTTACTTTCCCTCTTGGTTTGTTTGGGCAGGTGTGAACAGAGCAACCAGATGTAAAACAACCACACTGAAACTCTTTTTTGGATATAATCTTGGTTTGATCCCTCTGGAGTCATTTGATTTTGGGTTTCCAAGATGTTTTGTTGAAGTGTATTCAAGATTCTGCTGGCAGAGTTATGTTTGGTGTGTTGCTGAGTTAATTATTGTCATACTTGCAGTTATGAGCAATGTTTCTCTCATAGTCTAGTGATTTTCACCAGTTACAGAATGGCATCTTCTTCCTGTCATTGATGTCTTGTTCCCGCCCCACATACACTTAAGCAATGAGTGGACATGACATCTGGTTTTACAAGGAAAACACACTTTATCATATTAACAGACAAAACATAATATCAGACTGTTTTTAATATAGCAGTGTCACAAAGTGTGCTGACCCCTTACTGGACGCAATCCTGGTAATTCCAGTAAAAAGTAACTTAATAAGCTCTGACAAATGGATATCATAGGAGGTTCCAACTAATTACAGTTTTGTTTGTGTGCAAATATAGTTGAGCTCAGTGAACGTAAGCCTGGCTCTAACATCATTATTAGGTCCAGGCTTGTGTTACAAGCTAATCAGGAGAAGATGGAGTCATGTTTGCTTAGGAAAGATCGATGAATGTTCTTATTTCTTGTGTCACTGTTCAGATTTCTTTGGTCAAGTCCTCTAATATTCTCTTCATCTGGAGGAGAAAATAAGAAAGAAAGAAGGAATGAGGGAGAGAAAGACACTGCTTTGAATTTCTTATTAGCTGTTTTGCCTCCTACACTCGGCATAACCTTAACAAAGTCATATAGGGACGTGGTCTTTTTTGCAAACTGCATATAGACAAGACAAATGCCAGCAAAAATCAGTCAGTAAGACAATACAAAATATTACATTTGTGAGTGTTGGTTTGAGAAAACACCAATATGCTGAGGTCTTATTACCTCTGGCCATGTGAGGAGCCCAACCAGCCGCCCTCCATCTGCGACAAACAACGTCTGGGCTCCAACTAGACTCAGTATGCTGTAGGCCTGTAAAAGCACATAGGAAACTGGATTTGAAGCAACGGACCTAAAAACTATTTACTATTTTGGGATGTATGTGCATTCACTTTATTGTCTTCTCATGAGTTAGATGAGAAGACTCTCATGTTATTAAAGTTACAATAGCTGATTTGTTTGGCCACTTGGGGGCAGAAAAGACAAGTTATGAACACAACACTGACATTTTATCACTTACTCATATGTTGAATGTTTTAGTAAATTGTTAAACTTAATCACACATTCAGCAGCTCATGGTAGGTGCATAGCTGATATAGCTGAGATTTGGAGAAATCTAGGGAAACTGTTCCCTTTACATCCAGTCTTCAAGGCTAATCGCTTCACAGCTCCAGCTTCATGTTTAATGTATAGATATGAGAGTGTTATTAACTTAACTTCTTATCAAAGTCTGTAAAAGAAAGTGAATAGGAGAAAGGTCTAATACCATGTCCCAAACCTTCTTACCTCCTGAATAGTGTTGTGAGGCGATAACAGGACAGAGATTGGGTGAATGCAGCAAACCTCATCCAGATGTTTTTCTATAGTCTAGAACAACAAAATTCATATTTGTATGCAGTTTCTATCACATGTATGCTAACAACGCTGCAGCTTTCAGTATGATTTGAAAAAAGATGATTCACAGTACAAACTGTGTGTGTGTCTTTTGGCATTGTTACAATCCTGTACTG